>NC_133751.1:179303811-179609948 GCF_036562045.2 Rhinolophus sinicus | reverse complement strand
AAAAGTGGCAAAAGTGGGCGTCCTTATCTTGTTCCTGATCTTAGAGGAAAAGCTTTCAGTTTTTCACTATTGAGTATGCTGTTAGCTGTGGGCTTGTCATATATATGGCCTTTGTTATGTTGAAGTACATCCCCTCTATACCTACTTTGTTGAGAGTTTTTATCATGAATGGATGTTGAATTTTGTCTAATGCTTATTTTGCATCCATTGAGATAATAATATGATTTTTATCACTCATTTTGTTAATACAGTATATCACATTGATTGAATTGCAGATGTTTAACCATCCTTGCATCCCAGGGATAAATCCCACTTGATCATGCTATATAATGTTTTTAATGTACTGTTGAATTAGGTTTGCTAAAATTGTTTTTGAGGAATTTCGCATCTATGTTCATCAGATATATTGGCCTATAATTTTCTTTTCTTGCAGTCTTGTCTGGTTTTGGTATCAGGGTAATGCTGGCCTTATGAGTTTGGAAGTATTCCCTCTTCTTCTGTTTTTTGGAAGAGTTTGAAAAGGATTGATGCTAATTTTTAAAAAAATGTTTGGTAGAATTCACCCATGAAGCCGTCTGGTCCTGGACTTTTGTTTATTGGGAGGTTTTTGATTGCTGAGTCAATCTCCTTACTAGTAATCAGTCAGTTCAGAGTTTCTGTTTCTTCATGATTCAGTCTTGGTAGGTTGTATGTTTCTAGGAATTTATTTATTTCTTCTAGGTTGTCCAATATGTTGGTGTATAATTGTTCGTAGTCCTTTTAGTACTTTTAAAATAGCCAAAATATAATGAGTTACTAAATTAGAGTGTAGAAATTGTCAGGTTTTCTTTATCAAAAACTGTATATATAGTTTATAATCCTGGTTTTCATGAATACATTAAATAGATTACCATAAATATCAACACATGATAAAAAACAATTTATATGAAGAGATACCTGTAAACTGTTTTAAATGTTAATATCTTGTAACCAAATTAGGATGGGTTAGAAATGACTTGTGTAAAAATTGATATGAAAATCTTGTTTCAGAACCAAAATAGTAGGACTTCGAACAATAAAAAGGTTATTATTAGATATTAGAGATATTTGCTAAAGCTAGTGAACAATCTGCTTCTCCTTAGGTATAATGGGCAGTGGGACCTTGGCCAGGAAGTCCTTGATGACATCATTTATAGAGCTCAGCTAGAACTCTTTTCTCAACCACTATTGGTAAGTGACAATGTTTACTTTTTATTAAACATACCTGTGCCTATAAAGGGCACTAGTGAGTAAAAAAATTTAATATGTAATATATGAGGCAATCCAAATTGTCGAGGGAAAAAGGTTTATTCCACAACAACAGTTAGTAAACTGTAGGAGAGAAAACAAAATAAAATTCAAATAAATTAGAAAATTAAATGTTTTGAAGTCCTTTAGGAAAAGAAAGAAGAAAAGTTTGTATTTACTCAAATTTATAGAGAAGGAAGAACTTTCTAAGCTTAACTGATGAGACAAGTCACTAAAAAAGGTTGATGATTTTGTTTTGACCGCATAAAAACCTAAATTTTAAACCATCATTTCTTTTTAAAAAAAATTAATATGCAGTGCACAAACTGAGAAAAATATTCTCAACAATCATGACACGAAAGCCAATTAATATTTTGTTTATATAAAAAGATTTTATGCTCTTTTAAAATAAATATGTCTCCAAAGGGTAAATGATCAATTTAAAAACAAATGTAAACATCCAATAGTGAAGTAAAGAAGGCATTCTTTATGTTACCAATAGTAGTATAACACAACTCTGAACATCCCTCTGCAGAAGCCACTTGATAATGTATGTTTGTTTTTTTTGACCCACTATCCCATGTCTAGCAACATATCCCAGAAAACTACTTTAAATTTTTAAAAAAATATGTTGTAAGCATATTAGTGTTATTTATTTATTTTTTTTAATTTGTTTTTTATTGGGGAATGTTGGGGAACAGTGTTTTTCCAGGGTGCAGTTCAGCTCCAAGTCCAGTCGCCGTTTTCAATCTTAGTTGCAATGGGCGCAGTCCACCATCCCATGCAGGAATTGAACCGGCAACCCTGTTGTTAAGAGCTCGAACTCTAACCAACTGAGCCATCGTATTATTTTTAATTGCAAAGGAATCAAAACAATTTAAATGTTCCACAGCAGAGAATGATTAAGTTATATGATATTTACTTGATGAAATTATATATTTGAAAATTTATATTAAAATAAGATGCTAACTTGTGTTAAGTGGTAAAGCATTATACAGCTATTTTTTTTAAATCTAGACAGGACAGAGGAAACATACAAAATAGTTATCTAGGTGATTCAACTGTAGATGATTTTTTATTTCTTTGCAATTTTCTGTGTTTTCTAAGTTCTTTGTAGTATTTTTATAATGGTATTTTAAAAATGTTATTTATGTATTTTTACTTGCAGCACTTTAAGAGTACAATTTTTAAAGCCTTTTTTTCAAATCTTATATTGTAAGCTAAATCGAAATCTATTAAGATAACATTTACAATAATTCTTTAATATTTGAATTTCCATTTTTTTCTAGTATCATCATCCCTAATTTTACTCTAAGGGTTACATTAAAACAAATGGCTAACAAGATTAAAAATTACATCATCATCATAATACCTTGCATTTATGAGACTCTATATTTAAAGATTTTATTGGGGAAGGGGTACAGGACTTTATTGGGGAACAGTGTGTACTTCCAGGATTTTTTCCAAGTCAAGTTGTTGTCCTTTCAGTCTTAGTTGTGGAGGGCGCAGCTCAGTTCCATGCCCAGTTGCCGTTGTTAGTTGCAGGGAGTTGCACCATCCCTTGCAGGAGTCGAGGAGTCAAACCAGCAACCCTGTGGTTGAGAGCCCGCACTGCAACCAACTGAGCCATTCGGGAGCTCAGCTGCAGCTCAGCTCAAGGTGCTGTGTTCAATCTTAGTTGTAGGGGGCGGAGCCCACCATCCCTTGCGGGAGTCGAGGAATTGAACCAGCAACCTTGTGGTTGAGAGCCCACTGACCTATGTGGGAATTGAACCAGCAGCCTTCAGTGTTAGGAACATGGAGCTCCAACCGCCTGAGCTACCGGGCTGGCCCCAGAGACTCTTTAAATTCATACTTTTATCTTTGTAACAGTTTTATGAATTACGTACAGGGGCATTTCCAAGATAATATAGATTAAGAGATTAGTAATCTCTAGTCCTGGACTAGTTCTATATTATTAAGGGTCTCTGAGAGACCCAATAAATAACACTCCTTTTCTCTATTCAAATCTAGAGCCAGCTGATAAATAGATAAAATAGTTGGCAAATATAGAAACAAGCATCGTCTTTACTACTGATAAAAGATGAATGTAAAGACTCAACTCCCCACCCCTCAGTCTAGACCAGGAGTGTCCAAACTTTTTTCAACGTTTTTCACCAAGGGCCATATGCGGTAAAATACACAAACAGCCGGGCCACTCACTCGAGGTGAGGTACATATTGCCTCACCTGGTTTATTTAAGTAAACTAAATACATTTTTGGAATTTGCTGCGGGCCAATTAAAAATGGATTGCGGGCCGCAGTTGGCCCGCGGGCCGCAGTTTGGACACCCCTGGTCTAGACCTTGGTGGAGAGAATGTTTGACTTGGTAGAACAGGCACACTGAACCCAGGTTGCTACATTCCACTTGTCCTTGTCCAAGTGGAGAGGGAGGAGAAAGACAATTCTTTATGCCAAGATCTTTGCCAGATTAGCACTACCCAGTTAAGAAACATGTACTGGTGAATGGCAGTTACTCTCTAACCAGATACTTCACTCTCCTCCATGGAAAGCAGACAGGGATGGGACAAAATGCCAGATGTGTTTGGGGAAAATCTCTTAGGGAAACAAAGAAGTGGAAAAAAGGCTAATTTTTTTATTAAAGATTAAATTTTGCAAGTTATTTATCATCTGAAGAATGAGAAACTCCACTTTTTCTTCTGTTAGGGTTCAAAGTTAAACAATCTTTCCTTCTTTGGAATGCTTTTTCTCTTTGAAAATCAACAACTCCAAGGAATTGGTGGGGTGACTCACATTTTTAAAAATAAATTCTCGTTTAAAAAAGCCTACCTAGAAGAAGACAGAACAATGAAGATACAAATATTTCTGCCACATGGTACTTTTATACTACAAGTCTTAAATACATATTCAAAAAAATTATGGAAACAGGAAGTGTAAAATAAGTATATTGGATGTAAATATGTATAGACTTATATTATCATTTTAGGTTGCCAATGCCATGAAAAACTCATTACCATTTGATGCTCCTGATTCTTCACAAGAAGGCCAGAAAGTTCTTAAAGTGGAAGTCACTCCAACAGTGCCGAGGATTTCTCGGACTGCGATTACAACAGCTTCCATCCGTCGCCACAGATGGAGGCGAGAAGGTGAGTACACCCTATAACCTACTCATGGATTCAAGTAAATTTATCACTGTTTTAATAAGCTATATTAACACATGATATTATAGTAGTCTATATAATTAAAATTGTTTAGTTTATAAAGGTAGCACTAGAAATGTGGTTTAAATGCCTAAATTTATTTTAATACAAATGTTTTAAAACTAAAGTAGAAAGATGTTATTTAGAATGCTCTATGAATGTTATAACAGAAGATAAGATCAACTTAATTTTTGTCTCTTTTTTGAGCTAGTAATAGCAATAGGAAAGAAGTTTCTTTAAGCGTATTACTTTACGGGGAAAAAGGTGCCTGTATGAGCATTGTGGGAGAAAATTATATAATTAGCCAAACTAATGGTATAATAATATAGGCTATCCATAAAAAAATTGATTACAGTTTTCAGATTTTTGTCTTTGCTTTTCTTTTTTCAGTAAGTGCTGAATCCAGCAGTATTTCATAGGTATATGGTACTTGAATGGTCAAGCTGTCTTGCCTAAAAGATATTAATTGCAATTTTAATGATCCCTATTTTTCTGTCCTATTCATTTGCAAACCTCCCATTATTCATCTGCTGCCTTATGTGTGTGTATGCTGTGCACACACATGTAACTATTAAATAGTATTTATGTTTATATCCTATCCATATATACATTCTCTTATCTGCCTGGGTCAGAATGCTCAGAAAAGAATAGAGCAGCACAAAAGCACTAAAATCTTATATGTTGAATCCCAGATGGCTTTGACTTCTCAAACGAGGCTGACTCGAGTATTCCTGGCTCCCCGATCCAACACGGCTCCACTGACCTAGGGATCAAACGTGTGCACGAGGGGGAGGTGCTGGTGCGCAGGACCCCTGAGCACGGCTCACCGGAGCCCAACTCAGCAGCAGCCACAACAGAGGGTAGGACAGAGATGAGGAGACAGAAGTCAGTGAGGCAGTTGCTGGAGAAGGATCCCGGTTCTCTGTCCCCAAGCAGAACAACTTTCCATTCTAGTTTGTTTCCACTACGCCAGAGTGTGTTAGCTCCTCCTTACAAAGCACAACCCCCTATTTCCTAGTGCCAGGTCAAGTACAATCTTTAGTTACCATTTGTGCTGGCCTGGAGTCTGCATTGCTGTGTAATCAAAGAACAGCTTGGCATGGCTACTAACGACAGAGGCCTGTCTCCAACAGGTCTGCAAATGCTTGGAGTTGTTTTCATTACTGAGCATGTTTATTCTAACATTAGGAAAGGAAAAATGCACCCAATGGACATGAGCGTTATTAGTCACTATGAATTGATTTAATTCCTGTAATAATTTATTCTTTAAAAATACATGAGGAGAGTTTTAAAGCATTAATATATTATCTTTGAGAAATTGGACTAAAGTGGAGCCAGAGATTTATCTCTAATCCCAGGGTGGTCAATTAAGAGTTTCTTATGTCTTTGACAGAGTAAACTGGTATTGATTGGATTTTTATAATCTGTGGGTCAAGTTGCCTGAGTCTAGCTAATAAACTATTGACATCTTTCCTCTTTAAATATACTATCCTGGTGCACACTACATTTTATCATTTATTATAAATAATGATTGTCTTATATAGCTCCCAAACAGAATTGAAATGTATTATTTAGAGGTCAGGTATCCTAGTAGATCATTGTTTCTACAATGTAGGTATATCAAAATGAGAATTCTCCCCTCCTCGCCCCCCCAAAACTTCCATTGCCCTCCACCACCACCACCACCCACTCCCCACCCCCGCCCATTACCACCACCGCTATCTATAAAAGAACACTTCTCTCTGGTAGGAAAGTGTTTATTTGCTGCTTTACATGTGATGCCAAAGGAGTTGGCTTTTTAAAAGAGGGGACTGTAGCCTAATTGTTTTTTCATTAGTGAATGTCTTGCTACTGTGGAAATTTTACACTAATTTGTGAAATAAAGCAAGTAGTTTTAAAATAGGTTACATATTTTTACTTATTTCAAAGACCAAACATTCATGAAAGCAGTTACCTTCCACCTTAAGGAAGTCTCTTGCTCTTTGGTGCATTAAAAATTTGAGCATGCTCAGTAAGAATCTAAATCTACCCTCTATTCCCTTGCCCATTTGCCTAGATTGACTTTACTTCATTTAACAGTGTTGCATGTGCATGATCTAGGTGACCCAAAGAGTTGGAGCTGTTTTACAGGGATCCTGTGGAAGATGCAGCCTTCCCTTTTCTTTTTTTTCTGTATCTCTTTGTTATCCATGGGAGTCAGTTTTATCTTGTACAAAGGCATAAAAATAAGTATATGACTAGGTATTGAACCCAGACTTGACCTAAATTGAACAACATCCTATTTTTCAACGTTCCAGATTACTAAATGAGCCATTTGATTGTGTATCTACTACCTTTGTTAGAATGTTGGAGTATTTATGCTAAATGTAGTAGTACTATGTTAATTAACACCTGATGAAATTCTAGAAAGTGTGGGATAAGGTTGAAACATTTCTTCCATTTTATCAAAAGCCATACACTTTGAAAAAGGAACCAAAATAGTTCCTTTAAATATCCAATTAAATAGTAAAATATTCTATTTTAACATATTACTGGTAGAAAATTTCAGTTTGTGAGTGTGGGGTATAGCTACAACGAAAGAGGGATGAGTTCCTTCAGTGTGTTTGAAATTTTTCAAAAATTATTTTTCCTTTTAATCTAGATTAATTATAGCTTTAAATCAGTATTAGTAGAAGCTAAATTTATAAGAAAAGGCAGACATGAATGAAAAGTTCACTAAATATCCTTTTTGGTTGTCTCTTTTTTGGGTCATGAATAGTATTGTTAACCACCCAGGGAAAAAACTAGAAAGGAAAAAAGTTGTGAGACCCAGTTGCCTTTTTTATTCCTTGAGGTTTTTTAAACAGAAGGAAGGAAATTATTAAAACCTATGTAGAGTTTTGTTAATTCTGGTCTGATGGAGCTTTTGAATAAACATTGATAATTGACCTTTAAAAAAAGAAAACATGTTTTTTAGTATGGTGGTTTTAAATAGTTTTACAATTAATATTGTATTTATTATAAGTTGAAATTGAAGGGAATATGAGCCTATCACCTACCTTTATCCTGATTGTCAAGTAACATTTTATTTGTGATTTTTAAAGCTGGATTTAAAATTGTTAAACTGAGGGTGCCTGTGATTAAAGTTTAGTCCATTTCCACTATATTGAAAAAGTGTTTCTTAGTATATAAAATATCAGTAGATTCTCTTGCATGGTGACTTTTATGTTATCATCATTTCTTCAATGGCCATATTGCTTGGGCATCAGATCTGCATGTGGCAAGATTTAGATGCTAGCACTAAGTCTCTCAGTCTCCTTTCCTAATTATATACATATACAATAATAAATACATTTCTGTTCACTCCCAGTTTTATATTCAGTCCTGAATCAGTTACTATCCTTTTTTGGGCATTTTGAGTTCTTTATACAAATTGTAAGTAAATTGTAAGATGACATCATATGAATATAATTTAAAGTTTTGATTTTGAGATACATTATATACTATTCTTTTAAACAAGGGGTTGAGAGAAATGGTGTCAGCTGCATTTTCATGTGGCTTTGCATGATGATTAAACATTATTAAACTGCTGGATATAATAAACAAGGTGGCTTTTGCTTTAAGGATAGCCTATTTCATTCTTCTTTTGAAAGAAGGAAATAACTAATCCCTATGAGAAAATAGTGCTAAGAAAATATTTTTATTTTTCCAGGTACTGTGTTAAATAGATTATGTTTAAATATGTCACATATATTTTACTTATATAAACCTGTCTCAAAGTATTATTTGTATATATCTCTTTGCTAACATTTTATCTTAACTATAATATTGATATCTGTATGTCGATTCAGATTAAACTGTTTGCAGTCTGGTATACATACTTAATGACAGCAAACTGCTATCAGTTTTTCAAAGAAGCAAATGTATTACTTTCTAAGAGAATGTATTACTTTCATACTTTCAGTAAGAGAATTGGGCTTTCTAGAAACCCAAGCTAAATACATTATATATGCTTCTTCCCTTCTTACAAAATCCCAAGATAAGGATTCTTCATTAACTGCAGTTTCTGCCTGAAGCATAATGAGTCACTGTAGTATTTTGTGGTTATGAAAATAATACATCTCAAACTAAAAATCTAAAATATTACAAAAATACATAGTATAGGAAGTAAAAATTATTTCCTGCTGCTTCACTACTCTAATCAAGTATTTTCTTCACATTAACTGATCAAGAAAATATGGAAACCAGTGACTAGATATGTCCATAAGACAAAATACAATTATGAAGTTACTTGAAGCAATGTAGAATTTTTTAATTTAGAGTTAGAAAATTTACTAGTTCCATGTTAAAGGTATTAAAGCTATTGAAAAGCAGTTAGCTGTTGAATAAATATAAATTTTTATTGTAATTAAAAAGGGTTTGGCTTGTAGGGATTAATGTTTTTGGCATTATTCTGGGTGACTGAAGTTTAGAAGGGAGTCTGTTTTATGGTGGGCTAAGGAAGATACGAGGAAAATTTTATGTTTTTTTAAATAGCTGTAGTCCCCTCAAATTGGCAAGGGTGGATTATAAAGATTTATGACAACAAAATATTGTATTTGTATTTTACCTAAAGTTGTTTTGTATTTCTAAATATTGATAGTATACTGAGTTCATTTGTGGATAGTTTTATAAAAGCTGGACTAATGGAAGCTAAATGAACAGAATGAATACATATTATTCATTGTTGTTGTAGATTAAGGTTTCTTCCCCTAAATTATTTAGGGGAAGTGTTGATAGCAGGGCCATTGCCAACTTTTCCAAGAGATAAGGTCAGTTGAATTGTTATCCCCAGCTACTTATTATTTAACTATTTCTGAGTCTTTTTGATTTTTATTTATTTATTTATTTATTTTTTTTTAGGTGCTGAGGGTGTAAATGGAGAAGAGTCAGTAAACCTCAATGATGCAGATGAAGGATTTTCATCAGGGGCTTCCCTCAGCAGTCAGCCATTTGGGACCAAACCATCCTCCTCTTCTCAGAGGGGAAGCTTAAGGAAAGTAGCAACTGGGCGTTCAGTCAAGGACAAAGAAACAACCTCTGCCATCAAATCCAGTGAGAGCCCTCGAGATTCAGTAGTTCGCAGGCAGTATGTGCAGCAACCAACGGATCTTAGTGTAGATTCAATTGAGCTGACACCGATGAAGAAACACCTGAGTCTGCCTGCTGGCCAGGTGGTGCCAAAAACCAATAGTTTAAGTCTAATCCGGACAGCCAGTGCTTCCTCAAGTAAATCATTTGACTATGTAAATGGCAGTCAAGCAAGTACCAGCATTGGGGTTGGCATTGAGGGAGTTACTAATTTAGCAGCTAACAATGCTAATCGATACTCAACTATCAGTCTACAGGAAGACCGGCTAGGTCAAGCTGGAGAAGGTAAAGAGCTCCTCAGCCCAGGAGCTCCTTTAACCAAGCAGTCTCGATCCCCAAGTTTCAATATGCAGCTAATATCCCAGGTGTAGTTTTGACATCCTCTCTCAACTTTCTGCTTATCTTTTAAACTGAACATTTCATTGTGTAAGAAGAAACTTCATCCCACATTGTGAAAGTATTGGTCATCGTAATCAGATTTGATTTAGTTTAGGTGTATTCATACTGTATTTTGTATGGAAACAGCAATAAGGTTTTTTTCCCCCCCTCCCGATATTTTCTCTTCACCTATTCCTTGTAAATGTGTTTGTGAAGCAGTATAAAATATGTGCATTTTCCATGCCTTCCTTTCTCTTTGGGTGATGTGCAATCCATCATAGGCTGATCGGTCCCATTTCAACACTGTGAGACTGAGGATACTTTAGAGGAAATGGTGTATGTGATCCCTATGAAATGATTCTTTGGCTTTCGTTACAAAAAAACAAAACAAAAAAACGGGTTTGTTCTCATAATCTATAGAACTATGAAAATTACTGGGTCATTCTTTTTTCTCTCTTAACCAGGAGTGCCTCAGAGATCCTGCTATGACTTTGGACTTCTCTGAGTTTGTGCAATCATTTTCTGGAGAAGCATGGGGAAAGGTGGTAGACTGCTGCACTTTTTCATTAAAATGAGGGTGGCTCTTCCCTCCTCCCCCATCTCTTTTATCTCGAGGACACAAATGTTCAATTACTGAGGCATTTAAATCAAGTTGTGGCCACCTTCATTGGAGGGTAGGGCTCTAAGTTGATTGTGTAATTAATTGATAATGCACTTTCTCAATGGCTCTATAGTCATTATTAACATGCCTTCCCACCTCCCTACAGGGACATAAGGTCATTTCTGTCCTTCAAGTTTGAACAACTAACAAATCAGAGAATCCAAGGGGCATGTTCTATTTCCCAGGAATGACTGACACTTTGGTGCTGGGTTTTTGTGGGGGGAGGGGCCGGTTTTTGTTTAGCTTGTGTGGAATTGTGTGTGTGAGGGGAAATTTTGATTGGTTTTCTTTCTTTTCCTTTGTGAGCTGATGATGACTGAAGTAGAACAAGTACGTCTTCAGGTAAAGAAAGGGATTTCTCAACCTACTTTCTGTGATGTCAGACAATTGAAGAAACCCTTTCAGCTGCTTTCTAGATGTACCTAAATTCAGTCAGATATTTTAGATTAAGAAACCTGAAGTCCTGGTAGATCATATACTCCAAGGAAATACATCAGGGACAGATAATTGGCTGAAAACACTGACGCTTCAATGTGACACATTTTTATAGAACATTTTTACCAGGGGGTACTGACTTGATTTCTCCTACAAGGACCACACTGCCTTTGTGTTTAATGTAATGCAATTTGTGTACCTTCTAATCACATATCTGCAGAACTTTCTCATTTTTATAAAACTTTAAAATCATGCCAGTAAGCTAAATGTTGAATGTATGTAAAGTAGCATTTGGTAACTGTGCTACAAAAATGCATTATTGGTTAAAAAAAAAAAAATTAGTTCAGATTTGGTTGGTTAGATTTCATCATGACCTTTTCTGGGTCTCAGGCTCTAATACTTAACTGAAATAGAAGAGAATATATTTGGTTTTTGAAAATCAGTATGTTGTGACTTGAACTGCGATGTGTTATCCTTCCACAAAATACATCAGAGGTATTAGTGCTTTGTACATTTAGACATTTTTATTTTGTTATTGTGAAAGAAAAATATACTGAATTTATAGAAAGCAAGTATTCTCCTAATAACAAAGTTTAAAACTTTATCTCTACCAATTAAAATTATAGTAGATTTTGATAAAATAACCAGAAAAATGCCCCTTATTTTTTTCACGCCTATAAACCTACCCCCTCCTTTTTTGATTCTAAGAGGTTTTTTTGTTTGTTTTTTAAGGAATTTTCTGTTAGAATCTTTATAAGAACAATGAGATGCTTGTTTGAATTTGGTTGTCTGGAACATTTTTCAGCTCATGTTAAAGTGGAAAACTATAACCTAAACTAGTATCTACAACATTGCCAAAGTCTGGGGTAAAGCTAAAAGTTGACAAATAGAAATTTATTGGGGTGTGTGTGTGTGTGTGTGTGTGTGGTGTGTATATGTATATATCACAAAGACATATTTTAGGTATCTTTTACGTTGTCTAATTTAACTACGGAGATACCAGATAAATGAATTAAAAAGTAGCCAAAATAAATGAGGAGTAAAGATCTGTAACATACTAAGGAAAGCAAAGTTTCAGGTATGAAAGGAAAAGAACATTGTACTTACCAGGGAGTAAGAGCTTAGCCATGGCTGAAGGTCAGTTACTTTTATGGCAGAAATGCAGAGTTGATTTCGGAGGCTGAAGGATTGTTTTTAATTCAACAAGTTGTGCATTTATTGGCATCTAAATCTAGCATGATTCTGGCTAAAGCACACACACAAAAATACCAAATAATACCAAATTACAGCAAAAGCTGTAATAAATATTATAAGATCTGGCTGGTTTGTTAAAAATCTTGTATCTGAAAAGTTGGTTTTGAAAACTTTAAATTTAGAGGATTTCATTTATCTGTGTGTGTATACGTATGCATTTTTGTATGTATACATAACCCATTGATATTGAATGACCCTGTAACCTTTGTGTTCCATTCTTTTTAAGTGATGTGATTTGGCCCCAATGGAGAAAAATTTCATTTAGTTCAAACTTTGCATTCAGCATTTTAGAACAGATTTCCTGTGCAAGATATAGTTAAAATGGAATGAGTTAGTTTAACAAACCATAAGTCAAATTTTCTAAGAGAATTTTTATATTCATTTGCATTATTTACTGGCATTTAAAATAGTTGCCAGAGACACAACAGGTGTTACAAATATATGCCAGCAATATTCATACTTTATCTTTTAACAGCCTTTTGGTTTGTATTTCCTAACTTCCATTAAAAAACAAAAAAAAAGTCCTCTCATCTATGGAAAAACTAGATAGGGAGAAAATACTTGTTTTCTATAATAAAATAATTTGATTGATGACATCTATACCAGGTTGGATTAAGAAATACAAAGAAATATCTGAAGGTTTTGGGAACTCGTTTCTCTGACATTTGTTTGAAATCATGTTACTAGAAAGCAAACTAAAATATAAAGTGAAAAGCTAACTTAGAAATAAGATTTTTAAATATAAAAATATTTTAGAAGGTGGAGGGGAAATGGTTCTAATTTGAAATCCTGACCCCTACCCCTCTGGTTATTCTTCTGTGCCTATTTATTATAGAGTCAGAATTTTTGTGCTAGCAGAGACCCTAGAGATAATCTTGCTAGTCTCCTAATACCCCCATCCCCATATCCATCCTCAGGAAACTGAGGCTCAAAAAGTTTGTGACGTGATCAAAGTCACATACCTAAGAAGCAGAGCCAGAATCAAACTCCTATCTCCCATCAAATGCATGTTAACACCCCACTGCCCCCCTTTTCTTGTACTATGGTGAAAGTGTTATGTAACACTTCATTTCAGCAGTTTCTGTACAGTTCTGGTCTAGTAGTTGGTGAATACAGCACATTAAGTATTAAATCCAGAAAAAACTGTAGAGTAATAAACACAGATGGGAAAGTGTTGGAAATGTAGGTACCTATACCACAGATATAAGGATAGATACATTTTTCTTATTCTAATTTATGCCTTACTATTTTCTTCCACATAAGAGTTGTATGCTGCCATTTTATAGTTAATTATATTGCTGGGAATTTATTTAAATGCAAAAATAAACACAATGAAATGGCTTTCATCAGTGTTTCTAGCTCTTTTAAAGTACTTTTTGAATCTGGCAGCTTTCACAGTCACCTAGGTGGCAAGTTAATTATATTGCACAACGGAGTTTTGCACAATGGAGTGCACAGTCTTTGCAAAGATTAAATTTGATTCCATTCGTTTCTAATGTCAAAAGAGATTGAACCTTCCTTGTGCTTAGAGCAGATAGATTAAAAACATTTTCTTATGTGATTGAAAAAGGTTTGTAGTGCAAAGCTTATGATTCCGTAATGGAGTGGTGACCATCATGCCATTTAAAGTGTATATACCATGTGAAATGTCTTAAATGTGGTAGTCTCAGCTATATAAACTCAGTATTTCCAACCTGTATTCTCAAATTCCACTTAGTAGCTTTAAATTAATTATAATTATTTATTAGATACTGGAATACTGAGAATAACTCCTGTCAGATTGTTTTGTTTGCACTATATTTGTGAATATTTTGACGAAGTGGGGTGTTTTTCCTACCTCACTTTGTGAGGTTTTTGTGGGTCCGTTTTTGAGTAATTCAGTTGTTGACAATCAGTTGTCTCGTTTAATTCTCTGCATGTTTGTAAGTAAAAAAGATTAGTATGTGTCTTTAGGGTGTAGTACACTATTTATACAAACCCTGGCAAGGAGGATCTCTCCATTTCTGATCTTGGATTACAAAGTAAGTTTTATTTTTTTCAATCAGTATTTCAGTTTAAAAATGTTTAACAGGTCATGCCAGTGGTTGGAAAATCTGTAAGAATTTTAGAGCAACTTTTCTATACTATGGCAATGTTAAACAGTCTGAACATGATAGTTTTTATCTTTCAAGTTGAATGATTATTGTCATGTTTCAAACCACTAAGTCGGTTAAGACACTTATTTGTAATACTTTCATTTTTTAAAAAGTGCTTTTTAGAAACTTGTTTGAAAACCAACTAGATATTATCGATAACTTTAAATATTAACATATTTGCCAGATTATAAAATGGAATGCAGTGTAAAATTGTTAACAGTGCTAATAAAATCATAGTGAGTTACTAGATTGGTACAATTTCCCATTGCCAAGGTGATTATGTTGATTAATGTAAGACATAAATTTTAGTATTACCTGTATTGTATACCTAATGAGTATATCATACTGGAACTGACCATACATAGGAAATACTATTCATAGAGTCAACCAATGTGCACTTAAACTATATTAGATTTTTATTGGTGCCAGAAATTTGTGTGGTGATCCCAAGCCATGAGAATTAGAGGAATCATCATCACCCAAACTTCTTCTGCCCGTGTAGGCACATTCCTTCTAAACCTGACAATAAAAACCACAAAAGTTTGGTAACTTCAGTCTCTTTAGTATTTTTGTATTCTTAGCCATTGGTCACATTAGAAAGCTAGGAATGATTTGAAATGTTAATAACTGGCAGCGTAGTACAGAAATGTAAGTTCTGTGTTTTGCTTCTGAATTTTGAGAAAATGTTTACAAATTAAGGCACATTGAGATGTCTGCTGTTATGCTATTATATTTAATATAGATTTTACCAAAAAAATAGAATTAGGTGTAGCTTAAAGTATAAATGAAATGAGTCTTTTTAAATAATTGTGTATCTGGAAGTAGGTTTAATAAAGAAGTTCTTTTATTTGTATTTTCAAAGAGAAATGAACTAAATTGGGCAGTTCATCCCCAACTATGGTATTGATATCAATCTGGTTTGCTGTGTTTGAGTGTCAACAGCTCTGTTAATTTTACATCAGAAGAAAGTCTTTACATCTTCATTGATTACAAAATTTACCAAAGAAAAGTATTAACCAAATATAATTTTTAAAATACCTAACTGTTAAGGAATGAAGCCCCTTTAACATAAAGGATTGCTTTCTTACCTTGGGGGAAATATATACTAAAATATTCTTTGATCTGGAGCATACATATACATTACCTACAAGATTCCATTTGAGGTTTTCTTACGTCAGTAAAGTGTCAACATTTACACTTCCAACAAAAGGACCAATTAAAGGTCTTAACCTTTAATCTTTAAGTCCAAGTATTATTGCTATGGCACATTTTCATGTCTTGTTAACTCAAATCAAGGACTCTATTTATTAGTAGAATAAAAAAGCGGGGAAGTTCCTAAAATTGGTATGCTGTATGATATTGTGACTTTTTGAACGTAAAATTGAGGGGGAAGTTATGGAAATGCACCTTTTCACATGGACAATGGTAATTCTAATCAGTATGATATGGGCTAAAATGGTATGTTTGTTACATAATTTATGCACGTGATCACTCTGGGTGTTGTTTTCTTTGCAGAAAAACATAATTGGGTTAAGAAAAGCTAAAATACTCAGTTTTAAAAACATAGGCCAATAAAAACTAAAAAATTTACTTAAACTATTAAATAATGATTGTTTTGGAGAATATTAAACATAATTGTGTATTAACTGATGTTCTAAACAGGTTCTGTGTATTATTTTTTTCATATCAGCAGGTTGTTAAAAAGTAATGAATGTATTGACCTTGGAAAGAGATGATAGGCCTTTTAACAATTAACTAATGTAGGTTTGTGGGTTTTATCATCCTTACTGAATTGAGAGATAATGCTCAATGCTCCATGTGTTTTAAAATATTTGTAATAAGTTCATCAACTACTTTATAGTGAATCTTTTTTATTCTTATTCTAAAAATTATGCTGACTTTACATTCAGTTTAACTAGTTAAGTGAAACAGTATTTATCGTGCAAAGATAATTTTCATTATTTTCCTCTTAATTGGCTCTCTTAAGCTACAGTTTCTGAAAGGTTTTTACTACTTTAGCATTATGTAGTCTGATCTGTCAAAATGGACAAGTAAATAGGAAATATCCCACTTTCACATGTGTACTTCATAAAAGGATATAGAATGTATAGGACAGCTCTTTTTTTTTTTTTTAAATCAGCATCAACCTGTATCTTGATATAAACTTCCAAAGCGTTCAGACAATAGTGCTGGTGAAAATTTAAATAGGATAGGCATGAAGAAAATACACGTATGATCTCTATTGACTGATGTCCTTTCAGCCTAGGACTAGTGAAAACCTTCATATTTTTCAGAGCTGAAGAAAAACAAACACACATTTAAGATCATATTTATTGGTGCATGTAAGCCATTATCTTAACTGTCTTTCTGAACTGTACTGCTGTTGATTGTTGAAATGTGAAATGTAGAGTCACTGTTGACCTGTAAATATCTGCCAGAGATGAAACAATATTTTAAGGTATTGTAAATAAAGATGTATAAAATTCATTACCAGTCTGCAATGCAGAAACATATCTAAGATGTTAAATATTGTGTTTCTTGAGAGATGTGTAATTTTCCCCTAGATGTATCTAATTACATTAAGAATGTAAATTTTATTTTGTACAGTATAAAAATACAGCTTTATTTGGCTTTTGACTGGATTTCCCTGAGTTAATTTTATCTTTCCTAAATTTCATACCTTAAAATGGTCCTTCATTGCATTTTTTTCAAAGCCTGCCATTTTATTTATGTATGTCTGAACCTTTTATTTATATGGCACCCTATTAAATGAAGGCAGTTTATAAAATTAATTAAGGCAATCTATAAAACTACATATAGTACCATAAAATAAGTAAGAAATAACATGAAGGTAGAAGTGAAATTAATACATAAAATATGTGCCATATATTTCTGTATGTTAAGACACAAATTTATCTCCGAACTGTGAAGCACCTAAATGCAGATAAGTAAGATTGATCATTTGATTTTCAGATATCCTTAAGATAAAACAAATCAATTTCTCAGGGGTAATAGTGAGATGTTAGAAAATTTTCTTTCCTGGGTCCTGTATAAAGAGGAGCCATTATTATTAGCAGTACTACCTACACACTCTCCAGCAGTGTATTTTGAAAGTGCCTGTTTCCTCACACTTACCAGCTAGTTTTCTCTAATCATTAAGTGTTTTCAGCTTTCACACACTGTGTTTTCTAAAGTAAACTTTAGCCTTCCCCTGGAACATGGGTTTGATGAAGGGCTAAACCCGGGCCCTTCTCCTTTCCCTTTTCAGGAGCTTCCTAGAAAAATTTCTCTTTTACTTTTTTCCAATGGCTATTATTCCTTATTTATGGACCAAGGCTTCTTCCTTTTATTCAGATTCAAGCAATACAAAGGACATTAGGTTTCTTTATATCTTGTTTATTATGACTTAATCCAAAATCACTGTTAGGGATTAGCAGCAGTTCCTGAAGAGAAGGGTTTAAATCAACTCATCAAGCCTGTTTTTTCCTACTTGGCTCTGGATCCACATTAGTTAGGAAAGATGAGATTCACCAGTTGACAGTTCCAATTTTTTCCTTTTATTAAAAATGTAACGTTGCTTGTTTTGAAAACCTTAGAAAAATACAGAGAAAGTACAAAAGGAAAAGTCATTAAGATATACTAAAATAGTGAATATTAATAAGATAGTGGAGACACTATCCCTCTACACACATACAATTCTGGTCCAGATCACAATATTTTATGGTCCAAAGATTCTTCCTACATGAATTAGCCAATAGCTAACATTTATTGGGTGCTAGGATGTGCCAGGCACTGTTCTAAACACTTTAGGAAGAAAATGTATTAATTCAATATTCAATTAATACAACAGTGTCCGGTAAGTGCTATTACTCTCCTTTTATGAGAAAAGGAAATTTCGTCTGTCCAGGGTCACAGAGCTAGTAAGTAGTAGAGCTGGAATGGAACCCACTCAGGCTCATGGACTTGTACACTTAACCATCATAAGATACTGTTTCACAGTGTTTGTTGACTGTTCTCAATTATTAGTACATGTGCCCTATCCCAAGGCCAAGGCCCCTGTGGGGGATGGGAAAGAAGGGGGATTGGATCTCAGTAGAGCTAGATTACTAATAGGCAAACTAAATCCATGAATGAATCGAGCCCTAATACCCTAAGCATCTATAGTTATAAATCAACTTTTCTCCTATATGTATACAATGGTTCTTGTGTGCTATCCTTAATTATGTACCATTCTCAGGAAAAATGAGAAAATAGTCATTCTGTGGTTCATAGGAGGAACCTCAGTTGAGAAAAGCTGGTTTAGACCATAATAAAGCAGAGGAGCCTGCCAAATATAAAACTATAAAATATTTTACAGGATCTTGCCCCCAACACCCCGGAAAAAAGCTGCCAGGTAGTTTGGGATGAAGTCAGAATTTTGCTGGATTTATTTGCAATTATTTTAGGATTTAATGTTATTTTTAAACTACATGGGAGAGGGTAAAAAGTCAAGTTTAGGGCCTTGAAATATTTATATTTGGCTCTGGGCCATAATTCAAATAGGCTGGATATAATCCACAGAAACAGCCATCATTTTGTTCAAGATGATAACATTAGAAAGGTGGGACTGACTGCTCCTGAGACTCACTTGATGGGCCAATCACTTTTGACACTTTATCTTAGGGAACAATGTTTAATATTTTTGGAATGAAAACTTTTATTTATGGCCAGGTTATGCTGACCAGTACAGCCTTAAGTTCTGAATCGTATAATTTAACTAAAAACACTATTACATTCAAACATATTCTTCATTGTCTACAATATTCAGTAGGGATTTCTCCAAACATAGCCTTTCCCCATTTCCTCAAAATAAAATAATCACAGGAGTTTAAGAGATCTATAGACATTTAGTTTATTTACAACTGTTATAAATCATGGGTTTATGCACATTGTATTACTTTCTGTATTACAGATTATATTTTAAAGCTAGGTTCCCAGAATTTGAATTATTATGTGTACATTTTTTAAGGCTTACTCTGCCAAATCTTCCACTACTAATTAGGGTGAGCTTTCTAAGGGCCTCATCATCCCTGGTACAAAAAAATCCTGGAGATAAAGTAGGTTCTGGCTACCGTATTCTCTTTTATTCCGAGATGTTCAGAAATAGTCACTTTTTCTCTCCTGAGCATGACTGAAATCAAATTGATATCGTAAAATCTTTGGGTAGAAATTGTTTGCTGAGGTATCTGCTACTGACACTGTAGAGAGAGAACGCGAATTCATGCCCATTATCTTTTTCTAGAGAAACCAATGAACACTTAAAATTGCCTCAAGATAGACCGCTCAGCCCGCTACACCACCGCAAACTTCCTCGGATCTATCCAATATTTCCTTCTCCCTTCCCCGGAAACGGAAAGAGGAAAGGAAAGGCCCAAACCCCAGCGCTTTGGGATTAGTTTTCCTCAGGTTTCTTGGTGGGCGGTGCTAGAAGGCTAGCACTGGCTGGCCAGCAGAGCCATCGCTCTCGCCCGACCTCACTTCCTATTGGTTTCCTGGGGCTCCGCCCTCTGAGCAGGGCGGGAGATTCGGTGTGCAGCAAACGCCTCCCGTCCCCCGCCGGCTTCCGTGGCACCCCTGGTCGACCCTGCGGTTCAGCGACCCTGCTCTGGCACCGCTCCCAAGAATTTGGCCTCCCCCGGGGCCGAAGCCGCCTTCCCTGCCGCGACCATTCAGCGGGGTAGCGTCGGGCAGGCGCCAAGCTGCTGGAGCCGCACCAGGTGGAAACCTAGTGCTGCGTGGTGGAGCACCGGGGCAGCCTGCCTCCCTTTCCTGCTTAGCTCGAAGCTTGTGAGGTGAGTCCTGATGCACACAGCTCCGCGGGCGAGCTGGGGCGCTCGTATCCCCGGGATTCCCGTCGGCGCTCGGGGCAAGGTCTCTGCGCCTCCCTCTTTTACCACCCCAGGCTGTCCCCAACCGCCGAGGGCACTAGGACCCCTGGCTGGCGGAGCGCAGCTAATTGGTCAGCGGCGTGAGGCCCGGGCTGAAGTCTGTAAATACTTGTTGGGGTGAAAGGCTCCCTTTGGAAAGACCACCTGTCTGTCCAGCTGTGATAGGCCTCAGTGCAAGGGATTCCTGTTACCAATATAGTTGTTTCCCGGCGTAAAGAACCTTGTGATTATAAAGAGACAAATGCAAAAATCCATAACGAACGAAGTCAAGTGTCCTGGGAGAGGAGATCTCCCAGAACTACCACTGGAGCGAAACCCTTTGATGTGATCCCAGCCTGGGAGCTCCAAATGAACCCTGATAACTGAACAGTCACCCTGGGACAATGGTTATAAAATGTTGATAAACCAAGCTGTTTTGGTGGAGCTTTTTGAATTAAAAGGATGTTGATGCATTACTTGTCGTTTTACCATTAAAATCCTAAAAGAACTATCACACCTTCCCCTAGTTAAATTGCAATCTGAAAAAAGATAACATGGCCCTACAACTTTGTATAATGCCACTGCATAATAAACCGATATAATTAATTCATCATTTATTCAGTTTTTCTGTTAAATGTTAGATGAGATAAAGAGACATACAAGAGATCTGTATGGTTAAGCTGAAGTTTAAAGTAAAAATATCCATACTAGGAAACATTAGCATTTTCATATGCCAAGTACATGATTTTATTTAATCGTCGCAACTTTGTCCAAAGTCACACAGTTATTAAGATCAGAACCCAGGTTTATCTAATATTAAAATCGGTGCTTAACTTTTACTAACCTATACCCCCTTTTTAAAAGGATTGTTTTTAAAATTTGCAGTAAATCTTTTATTTGCTCTCAAAGGATGTATTGCTGTTAACACTCATTTAGTGCTGCTCTATTGCCTTAACTCCTTGAAAGGAGTCCACTTAAAAGTAAGCACCCAAAACAGTGCCTTGAAGAGTAAATGGTCACTAAATATTTGCATTTTATTGTATGATTGCTGGATAGTGTTTTTGCAGAAATTCTTGGAGAAAATGGAAAGTCCTCCCCTGCCCCCCCCATGTCTTTGCATAAATTTCTTCACTTTGGAGATTCTCTGCTATATAATAGATGCCTTAACATCTGGAAAAGGAAATGACATATAAATGCCTTGGACAACAAACAATATTTAAATCAGGCTGCCTCTGTCTGGTCAATTCTTATGTAAAATACATAGGGAAATTGCCTAGGACAAAACTCAGTTGTCTAGAATGTTTGTTTTTAAGTTTTCCTTGAAATCTTTTTTCCCCCCCTGAAGAAACTACTGAACTTTTGCTAATGAGAATTATGTAACTGACCATTACTTCTTGTTCACTTTGATTGCCAGGAAGCTTAAAGCCAGAATTCTTTCTATGATTTTATTTTCTGCTTTTCTTTATATTTTCCCTGATTCAGACTCCTTCTTGGTGTTAATAGTTTATCACTTGTTTTATTGTATTTGCTTATTGTCATGGCTTCAAATCCTTTGTAGAACACAGCAGTGTATAATTTAAAATAATGTAGATTATGCTGCATCTGGCCATGCTCTTAACAGTATGTTTAGTAGATCTAGTGATGTTTAACCTAATGAACTGGAAACCTAGAGGAACTACAGAAGTCTTTGGATAGTTAAACTGCCATGTGGGAAAATGATTAAGCATGTTATAGTTTCCAGAGGTCAAAACAAGCATTTAAGATAAAAGATTTGTATTAAGTGGCAGGAGAAGTGTGTAGTGTGATAGAATCATTGGGGACTTTGTAATTAGTTAAACTGGGATTTCGGCCCTAATACTCCCTCTAATTGTGTAAATTTGGGTGAGTAATTTAATATTTAACTTAGTTTACTCATCTATAAGTAGGGAGAATTATATATACAGAGGGTGCCAAAAAATGTATACACATTTTAAGAAAGGAAAACTGTATTAAAATTGTAATGCTCAGTATATACCGATAACAAAAGATGAATACAAGTCACGTTTGACTTCTGCAATTACTAGAGGTGCTCAAAGTGGTTACCATCACCGTCCAGACACTTCTGATTACAGCAAACTACTGCCTGAGCAACATTGACCAAGTGCCCACTTGTATACATTTTTTTTAGTACCCCCGACGTATACTCTGTGTGTGTGTGTGTGTGTGTGTGTGTATGTGTATAATTACCTCAAAGAATCTGAGGGTTTAATAATCTGGTATACATAAAAGTGCCTAAAACAGTGCCTGACAAACAGCCCCTCAAAAAGCTTTATTTTATATAGATATAAAGAAATTGTAAGTTTATTTTATACATATGTCATGTAGATGCATTAAACTTTTCCCCTAATATACCTAAATTCCCATAATAAAAAGTAGTATCATGACTAGAAAGATGACCCAAAAGGATATGTTCTCCTGACAATGGTCATATAAATTAGAGATGAAGTGTTATCTTTATACACAAAGTATAAACCTAATAGAATGATTGTGAGGATTAAATGAGAATACACATAGAATTTTCAAAACTGTGTCTAGCACATAGTAAGTGCTCAAATTTTGGCTTCCTCCCTCTACCCATTTTCCCCTCCCCCATCCAGATCTTCTTAGTCTCTAAGGTTTCCTGCCCAAAATGGCAGTGGTCATTTTGCCCTTTACTATGCCATCATACCTTTGGCTTTGTAAGAACTGCATTTATCTCTTCATCTTGTTTGTTAATGAACTTCCTTGGTTGCTTTTGTTTTCCTATTAGCTGACACTGAGTTCTTATTCCAATTACAGGCGACTCTACCTGAATTTTCCAGCTGCAGAATGTGTAGTACCTTTAAAGGTAAATGGAAACTAAGACAAATAATTTAAGTGTGCTAGTTACAAAAGAAAACTTGGCAACACTTAGTATGTTATCTGCATGAAATAACTGACTCATGAGGGACACAGTCCGTAGTTCTTGTCAAGAGAAAAGGCAAAACTAGGATTTTGAAAGAGAAAAGAATTTTTTGGGTAAACTGATTAGCTGGCACCTAGTCGGACTCATCATTAATTAATTTGAGGCTATTAGTATTATTAGTTCCGCAGCTAAATTTTGTCAGAGTAGCCAGGGTTGATTAAGCTTTTGCCTGCCAAACTCAAGTTTGTTCAGTGAAGAACTGACTCTGAAGTACTGGAAAAATTTGTGCTTACTATTTAGTTACCAAGAACGCCATATTCATATTTGTAAAGTTGTTTGGTAAGCATGCAATAATAGTAAAGGGAGGTGCTTGAGGATTATTGGATCCATACTTGGTACACCATTTGCAATACACATACTTGCAAATGGGCTGTATCTTTCTAGTGAGCAGATATTTAAAACCACCAAACCATCATTCTTTGTTTGGTTTCCCATTTTCTAAACTCATGCATTAACCATTCCTTTTCTAGTACTGTTGTTACTCTGTAGATTGGTTAGAGCTTTCTTTATGGGCAGAATTGTTTTCTTATTACATTTTAGTTGTCTTGATTGGATTTGGCTTTTTCCAAATCTCAGACACCTCTTTCATTTTTCAGATAAAGAATTGTTACCTATTATTAAAAACATGATATTAATACAATTATGTATATTTTTCATACTTAAAAAAGACTTTTTAAAATGTTATACAAATATATGTATTCATTATGTGAATGTTTACTTTATTTGGCTGTTGAGAAGAATTTTTCATTACTTTTGAGTGTTTTATTGCTCTGTTTAGGTTGGCAATGACGAATAAACTGGAAGTAATGGAAAACAAGATGCTGGAGGTTCAGTTTGTTGGAGATGATGATGTTCTTAATCACATTCTTGATAGAGAAGGAGGTACTGAGTGATTACACAATTGAAGAGATACCTTTGTAATGATTATGTCACTTTTTAAAATATTCTAATCTTTTATTTTGAACATATAGCATAAAGTATTTGATCTAGTAGGACTGTAAATAAAAACTGCTTTAATTTTTAATTTATTCCTTTCAAACTTTGTTGAAAATTAAAAATAATAAAGCCCAATCTAAAATGAAATGCTCAGTAGTAGTGGTAAATAACTAACCATTGTAATTAAAATGTGTAATTATTTTGATCTCCAAAAATATATACTTTCAAATTTTTTGTTTTTTGTTTTTAACTTAGTTGTATAAACTATGGAAGAGTGGTCTGTACATGAATCAAAGAGAAAACTGGATTTTTTTCCATCTTTGAAGTAATGACAATATAAGTAGTACAGTTTGTCTACTTATTTAAATGTAATGTTTAGAAAGAATTTATACCTGTCATATTCTAATTCTTTGAATGTTCCTATAGGAGTTAAATTAAAAAAGGAGCGACCTCAACTTTTGGTCAACACAAAAAAAATAATAAAGAAGCCAGAATATGACTTGGAGGATGATGACCAGGAAGTCTTAAAAGATCAGAACTGCGTGCAAGTTTTAGGACAAAATGTTCAAGGTATTTGGGGAGGGAAGGGGAATGTACACTCATATTTCTGCTAATAGCCCAAATTACTTAGCAGGATATCTAATAAAAGTAGTCTCATAGGTGCTATAGTATTTTTTTCTAATTTTTTTTTATTGTAAATACACATAACATGAAATTTACCATTTTTTTCTCATTACCATTTTTTTTTTTTTTTAAGATTTTATTGGGAAAGGGGAACAGGACTTTATTGGGGAACAGTGTGTACTTCCAGGACTTTTTTCCAAGTCAAGTTGTTGTCCTTTCAATCTTAGTTGTGGAGAGTGCCGTTCAGCTTCAAGTTGTTGTCCTTTCAGTCTTAGTTGTGGAGGGTGCAGCTCAGCTCCAGGTCCAGTTGCCATTGCTAGTTGCAGGGGGCGCAGCCCACCATCCCTTGTGGGACTCGAGGAGTTGAACCGGCAACCCTGTGGTTGAGAGCCCACTGGCCCGTGTGGGACTCGAACCGGCAGCCTTCGGAGTTAGGAGCACGGAGCTCCAACCACCTGAGCCACCAGGCTGGCCCCATTTTTTACCATTTTTAAGTGTACAGTTCAGTTGTATTAAATACATTCATAATATTGTGCTACCATCACCAACATCCATCTCCTACAGGATTTTTCTTTGCAGTTCTTTTTTTTTTTTTTTTTTTACAACCAGTCCTGCACTTAATTATTTTTAGAAAGATTCTGCAGACTAGCCACTCTAAAGTCATTTCTAAGATATTTATATTTTTAACTAATTTGGAATACTTTCTTAAAGTAAGTAATTTCATTAATACCTTTATCTTCTTTACAGAAATAGTTAAAAGGAACATTCTAAGAAATAATGTTGTTCCAACCTAGGTATGCCAGATTCCTGCCAAATTATACTCAAAATTTCGTAGGGTTGAATTATATTTTAGTTGGGACTTAAGGAGCACAAATTATATTAGGGTGCAAGGAGCACAGTTCTACTCAAGTTGGTTTAAAAATAAAGGTCAAGGAACGAAATCACTATTGTTGGGCACTAGGAATATTGGAGCTGGGACCACATTAAAAACTGAGAGACTTGGCTTTCACAGATCTCCTAGTTCCCCTCATGTCGTCTCTTGAATCTGTTCTGTTCTCTCTTTGCCACCTAGCTCCCTCATGTACATATTTTTTACTCTCTCAGACTTAGCTTATAAATGGCCATCATGACTACTCCTGACCTTTCTGTCACTTCTTGAATCATAATGCTTTTGGTTTTGTTCCAGTGTTAAATGACATGATACGAAAAGTGACCACTGTCTCTCAATAGGCTTAGTGGGCAGGGTAGATTCTCTGAAAAGTTCCCAACCAGAATGTTGACATTTTTAGGGCATACTCTAAATAGAGCTTTGGATTCTTGACGACCTGTTATGCTAGACCTAAGAAGAGGTTGAAAGCAATAGTTAAGAAAAAAATAATATTTTCTTAAAAATTGTTTCTTATTGTAAAAGTAATACATATTTGTAGTAGAAACTCAGTGCTTTCTACCTTTTTCACCTAATAGCACCCACAGCAAATAATATTTGGAGGCACACTGGAATCAATGGAGGAGAATGCTCCAAACTAGGGGCAAATGAAACTCTAGGGCTTCTGAACCCTATTCCCACCCTCTCTGCAGGCCCTGACTGGCATCCTCAAAGGCCTAATAGGATCAGTATTCAGCACATCTCTTAACCCATACCTTTAATTTCTGTATACTGGTTGCGAAGTTTTGCCTTAGAGCAGTGTTTCTCGACCGTTTTTTTTTTTAATCATCCCCTGAAGGAGCCTTTTTAGACATTTTCTCTTAATCACCCCCATCCATGAAATTTTAATACTACATATATGTTATATATCTGTTTATGTACTATGACCCTTTGGAGCACCATAGACCATTGTAATATCTAAGATGTTTTTCACACGCCCCCTCCCACCAAGAGCCAATTTTCATTCCATGAGGAGCAATATTGTTCCTGTTGAGAATGCATGCTTTAAAGAACATGGAACTATTAACAATTTGGTGTGTATCTTCTATCTCTCTGTATATGCATTCATACACGAGCTGTATCAACAGTCTGTTGAGTCTGGGAAGTGGAGCTGTTCATTTGGCTATAAGCATGTACAACAGAGGAGCTTGTCACTTATAGTTAAGTCTTGCAGATGTGACTCTTGTTTTGATTTGTTTTTTGTCTTGTTTGCCAAAATATGTTTGGGGGTAGAGAGTGGTATTCCAGATATGGTGTAAAAAAGAGAGTTTTCTTTTTAACTTTTTTTTCCAGAGAAGAAATAGTGATGTCTATCGCAGTCTTTAATCTTGATTAATTTAGATATTGAATAATAGGCTTCTGTCTAGTCTTTTATTATAAACAGAAAACAAGTATTGTTTTTAAAACAGAGGGCCATTTGACAAAAAATCTTTAGGAATCGTTAAAAAAGAAAATAACTTTTCAACAAGGACCTTTAAATACTTTACTAATTAATCCCTTTACTTACTGTTGAAGTGTAAGCTGTTTCTTATAAGCAACACATCTTGACATGTCTGGCATAATTCTCATCATCTAAAATGCATCCTATCTAGAGAAAAATCATTGCATGGATATGCTACGTGCTCTCAGGCATTAAATATAAGAACAGTTTGTCTTATCAGTGCTTCTTTTGAACACTTGCTTTGTTTTTTAATCTATTTTTAAAAATTGTAAAATGTGCATAACAAAATTTATCATCTTAACCATTTTTAACTGTATAGTTCAATATTAAGTACATTCACATTATTTTGCATCCAATCTCCAGAACTCTTTTCATCTTACAAAACCGAAATTCTGTACCCATTAAATAACTCCCCAGTCCCCCTAGAGTCTGGCAACTACCATTCTACTTTATTTCTCTATGAATTTGACTACTGTAGGTACCTCATATAAGTGCAATCATACAATATTTGTCTTTCTGTGACTGGCTTATTTCACTTAGCATATCTTCAAGATTCATCCATATTGTAGCATGTGTCAGACTTTCCAGTTTGAGGAATAAATTATATTGCATTGTATGTATATACCACATTTTGTTTATCCATTTATCTGTCAATCGACATTTGGGTTGCTTTGACCTTTTGACTATTGTGAATAATGCTGCTATAAACATGCATGTACAAGTATCTCTTTGAGACCCTGATGTGAATTCTTTTGGATGTATTCCCAGAAATGGAATTACTGGATCACATGGTGATTCTATTTTTTAATTTTTTGAGGATCTGCCATACAATTCTCCACAGTGACTATAGCAATTTACATTTGTACCAACAGTGCACAGGGTTTCAATTTCTCTATAGCCTCACCAACACTTGTTGTTGTTTTTTTGTTTTTCATAATAACTAGCATAATGGGTATGCAGTGGTAGTATTACTTCCTTTTAAATTTAACATTCTGTTTAATTCTTAGAGATTATAGTCTGGACAGAAAGAACTTTACTGAGTAATACTGCATTCTAATCTATAAATAATGTATTTTCCTCTATTAGACTTTCAGGTTGTTTCTAACTTTTTATTGTAACTAATGCAGTAGTGATTATTACCCTTGGACATAAATCTTTGTGTAGATCTCTTATTTCTTTATTAGAAACTCCTAGAAGTGGAATTACTGGTGAAAGTGCATGAACTTTATAGCGCATACATATTGCCAAATTGCTTTCTAAGAAGATAATATTAACTAGTATTAAGGTCCCTTATCAGCATTAAACATTTTTTCTTATGTGTATTAGCCACTTTAATTTCTTCTGTGAATTATGTATTCATAGCTTTTTTGTATTGTGTATTTTAAGTAATTTAAAAATTATTTAAAAGTTTTATATATAATGTAAAGCTCTCTTGGCCAGTGTGATTAGAACCATTGTTAATTGGTCAATCAAAATATCAGAATCAGGAAATCATAAAAATAATTTATATACTCTCAACATTTTGTTTTACTTATAAACATGTGTATATGTGTGTGTGTACACACGCACCGGAGTCTTTCCTTTGAATATGTTTGCCAGAAGTCAGCAGCTGGTTGAAAAACTTCTTGGTTTGTCTTGGTGTTTATTTAAAGACCAGAAGTCCATAATGCATCATCTAGGATTTCAGGTTTCATTTCTTTCCATTAGGGTAATCATTTAAAGACTTTTTTTATTTTTATTTTTATTTTTATTTAAAGACTTTTGATGCAATCTGAGCCATTGTGCCTTTCTGCTTTTTTCAAATTATTTCTTAAATATTTTATGGTTTCTCATCAATACCTAATTTGAAACCAATTGTTCTAGTTAATAGCTTTTATCAAGTCTTTCTAACGTATTAAATTCAGTTTACATAGAAACTACTTTAAATTTATATTTTGTCTGTGTGCCAGACAGTTAATTGGGTTGCATAATTGCAGTAACAAGTTAACCCATAAACACACTCACACATATGTGGAAACTGGATATATGACAGAGGTAGCATTGGAGATCATTTGTTCCTGTAGGAAATTTTTGTACCTTTCACTCAAGTTGACTGTAAACCTAAAACTGCTCTAAAACATAAAGTCTTAAAAATTCAGTACTTCTGTTTATCAGATGACACCATAAAGAACTGAGAGACAAGTCACAGGATAGAGAAGAAGATGTTCGACTTTCTTAGTGATTAAGGAAAGGCAAATTAAAATACCTCTCCCCATGAGGCTCATTTTACAACCACTAGATTGGTAAAAATTAAGGATTTTGGATAATACCAAGTTCGTGCATATACAGATCAATGGGAACTCTCAATAAGGAGCACAAATACTGACTTTGGAAAAGTTTGGCACTTTTGTAATAATTAAAAACACATTACCTGTTAAATTAAATCTCCTATTTAGCTGAAAAACAACTATTTCAAAAAAAAATTAGTGAAGAGGGCATTGTTTTACATTTTTACAAATCTCTTTAATGTCTGGTGTAATAGAAGACAGCTGGAGTTTCATCTCTGCTTCCATACATTCCAGTAGCCAACAAGGTGGTGATGTCATCACACATTTTGTAGTCTCTGGAATACTTCATTATACACTCTTGATTGAGAGTCAGAAAGTCAAATGTGAGTGTGTTGTTATGAAATAGTTTTGGCCTGATGGACCTTGGAGACCTCCCAGACCACTTTGAGAATTGGTGTGTTAGAGAGTAGGCTACTAGCCATGAGTGTCCAGTATGTTAAGTAGCAGTTGTTATTTAAAGGGAAGATTAAAGAATAGAATTAAGTCAAGGTCTTAATGGAGAGTTAGAGAGCTTCTACCATGTAACAGCTGTTTAAATCTCAACCTTAATTAGCAATTGTACTTTGCATGTTTGCTAGAAGAAGGAAACAACTAATAAAGTCGCTCTGTTTTTCCTCCTCAGTGGCAACATCTATACATATCCCTCTAGTCTGGAGGGGTTTTTTTAGTGGGCTTTAAAAATAATGTATGTGTATATCTGTGAATAATATGTTTTTTGTATTTTATAAGTTATATATTCTCTTTCAGAATCTTTGAAAAATGGCTCTGCTACAGATGGTGGGAATAAAGTTTATTCTTTTCAGAACAGGAAACACTCTGAAAAGATGGCTAAATTAGGTATGTTGCTTTTCTGATTTCTTTAAACACTATTCAACTTTTCTAAGAAGGTATATTTAACCACATTCCCCACAGTTATCATCCCATTGCATTCCCTAAAAGAATGACGAGGGACATCATTTTATATTAAATTATCAAGCATACTTAAAGGCATTTTTTTTTTTTTTTCATGCTCAGCTGTCTTCTTTTCTCAGGTAGGTTAAAAGCCTCTCTTAGAGGGATAGTAGACTAGGGGTCAGGAGGTTATCACTTTGTGAGGGATGTAAATATCTTAACTGTACATTCTTTTGTATACCTGAAACTAATTTAAAAAAAAAGCTTCTCATAGTAGAAACCCTGTCTTCCTTTCTTCCCACATCTAGCATAGGTTCTCACCAGTCATTTGTTAAGTAAATGAGGGACTTAAGTCACACAGACATTCTGAATTTATTGAATAAGAATTTTACACTGTATGTAGAAAAATGTTTGTATTATAGAAAACTATTTATAAAAAATTGTTAAGAATGGGTTGTTCTAACATTTCTCTTACCCAAGTTACCACTTATACCAATTACACATGAATTCCAGATTTTCAGAAAACTTAATTATAATAAATTACATATAACATTAAAATTAAAGTATCGATTCTTTTAAAAAATTCAGATGGCACTGTATTTGGATCCTGTGGTATTAAGGGGTCATCATTTTTGAAATCCTTGAGGAAAGGAAAGAACATGTGAAAGCACTTTGAAAAGTAAGGGCATCCATCAGCATATGAAGGTTTGGGAGTACCAAAAGTCAAGAGCAATGGAAATAATAATTAGCTACCTAAAATGTAATGGTTGTATAAGAGGGCTTATAATCTACAGTTGTAAAGCACCTACGTATATTTCTTAAGTGGTATATTTTTATGCACTTATTCTAGCCAATGACCATGTAAATGTTCAAGGTCAAGTGAAAATCATTCTTGTTAAGTGTTGACACTGATGAAGTACATATAAGAAGTAATTATAAGACCTGCGTTTCTGAACATAATATGATTCAGTCATTTGCAGAATTCAGTTTTTCTGAAAGGTGTAATATTAAATACATCATTAATTTTGAATCTAACATGGTACATGCAATCACTTACATTAATTAATGTGTTTCTTATCTACATCAAGAAATTAAAAGTTTTTCAATCGGTAAAAATGACTGAGTTCTATGTAGGATCTCTGGGAAACCGGAGACGAAATGCTAATTGTAATTAATTATTAGAGGAAAGATCAGATAGACTCCAAGACCAAAATGAAGCCCTAGGACAATGAAGCAGGACAGAGAATGCTGGAGAAGAAGGAGAACTAATAGTGAAAAGAAGAGTGGAACCCCAGAGAAATAATCAAGTAGTTCTCCAAGTAGATCATGAACCATGCACATAACTATGATGATATGTGTCTTATATCTGTATGTGCTGTAAGAAACTTAAATGGTGTGCATTTCTTTCCTCGCGTCTGAAAGAAATATACAATCATGAAAAGATAATTATCTGGATAACTTTAGACTGATTATATTTTCCAAAATCTGTGTTTAGTTAGGACCTCTGTTTAGTTATGATGCATAAGTATTACTGCTAATTATAATCTAAATGCTAATTACTAATTTACATCTAAATATGTCAATAAAATAGAATGCCTTAATATTTTTAAATAACTTAAGGTCTGCCAGAAAATCATACATTACTGCATATAAATGATGATTAAATGTAATTGGACTAACTATGATATAGGGCTAGAAATAGACTAGGGGTTAGATTGGAAAGGCTTTGTAAAATACAGAAAACATGTCCAGGATGAGTAAGTAAATGCAAACACAGAGCAAAGGCGGAATTACCAAGTAGAAAGGAGGGTGAGAATTTCATTCAACTTGGAGAAAGATGACTTTAGGGAAATTGAAAATATATTGGTTAAATAGTATCAGATCATAACCTAATGAGAAGCTATCATTGGGCAAAGAGGTATTTTATTTTAAAATTTCCAATATGTTGCAGATCAGTTTTGTAAAATACAATACAAATGAATTACTAGAAAAATGAAAATGACAAATATATGCCCCAATTTTTTATTATTAGAGTATCAATAACCATATGTGGGTTATACTATCTTGTTCTTTTTCCTCTTCACCTCTTCCTTTTTCTTCCTTTCTCCTTTTGTAGTTTAATAGTTATTTAAAAGCAGATAATTTTTATGTTTTAATATAAAACCAAAATGATCTCAGCTAAGTTACTTTGTTCTTATGTGACTTTTTGTTGATGTGAAATTTTTTCCCTATGTTGTGGACCAGCAGCCTTTCATCTAAAAACGGTATATTGTTCTCGTGAAAAGAGAAGACCAAGACATGAACTTTAGTCATACCTACAGGGGTAGACTTTTGGGAAAGATGAGGACTGTGAAAAAGAGATGGAGTGACTACCAACAGTAGCCAGGGCACCAGGATAATGTCATAGAACCAAATGGAAGAGTAGTTTCAAAGAAAGATTAAAAAATCTCTAGTGAATGGTACAGAGGACCACGGAGGTTAAGAAAAAAGAAGGCAGTGCACTTGTTGGTACTCTTCATGAGTCGCTTGAGTCAGCTTCAAGATCGGAGAATAAAGCTGGGAAATAGATTAGAAAGAGTTTGAGTCGGTAAGGTGGCTTTAACTTACACAAATTCAACTATATTTTCTCTTATTTTTTGTTTTTAAAGAGGGAGATAACTTAAATAATGTGTACCTTTCTTCTCAATGAACAGTGTTCCAGTGTCTGTTAACTTGGCAAATGTAAATCTATTCCTTCATGAGGCTCATTTGCCACATGCCTCTCACAGTGTGAGAATGTGAACATCTTTAAAGATAAAGGTTTTATTTTTCATTTAAAATGGCCCCTTCTGTTTAGCAGCCAACTATTTTATCGGATGCTCAATTGAAGAAACAGCCATCTTTTCAGTACTATATTTATTTTATACATTATTCATATGTATAGAAATGAAATAAAATCTGCATTTAAGGGGAGATACAATTTAAAAAATACACAATTTTCACTGACTTTAGATCTCACTTTCTCACTATTCTTTCTAACAAAGATGTGCCTCAAGTTAATATGGTAAAGAAATGGAATAAGCTTGCCAGTGGAGAAGAGACAGAGTATATGATAATTAGAGAAAGCAGTAAGGTCAAAGTTAGTTCTTTATTGTATTTTTTTTGAGAGTAGTGTGGATAATTGCAGGAAGACTAGAAGATGCTTGTAACAGAGAATAAAGGTGAAAGTAGTAGTACTCTTAATATGGGTAGGTTTGTTTATCTTTCTGATAATAGTAGTAGGCAGGTTTTGTTTGTTTTTTAAGAATTTAAGTAAAATAAGTCTTTTTCCCCTCTTAATCTACTGTTGTCCATTAAAAGGTCTTTTATATATTTCTTTTTTTGTTTATAGCTTCAGAACTAGCAAAAACCCCAAGAAAAAATGTATCATTCAATTTGAAGAATAATCCTGAAATTATGACTAACATTCCTCAATGTAGCAAGGGTAAGAATTTACATCAGTTCTTTGAAGAGAGTTTTCATAGTTGCTTCAAGTTATAGTATTGTAACTTCAAAATAGTTAAAAAGTTTACTTTTTTTTCCTTCTCATAAGTGAATTTTTATATATTCTTTTCTGTTCTGAAAATTCCTTCAACAAAATGTAGTTAATACCCTAACCAGTGTGCCTTTGTATACCTATATTTACCTATCAATAAAGGGAAAAGATCTGTGCTAGTTGAAGTCGTGCAAATTGACAGGGCCAACTAGAAGCAATCTTAAAATACTGTTGTCATTTGCTTGAGTTAGCCAAATATTCATAGAAGATTTGCTTTGGCAAATATTTGAAATAGGGCTTTGGGGGTTTGAAAGTCTTATCTTATAGTTTGTTGAAAACTGTGGAGCAGTTGTTTTTGAATGATTCATTCCAATTAGGTTAAACAGTGTACTTTTTAAATAATGAACAGTGGGAAGGGCTCCATTTTTTCTTGTTATATCAATGCTACAGAAATGCAGGACATAGCTGTCACTAATCATATTAAATAATTAATAGTGACAGTTAAGCCTCTTTTGGAGATGCAATTAACTGAGAATTCAATAATATATTGTGGCTTCTGAGTAGAAACTGCAACTTTGCTTTTAATGAAACTAGACTGACAAAAAGTGAAGTACTCATAGTAAGTAATGGGTTTTGTTTCATTCTTTAGGACATTCGACTTCAGACAAGATTCAGTTGAAGGTAAGTAATTGACTAAAAACAAGTAAAAACCTTAGTGTTAACCTTAGTGTTACTTTAGTGTAAGACGTCACGAAAAATATCAATTTTGTCTCATATAGTGCTTTATAATTTACAGGTATTTGCCAATTTAATACCTAACTTATAGATGAAGAATCTGAGGTTCAGAGAGGTGAAGTGACTTGCCTTACTTCACCTAATTAGGAAGGAGAAAATGAAGTTGGGTCTTTTGGACCCAACTGTCATGCCTTTTCTGTGTCAGAACTATCCGTGGGTATTTTCATCTTAGTGGAATTGGCCTGGAAATTTTATGGTTTTATTTTGCCCTTTTTTTCCCCCCTTCTTCTGCCCCCATTCAAGCCGTTGTTTCTTAGTCTAGCTGTGTGGGACACAACTCCCTGGCTCATGCTGGTATTAGCCTTGCGCTCCATCCGGCTTGAGGTAGTCAGGTCGCTGGTTGGCCACTCACAGCAGCCTGCAATGGCTGCCGGCCAGTGTGGCCACTGGCTGCTCCTGGCAGCACATGGTAGCCCACAGCAGGTCACAGCAGCCCAGCTCCAGGGAGAGCTGTTGTTCACAATCTTAGCTGTAGAGGGCACAGCTCACTAGCCCATGTGGGAATCGAACCGGTGACCTCAGCGGTTAGGGGCGGTTGGTTAGGAGCGCGGCGCTCCAACCACCTGAGCCACCTGGCTAGCCCTTGTTTTGCTTTTGTATATAATGTTCTGTTGTTTCTTGGTGGATTGTTCCCAAGATCCGTTAACTCTATTAGTCTATCCTTTTATGATTTACATTTGAAAACTAAGCTTTGGTAAATTCATTCCAGGGTAGCTCAAAGGAATTGACAGTTTTTATCCTTTCCTTTGTGTTTTGTGGTTTTGTTTTTCCATTATGCCTTGTCAAGTGGCCCTGCCTGGATGAGGGCAAGCCCAGAGGGGCAAAGATGAATCCAGGACTATGAGTATGTAAGTGGTGAGTGTGTCCAGGTCTGGGTGGCTATGGATTTAGACATACCTGGACTTGTATACAGGCTAAGTTCAGGGAACCCTTTATAAGAATGTGAATATAGACATTCAGGGACATGGTTACAGCCTCTGCAGGAATGTTCTATTTAGGTTATGTAGATGTGGGGTTAGACATGTCAGAGCCTCCTTTATCTTTAATAATGCTTCTTTCCTGTATTATATCTTGTATATGGTATCACAATAAAAGAATAAAACTCATTCCCATAATCCAGTCAATAATTTAGGTATATTATTAGTAAGTTCTTTTTCAAGTTGTGGATCACAGTACGTTAGTAGATCATCTCAATTCCCAAAGGGACCATCAGAAAACCTGTTAATCCAAGCTATTTACCTACCACAATAAGGAAGCATCCTTATGACAGCCTTAAAGCACTATCTTAGATGGGGAAGTTCAGGAACCAATATGTATAGGGCTTGGGGATCTGGACTGAAGAGGTTTAAGTCATGTCTATCAAGATGGGGAACTGATGTGTATTAGACAAAATTCATGATATAACATTTTAGGATTGGTGGACAGTGAGAAGGTCTTGAACTAAGTCTTAGTAAGTAAACTGTTGTTTGATACGCAAACTGTTTTGCCCTGGTGAGTAATCTGTTGTCCTGGTCAGAGAACAGGGTTGCCCAAATGAGCAAACTGTTGGGATAAATTACTTTGCAATTTTTTCTGTAACAAACAGTGAAGTTATTTATTAGTTTATAGCCTTATCTTTTTGAGAAAGAATTTTCTGAAACGGTTATTTTGACACAAGTGTTCTCAGACCTGATAATTAATCTATATGGACGCAGGTTGTCACATCTGTCAATCTTAAAAGCAATTTAGTAGCACATGACCTGCAGTTTAAAAAATGAAATAGAATAAAATAGAAAATTTCTGTTTTGTAAGTATTATTTTATTATAATTTGTTTCAGTTATATATACACATGTACTGAATCATGACGGCAAAATGTAAAAAAAAGTTTTTGTGGATCTAGATCAAAAAAGTTTGAAACATAATGTAATATACTTCATATACCCATTGGGATAGCTCAATTATTATAGTACTATTCTTAATATCCCAAATTGAAATTTATTAACATTTGTAACTAGCACCAACAACCTGTCACAAGACAGCAGACTTAAATATTTTGTCATATTTTCATATTGCCCCAAAACAAAGATATTTTCTTTTTATTGGTGCCATTAAAAATTAATATGTAAACAACAGTGGACATTTTAATGTACTAGAAATGTCATGGTGTTGAAGTATTATATTCAGTGAAAAAAATACATAACTTACACTTTTTAAAAATGTTTAAAAATTTTAAAATACAGAAACAGCAAGTATAAATCTGTCTCTTCTCCTCTCAGAATACTTTAACACCAACAAATTTCCAGCACGTTAAAAAGGCCTATTGCCATATGCATAAGAGTGCCCATTTCCTTGCTTACTCATCATCACCTTTAAAAAATACATATTCTGCTAATCTGATGGGTGAAAAGCGGTTCAAAAGGCTGATTTTTTTTTGGTACAGAATAATAAGAGTACATACATACTTTACAGATGTCTGGAATATGACTTCTAAAGTCACTGTAGAAATCCTTTAGATTTTGTTATATTGTTTTTGTTGTTTTTGTCCAACAAATTCATTTGTCATTGTTTTCTAGTTCTAGGAACAAGGCTCATCTAGTTCTAATGTAGTCTACTGAAAACAAAATATTTTTCTTCTTTTCTAGCCTCTTTCACTTAGATCCATCATTAATTTCTATGTCCTCATTATTATTTGACTAAACTATATTGCTTTTTTATTTTTAAACAGAACAATGATAAAAGTGAATTTCTGTCAACAGCACCTAGTGGTCTAAAGAAAAGATTAATAGGTATGTATTTTTTTTTAACGCTTAGTTTTTATAAAAAGAAGCATGTTAAGAAGAGAAATAATAGTTAAAGTATATAGGTTCTAGTCTTAAGACTACTTGCTTTTTATCTTTGGCCAGCCACGTATAGGGCCCTCTCTATGCCTCCATGTTTTGTTTGCAAAATAGGGATAATAATGGTACCAGCCCCAGAGTTATTTTCAGATTAATTGAAATAAAGGATGTCAAAAGTTTTAGTATAGCCTTGATATGTGCTTAATAGGTTTTAGCTATTGTTATCCTTTAGTCTTACAACTACTTATTGTTATTTCTTTTAATGAAAGACAAGATGTGTTCATTTTCTCAAACTGTAGGTTCCTTAAGGGCAAGGACTATATCTTACATTTTTAACTCCAACACTTAGCACTATGCCTTTTACTTTATAGTCAGTGGATACTGAGTAGTGTTTCCAATAAATGTCTCTCCAATAAAAAAAATAAGCCTTTTAGTTTGCTTTGAGACAGTTTTGGAATTGGTTCTATTGATTTATTTAGAAATTTTGTAATGGTTTTAAATATTCGTCGCTCTACTTAACGCTGTACAAAGCCAAGTAAACAGACATGGGTCCTGCCTTCTGGAAAATTTTAAATGGTTTTAGATTTTTAAATATTTAATTTTGGGGCAAATAACTTGTTGATCTTTATATTTCACAAAGGTGTCAACTTCTTTCTTGAGTTGACCCCTCGACAATAATATTAGCTAACATTGTCAAATCCATGCTGTAGTCCTTGTTTTTCAAGGTATAGATGTCATAGCGCTGTTAATACTACATAGAAATGGTTGGATATCTGAAGCAATAAAAAATGATATGTGCAATTATGATTATTATTATTTCATGTCAAATACATCCCAGGCCCTATGTTTCCTCCTTACTCCAAAGAAGAATACTTTCTAGAGCGAAAATAACTTCCTCTTCCTTCTCAGTCATCACCAAACATGTATACCTACATGTATGATGTATACATGTAAGTAAGGTGGAGACATTTTATGGTACCTTCTACCACTTGTAACCCATCCATCTGCATGGGCAGCAGTCAGTGCAGATCTGAATCCGCTAAGCAGTATATGCCCACAAAAATCAAGCCTTTTTTTTTTTTTTTTTTCAGTATCTTATATTTTTTATATGCTGACTGGATATTCTGAATTATTGTTCAAAATAAATATACTGATTTGCTTCAAGTTATTTCACCATCTTTTAGAAGTTAACTTTTTATAATAGTTTTATACTTATTTTGTTGAATGTAAAACTAGTTTTGCCTTTCCTTTATGAGTGTAAAACTAGCTTTATTAGTCTTGGGGAGTGATGGAGGTAGCTATGGTTTGTTTAAAAATGTAATTTTTTAATCAATTCTGGGATGGAGTGTGCTGTGTATCAGTAGTGGCTGCATTAATTGAGTGTTATATCAGTTTGGAGGGCATTTTCGTAGGCAGCAATAGAAAATTCTAGAATAGTGGCTTAAGCCATAGACATTTAAGTATCACATCATAAGTCAGCAGTTCTATGGTTGATGTGACTCAACAGTGTCATGAAAGACTCAGGTTGTTCCTATCTTTTTGCTTTGCCATCATCGTTTTTCATCTTCATGTTGATACTTCATATTGCAAAATGGCTTCCATAGCTTTAAGCTATGGGTGTAAATAAGGGGCTTTCATTCCATATGGGAGGAAAATCTTCCCCAGAAATTCCAGCAAATTTTCCTTCAAGTTTCATTGATCAAATTTCCCCTGAAGTTACATAGCCAACTCTAGTTGCAAAGGAGGCTGGGAAAGCAAGTATTTGGCAAAGGAAAAGACGGTCACTATGATTATTTCTCCTTTCAGTGGAGCACCTGGCTACGTTTTACAAAACTGGAGTTGGGTTAGCAAGGAAGAAGGAAAGAGAATGGTATTAGGTGTGACTGACAGTTTCTACAGCTCAGGCATTGTTAGTTGCTCTACGTGGATTTCAATGTAGTCTTCACAATGATATATTAAGTTAGGCACTGCTACCCCTCATTTGATAAGTAAGGAAACTGGTGCTCAGAAGATGTATATAACTAGCTCTGGTGAAATCATCAGCAAGTAATCACAAAACGAGAAGTCAGACTCTTACTTCAAAGCCCACATTCTTCCTATTTCCCCACAATGCCTCTTGTCAAACTGTCAAATTTTCCCAATTACTTTTTCCCCCCACAGTTCCAAGGTCTCATTCTGACAGTGAAAGTGAGTATTCTGCTTCCAACTCAGAGGATGATGAAGGGGCTGCACAAGAATATGAAGAGGACACTAATGAAGTCACACTGAGCCAAAAGATTCAAGCTCAGAATAGAGTAGTTTCAACTCCTGTTTGCAAAGAAATACCTTCTAAGAAAATGAAAAGAGACAAAACAGTAAGTGAAGAGAGAGACTTAAACCTTCGAGAAAATTTGTGTAATGTCTCAAAGATAAGCTACCCTAAGAGAAGAGATCCAAACGGGGCAATCAGTATAATTTTTCTTCACTTTTCTGTATTTTCTCCGCCTTACACGTAAATTCCCATATATATTTCTGTCTATTTTGTACTCTCTATCTTGGCCTGTCTGCAGCATCCCTATTTAACAATACCACAGAATATGCTAAAGGTGACATCTCAACTCAATTGTATAAAATGATCTTTTAATAAAAAAATTTTGATAAGATAATTGGAGGCAAGACTTCTCAGTGTATATCTTCTTATATAGTTTTATTTTTATAATGTTGATGTAGTCAAGTCAATTTAAGTTATCAATGACATGGCTTATGGATCCATGCTGAGCTATTGGGAAGAACACTGCAGACACCATGGCTTGAGAAAAGGCAACTTATCCTGGTGTTCTGTGTAAAGATTCAGAACAGTCTAGAAAGCCTACTGCTTGAATGGCTTCCCATCTCTTCCTTACCACCGTGGAGTTTAGTCCTGCCCCATGTCAGCAGAAAAAGTGTGAGCCATTTTACTGGAAGAGTAGGCAAGTCTTTTTTTTTTAACTTGCTGTGTATGTTTTCATTTTCACAGTACTTCAACTATACTGATATTAAAGGATTTGCTAGGACTGTGTGAGGCAAAACAAAGTTTCTAATGTGTAAACCTCCCGTTTTTTTTTTTAATGTGTCTAAATAGAAATTATATATTGCAACTTAGGAATTGTTTTGGGGAACAGACTACTTCACTCTAGTCATTTCTGTAACTGTTATGATCCTAAGAGTTACTCAGTTTCATCACTAGCATTAAATTCTCTTGGTCCAAAATCTGTATTGTTGCTTCAAACAGAAAATACTGAATGCCAAATAAAGAATTTCACCCTATTTGATGCTATTACTGTCTAGTTTTGATATAAAACAAATACCTGAAACTAAGAACTGACTTTGCTCTGTTCACTTTCAGAATGACTTAGTGGAAGAGTATTTTGAAGCTCACAGCAGTTCAAAAGTTTTAACCTCTGATAGAACACTGCAGAAGCTAAGGAGAACTAAACTGGATCAGGTATGTTGCAAGGAATGTTACTTGTAAGTTTTTCTTATTGTGAGCTGAAAAATACATAAGCAGGAAATTTGAAGAGTAAGTGTACACATGCAGAATTATTATTCCTGATCAAATGAAACAAATTAATGTGACATAACTGTTAACATATTTTATTATATAAATGCTAAATGGTGCACTGGATTAGAATTCTATTTGACATACTGTAATTATGCATTTTTTTCTCTTATTCGTCATTTCTTCATGATCTATAATAATTATGAGTGTCATAGTTTATTTGATATCCATGTACCATTAATCTCTCTTAGTCATTTAACCCACATATTCATTGAACCTCACACTGGTCATAAAACAAAGATTGACCTTACTCTCTCAGTTACAAACCTTGCAAAAAGCAGAGGATATTCTGCTTCTTGATAGTATGGAAAACCTGCTCAATGCAGTAACAAGTCAATATATACTGTGATTGTGGTATCTCATTTTATAAGAAATATCATATAGTTATACTTGTTGGGCTTTTGGTACTTCCCTAAAGAGAGGAGACAGAACCATCTGAGTGAGAAAATCTTTCAGTAGAAAGTGGGCTTAATAATCTAACTCGAGATTGTTATTGGTAGGGGGTGGCCGGTTAGCTCAGTTGGTTAGAGCGCAGCGCTCTTAACAAAAACATTGCCAGTTTGATCCCCACATGGGCCAATGTGAGCTGGGCCCTCCACCACTAGGTTGAAACAACTACTTGACTTGGAGCTGATGGTCCTGGAAAAACTCAAATAAAAGTTAAAAAAAAAAGATTGTTATTGGCTCAAAGAGTATCAAGATGCAAGCCAGATTTTAGTGCAGTTTTCTAAGGTGTACAGAGCTTTTGACAGAGTTTTCAAACTATAGAAAAGAGAGGAAAATACAGGCTAAGTCTCTGTCTTCTGAATGGCATAATGCTGTGTGGTTGTTTTGTTTTTGTTTTGCCACCTGGCTTATTGGTATTGAGACGCAGCTTGGAGACTAGTTGAAAACATTATCAAGGAGCCAGAGTTGTTCCAACGAAGAGATGGTGCTAATATCTACTTAGTGAATATATTTTTATATAAGTAACATGGGAGAAGGATAAACGGACCTAGGGTCAAGGTAGGACTACGTAGGATCTAGAAGCAAAACGACCTTTAGGAGGATGAAAGAAACACCTGTTACCGATAATGAGGGAAGGGAAGTCCTTTCAGTACAATCTCAGCGCATGTGTCAATTTATTAATCATGTCAGCGGGTGAGTTGGGGGTTGGCTGACCTAGGACTTGCTCCATATGTCTCTCCCTCCTTGGACCAGCAGGCTAGCTGAGGCATGTTCTTTTCATGACAATGTCATGGAGGTAAGAGAAGTGGAAAACACAAGACCTAAAGGCCTGGGTGCCAGACTGGCTCAGTATCACTTGTGTCTCATCCTAATGGCCATAGCAAATCACATAATCACATGGCTGAAAGCAGAGTCAGAGGGCAGGGAACCAGGCTCCACATCTTTAGTGGGAAGAACTGCAGAGTTACATGGCAAAGGGTGTGGATATGGAGAGGGGGAAGTTAGAGGCCAATAGTACAATTCTCCACAGATACTAAAATTGGAAATGAAAGTTCATAGAGGTTCACACTCAAGTGTGAGTATATACTCTGATAATCCAGTATAAATGACTACTGGAAATGATACTAGTGGTTTATCTGCTTTTTCAGGGCTGGCTCAAAACTTTAGAAGGAATGAGAGAAATTTTTTAAACTACTTACTTAACAGTTTTACTTAAATTTAAAACTTGTCCTATTTCTCTTTACATATGTGGATAAATAAAAACTGTATAGGCCAGAGTGCCTGGAATGTTGATTGCAATTTTAGCTGGAAAAAAAACTAATATTTTGCTTAAAGGATAAAATCATGAAAACATGGTAGTGCTAGGATAAAAATGCACATACAGCCTTTTGCTAGAGTTTTCATTTTAAAAAATAAGCTATAATATATTTGATTCACCAGCATGAATTTTCAAGTTTTGGGTGCAGGGCCATGTACATTCCTCAGTTTATGTACGTTATTGTTTTAAAAACTTTGCAGTACTTATCAGAGTTACAGGATTTTTTAGTAATAGCTTTTGGAAGAGGAGCAGTGGTAGAAATTTATTTTATTAATGATAGTGGTAAATTATAAAGAACCTTTCATGTTTTCTGAGAATTAATGTTGAACTGTTGTTACCTTAAGCTTTTACATTTTTTTCAAATCCATAGGTTTTTAAAACTGTCTGGATTTGTTGTCAAAGTTTGGAGGCAGGTTTAATCATCATCTTTTTATGGTAACGATCTTTTTAGAAATTAAAGCCTTATATTTGGAATTTATAATTATGTAAATGATTCTAGAAAAAACAGCAAAATCTTTACTTTTATCATATATTTGTACTAAAAAGAATGTTAAAAAATTTTAAGAAAACAAATATTTCAGTCATGTTTAAAAGATGATATGTATTCAATTGATGCACACATTACCAAACCTGATTAATATTTCCACTAATGGCCTCTTCTAATCTCTACATCTAAGGAAATATTTTTAGTTTAGATTAATTTGATGTATGTTGTTTGAAAGTGATTTTCTTCCCTCACTCTTCCTTTTTTTTTTTAAGCAAACTTTGCGTAATTTATTGAGCAAGGTTTCTCCTTCCTTTTCTGCTGAACTTAAACAACTAAATCAACAATATGAACAATTATTTCATAAATGGATGTTGCAGTTACAGTAAGTACTATCATCATTGCAAACCCTTATCAAATGTTGATGTGAGTCTATTTTAAAATCAAAGCAGTTTAACATTTTTTCTTTTTGCAGTGAATTTTTCTATTTGTGAAATTTTTATTTACATATAAAAATTTTAAAAATAGGTTTTTATTTTTTTACAATTTTATGACCCAAATGTAAAAATGTCATTGTGTGGCTTTTCTCAGAAATTCTAGTTTTCAAGAAATTTGTCTTTTCTAAGGTTATTAGGTGTAAAAGCCATTAGTAAGATAAATAGCCTTTCTTTGAATTACAAGTTATTACTCATAAAAATATTTGAAAGTCTAATTTGTCAATAAATATATCAATTAGGTTTTAATCGTTTTCCATAATAAAGTTCCTAAAATGAAAATATGTATTTCTTTTAATGTCATCCTGTATACATGTACTATAGACCTTTAGGATTTTGTGAGATCTGTCCCATGAACATTATTTTACTATTTCAAAATTATTTCTTAGAATGTTTTTTCATTTTTATCGTTTTTCAGATACCGCAGATTAAATTTTAAATTTCCATTAAAATACCTAGAAGAATGATTAAAATAAAATAAAAAAAGTAAAATTAAGACAAAGTAATTTTTAAACTATAATTACTTTTATATTTGTATTTAAAAGAACCTTAGTATAAAGAAATGCTTAAAATGAATGGTAATGTAAACATACGTACACACTCAAAATTATATACATATTCATTGGGGTAAATAAGAAGGCAGGTCCAATAAGCAGTAGGAACATAGAAATTGCCACATTTTTCCCCAGTTGATCCTGGTTTTCTTTTGCCAATAATAGGTTGAAGGGTTATGCTAGTAAGAGAATGATTATCTTCCTTGCTAGGACCTCGGCTTCTCTCGATAACTATTTATGGATTTGTTCATTATAAACTTATAAAGCAGCTCTTTCCTCTAATCCCACTCCCCTTTCCACCAATTCTTCTTTCTTCCAGTATGTCAACTCCAATAATTTGGTTTGCTTTGCTTCCTAGCCTAGACCTCAGTCAACTATTTTAACAGAATTGCTAGCTCTCTGAATTCCCTTGCTTGTTTTCTGCTCTTCTACCTTATTAATCTCTCTACCTTTGGGGGTTCTCTCTCTTCCATTTCTAGGCTATCCTGCATTGCTAGAGCATCACATAAATACTGTTTCTCATCGACCTCTGTAAACAATCTTGGAGTTGACCTTTAGCTTGACCCCTAGTGCTGTGGTGTTCTGTCTCATCCCATTCACTCTCAGCTTCATTTGCTTTTGTATGTGAATAACTCCCATAATTATCTCCAGCCCAACCCAGGCTGGATCTCACTCCTTAACAGCATACATGGATATCTGAATGTATATTGGAAGTTTCCATGTGCATGTCATAAAAATATTCAATGTACATAAAATTTAACTCATCTGAAACTCATCATTCCCACCTGCCCCTGCGACCTAGCACAGTGAATGTCACCCCATTCACGTAGTTGCCTATGCCCAAAATCGAGTTATTCTTCAATATTCCCTTTCCCTCACCTTCCACATCTAATCACTCTCCAAATTCTATTGATTTGACCTATACAGCTCTTGACACATTTTTCCATGACACCTAATTCAAGTCAGTTTTGTCCCTATTCCTTATCCATTCCTCCCACTCAGCCAGTGTGCTCTTTCTAAGAAGACCATGTTATTTCCTACTTAAAACCTTTCAGTTAACGCCTGACTACTTATAAATGCTCATAGTCGTTGGAATAAAATCTAATTAATGTCTTAGTTGACTTAACAAGGCCTTTGTGACCTGGTCCCTGGTTACCTTTCCAGTTTAATCTACCAATTAAAACTCTGGTTCAGCCTGTAAAACTTTTTAATGCCTTGTACCTATCATGTTCTCCCTTTACTCTGGGCGTCTGTGGCTTGAAAGTAACATGACCTGGAGAGAGAGCTACTAAAATTACAACTATAAACTTAGTGTACAGATAATAAAATTGGGCTTTTACCTTGTATGAGTTGGGAATCAGTATAGGTATTTAGACATCCAAGTCCTTCCTATATTCTTTATAAGCTTAAATTAAGGAAACTGGTTGATTATAAACTTGTTGGCAAGAAGAGGTACTGAACTTGAATTTCACAAATGCTATCTTTCCTAACAGCCTGGGGTTCAACATTGTGCTTTATGGTTTGGGTTCTAAGAGAGATTTACTAGAAAAGTTTCGATCCACCATGCTGCGAGATTCCATTCATGTTGTCATCAATGGCTTCTTTCCTGGAATAAATGTGAAATCAGTAAGTTTCAGAAATGTTAAAAGGAACATTGTATCTCCTGCCAATCTACCACATGTTAATGAGGATGCTACTTCTCATTCTGGATCATTCAGTTTGTTTTTAGCCTTCACACTAGTAGGCTTACATAGTGCTTAAGAGCATGTGTTTGGCCTCAGAGGTTCCAGTTTTGAATCCCCATCTTTGAATTTCCTACTTTGTAACTGACACTGTATTAGATCTCAGGGAAAGGTTAGTTAGCTTTGTGTACTGCACCAAATATTAACAGTACTTGTCTGAAGGACAGGATTATGGGGGATTTCAATTTTATTATGCTTTTATGTCACTTTGGTACTCAAAAAATAATAAAAATGTGATACTTTGTAGTTTTATAATATATTTATAGATCATTTTTACTCCAAATGCTCATCTCCATCATTTGAAAATTAAGTTAAACCTTTCGGGTGCTAGATATTAACCGATGTAGTACTCCTTTCTAAAAGTGTCCTTAATGTTTATGTCCTGTTTCCTTTGATAAATTTAGTTTTCTAATGTTGCTTGTATTGTTGGTTTTGTTTTTTGTTTTTGCTGCCCTCTTATCTTTACTTCAGTGCAGTTCTTCCCTGTTTCCTTTCTTTTAGCCATAAGTTATGCAAAAAATATAGGTATACCTAAGTACCAGCAGAATTTTTTAAAGTGATTTTTCATAGTTGGTGGGAAATCCAAATTCATTTTTAACTTATAAAAAAGAATTGCTTTGCTAGCTGTATTTATCGTATATGACAGAATAAGTTGTAATTGATGTACCTCTTGCACTTTTGTGATATAGATCCTGAATTCTATAACAGAAGAGGTCCTTGATCATATGGGTACTTTTCGCAGTGTCCTGGATCAGCTAGACTGGATAATAAACAAATTTAAAGAAGGTAACATGAAGTAGATGCTCTAGTTTTAGGGTGAAGCTAAGCACACTTCGACTTATTTGTGTATTAGTACACAAAAATGATGGTTATTTCAATAATGGTTCTTCTCTCAGTGCTGATTTTGATTTCTCTAAAATAATTTCTTTTTTCATTATCTGTGCGATTTTCTGTGAACTTCACTAGTTACCTTACACTTATTCCTACTAGCTGGAATTTGTATAACCCAAAGCCTCTTATTTCAGAATAATTTTCAGGTTTCTCCACGAGTGTTAAGTGCCTCCAATTGATTAGTACACCTTTGTCTGATAGTTTTATATTGTTCAATATTTTCATGAAATATTCGTATTTATTCTGAGTAAATGTCACTGCATTTCAATAATTTTATATACTAAAATCTGGAATGGAAAAACTTTTTATTCTTTTGGTGTGAATGTTTTGGTTATGTGAGCATTTCAAAAAATTAGAAATAAAATTATTTAGGCTCTAACAATTGTCATTTAATTATTGCTTAAGAATTGAAAGGAGTAACTGGTTATGCTTAACTGATTTGATGGATAATTTTGGTATTGTTTGTATGCTTATTAAAATAGGTGCCTAAGTCATTTCATATATATGTACATATTTACTATATATGTAGTATATATAATACATATTATATACGATATATAATGTCATAAATGTACATATAAAAATAATTTATGTAAATATATGTTTTACGTACAGGTATGTAAAATATGTGTTTATATAAATATATAATTATAATTTAAATAATATATTTATAATTTTAATTATATCTAGTATAGTATATAGACTATATTTTTATATATAAAATCTATTTTCTATTTATATATAATTTATATGTTTATATATATAATTGAAATACTGTTAAATACTGTTAACTATGTCTCCTAGAATTCAAGGAACTTGGACTTTCAAAATGTATCACCTCAGAATATTTCTCATTATATCGTCTCGCTTATCCTCCTACCCTCCCAGTGCAAGAGAAATTTACTTATTCTGTCTAAAGGCTCACCCTCCTTCATAAAGGCAAAATTTCCCATTTCTTACCAACTTCTGAGAGACTTACAGTGGATTTTAAACACGTATAGACTTAATTTGATCTTAGGAAAAGAATTTACCTGATTCTACTGCCCTTCCACACTATTTTATTTCCCTATTTCAATGATTTTAGAGTTTTTGAAGACATGTCCTGCCTTCTACTTTTTACCTATTTCTTTCTTAATTTCTTGCTTCTGTGCTACCTGAACTGTATGCTTGAAGATCATCTATAATTTCCTTCTTGCTGAACACCTTGACCTTGGTTCGTTTTTGTTTCTCTTAATTGCTATAGTATTTGATGGTGTTGACAGCTCCATCTTCCAAAATTCTTCCTTCATTGACTTATGACATTTTGCTTCTCTCACTTTCCTTATTCCTTGAGCAATATTCTAAGCCTCTTCCCCCTCCTTTTTGTTTTGGTCTCCTTTGGCTTTTGTCATAATCAGGGTTTTCTGTATTAACACTTAATGCATAGTGAGAACTCTCTTTTTGTTTCTTTGGCGTTTCTCTTCCACTTCCACCTTGCAATTCAACATGCACAAATTCACTTCCAATCCAGTTATGCATCTTGCCATATTTCCTCTCCCTTATTAAAACTGCTTTATGGTCTGATTCAAGTGCTAACCATTATAGTTAAAACTGTAACCACTCCAGTCCCTATTGATTTCCAATGAATAGGGAAATCATTGGAGTGACTGACATACCTTCTCAAATACATTGCATTTTACTAAGCAATAGTTATTTTGTCCTATAGTACTTTGATATATTCTTTAATCCATAGGCATTGTGTGTAGTAAGGGTTTCAAAAATATTCATTGAAAATAACTGAATTCTTGTTACTTTTAGATTCTTCTTTACAACTCTTCCTTCTCATCCACAATTTGGATAGCCAAATGTTGAGAGGTGACAAAAGTCAGCAGATTATTGGACAGTTGTCATCTTTACGTAACATATACCTTATAGCATCTATTGATCACATCAATGCTCCTCTCAGTAAGTTAAATATTACTGTTTTTCTTTCTTGAGATATCAGTCTTATAAAATTAATTTTCTTAATGGTGAAAGTCACATTTTTATTGTTTTTCAGTAGTTTTCCTTTGTTGCATGTTTAAAAACACAGGTTGTCAAAAAATATAGGTGTCCTCAATCTGATTTAGAACATAATTCTTGAAAATAAAAATTCAGATTCTAAAGGAGGTGTTTAACCTAAAGCTTCATGAAGGAGAGGAGACCCAACTATTATTTTGGTCTTTTTTTACTCTTCATGGTATTGCAACATTTATTTTTTGCAATTTAACTCAGAGACTAATAATCCTACAGAACAAAATATTAAACTGTTACATTTTTAAGAGAATGCCTTGGTAGTGCTAATATACTTTAACTTTTTAACTTGTATTTAATATACCAGTAAAGATTGAAATGTTGATTGACAGCGAACTTAGATTGTTACGTACTGATTTTCAATGAGGAAATGGCAAAAAAGAAAATTTTCAGGATTAATTTATTTACTGCTTTCTCATTCTTTCCTAGACTCTAGTAACATGACAATACGAAAATAATTAGTAATTTTTGTTTCTTTGATCATGTGCTCTAGTGTGGGATCATGTAAAGCAGAGTCTTTATAACTGGCTCTGGTATGAAACTACTACATATAGTCCTTATACTGAAGAAACCTCCTATGAGAATTCTCTTCTGGTTAAACAATCTGGATCACTACCACTTAGTTCCCTAACTCATGTCTTACGAAGCCTTACCCCTAACGCAAGGTAAGAATGAAAACTATAGTTTCTTTTTTTTTTTTTTAACTCTATACATTTTAAGACATGCACTACTAGGTTTTAATGGCAATACTAAAGTTCCTACTTAGTCTGAAGGATTAAGAGAAATAGTAGTAATAATAGTTGCCAATACTGGGTTATGCAGTAATCAGTAGTAATTTACCAAATTGCCTAATAACAAAGCAGAATACCAACATTTTTTATTTCCTAATAGATTTTTGTATTTCTGAATAAGATTATCTCAGTAATCAGTGTGGAAGAAAAAGCAGAATTTTGATGGACTTTACTTAATTTTGATGGTTCTTTTAATTACATATGACCATTATGATTCAAACACAGGTCCCTTTACATAAAATACCTCATTTAATCCTCATAACCACTCTCAGGTAGATAGTAAAGGGCACTGAAGTTTTGATGCAAATCTACTGGGTTCCAAAGCTCATGCTTTTAAACACATTTCTATTAATGTTTCCAGTGGAGCAGCCTAACCAAGAGACATATCTGAATTAATAAAAGCTAAGAAAAGTTGGATATTGGGGCGGCCGGCTAGCTCAGTTGGTTAGAGTGTGGTGCTCTTAACAACAGGCTGCTGGTTCGATCTCCACATGGGCCACTGTGAGCTGCGCCCTCCACAACTAGATTGAGACAACTACTTGCCTTGGAGCTGATGGGTCCTGGAAAAACATACTTTAGTATATGTGCTGCCGAAGCGAGCACGGAAAAACATACTTAAATAAATGTTTAAAAAAAAAAGGAAAGCTGGCTATAGCATAAGCCAGCAAAAAAATAAATTATACGAAAATTAACCTGTTGAAAGAGGGTTTTAGTAGCAAACTCCCCCTAAAGTATAGAATTCTAGAACTATATTTAACGAGGAAGTGTTGAAACACAAAAAACCTGTTGAGAACAAACAGATAATTGAGATTTGAATAGATGAAAAGAAATATTGTGTTTTTGGATGAGTGGACTAAATATAGATGTAGCAATTCCTCTCAAGTTAGAAATGTATTAGATTTACAAGTTAATCAAAATGTAATTGATTTTTTTTGTTCTTTAAATTTGACAAAATTTCAAAATTTCTTAAAGTACAAGCAGGTAAAACTAGCAAAGACTATTTTTTTAAGAGCAATGAAAGGATACTTCTGGTCCAGATGGCAAAACACTTTCATACTTTAATTCATCTCCTTTTGTGCCTCACTGCATAATAGATAAAAACCAACAAAAAATAAAAAGATATAGCCTGGTTCAAAGTATGAACAACTCAATGAAACAGAATCATAAAGCAGTGAGAGAGTTGAAGCCACAGCCCAGTTGTGTTCTGGATCTAGAAGCAGCATTGGCAACCAGGAGTTTGACTTATGTGGGGTAACAGTAGTGTGACACACACACACACACACACACACACACACACACACACACATTTGTATGAATAAAAGTTTGAAATGTGTGGATATGAAAAATTCCCAATTTAGGATAATACTGACCCTGAAAAAGAAGAGAGGTGAATAGATAGGAGGCAGGATACATAGGAACTTACAAATAGATCTTGGGTTTTTTTGTTAGCAATTTCTTTTCTGTTTATTTATTTCTCTTTGGTTTTTTTTTTAAAGCTTTTTGTTTTGTAATAATTGCAGATTCATAGGCTACAAAGAAATGTATAGGGAAGCCCCAGAACCTCTTTCCCAACTACCCCTCACACCACAGTGCAGTATTAAAACCAAGAAACTGACACTGGCATGATCCATAGTTCATTTAGATTTCACCAGCGATAACATGCACTCATTTGTGTGTGCGCACTGCAGTTTTGTCACATGTGTGCCTTTGTGTGACTGTTAATACCACCATAATGAAGATATTCAGCTGTTAACCACCACAAGACTCCCTCTTGTTAACTCTCAAATGCTAATGAATGTTGTTACTTTATAAAGCTGTTTTTGTACACTTGAAAATAAGATTAGGGTTGCATTAATATTGAAAATGTATTAAATGGGTATCTAATCAAAATTTTTGATGGAATTGTGAACAGAAAGTCTCCATTCAATTTTACTGCTACGCTTACTGCTAATGGACTGTTGCAAATTACTACATATGAAGTTGGGGATCCATGTAATATAAGTACTCCCAACATTAAATATGACACTGACTGTTCTAATGCAAATATTTTTTAGTTTGGCATACCTAAATGTTTGGGTGCTAGCCTTCAACACTTTTTTAAAAATTTATTTAAACTACTTTGAAATTTTGGATCATTCTGCAAACTCCAATATCATTTAGTTTTTACTTAGTATGAATGTCACTGATCAAAAATCTTAACCAAAATTTAGTTGTGGACAAAATTAATGGCAATTTTCTTTAATATGACCATATTTTTAATAATTAAAATTGGAAGTAAACATCCAAAACAGGGAAATGGTAAGTTTGTGGTACATGATATCATAGGTGAACAGCCATTAAAAATTGTTTAGGAAGAGTTTTTAAAGACTTGGAAGAATCAGCTAAGTGAAATGATGAGGTATAAAATGGTGTATACCATATATAAATGCATGAATGTATGTTTCCACGTTGCCTTTTCTACAAAGATTTGAGAAAGCAGCATACACAAATATGATCTCTGCATCAGAGGTTAGTGGTTGTTATTTTAGGGCTGTGGCATGGCTATTTTCCTCATTAGATTTTATTATATATTCCAAGTTTTCTATAGTGAACTAACCTATGGTCTAAAAAGAAAATACTCCTAGAGTTTCCTTTAAAGGAAGTAAAAGAGCTTCCCTTTTTAAGCAGGCCAGGATATGATGTTCCTTAGAAAAAGGAACAGGAGCTAATACAGACAGACCAAGTATTTCACATTCTCTTCTTGTATTTTACTACTAGCTGTTATCTTTTGATGTGAATTTAACATTCTGGATTTGAATTCCTGTTTGTTTTTTTCCTTAGGGGGATTTTCAGGCTACTAATAAAGTATCAGCTGGATAACCAGGATAACCCTTCTTACATTGGTATCCAATATTTATGATATTAAATTGTGTGACTTTTTCTTTCACCCCTTAAATTCCTTTTTCTGGAATCTAATAATAATAGCACTGCAGTTTTTCCACAGCAGTGAATAAATGGTTTGCTCTGTGATCAATGTGTCTGCCACATGCCAAATTTTCAAGTGGCCCTACAGATGCACTGCTGAACAGGCTGTTTGCCAATGCAAATTGAAAGACAAACCTAGCTTGTTTTTTAAATTGCTTGTGCTAACTATGGATGTGTATCTACCAATTACATATATTTCACACACTGGGCATCTTAGGAGATGGTCTTCCCTTTGAGTAAAAACAATGTGTTAATTTAAACAAACATTTTAATAATCATTCAGTTCTCATAACTTACTGATTCCCTCTTTAAAAGTCAACTTTATTCACGCTGTTTAAAACTGCCCACAGGATTACGTTATACTTTGTCATACTTGAATATTTTCAACCAATCGGTTCTCTTTTAAAAATACAAGCCACAGTGTATAATACCTAAGTATTCTCTAGTTTTGCTTCTTCCAGAGGCACTTACTTTTTAAAATCAATACTTACTGCTTTGGCATACTGTGACCATAGCACATTTTTTCTGTGTTCTTTGGTGTGGGTATCCACATATGGGGTCATGTCTTAAATGCTGACTTATATCCACATCTCCTTTTGAACTCTCCAGGACTTTCTTTTCAAGATTTTTATCAGCAGTGTCGAGAGGCATTCCTCGTCAATAGTGATCTGACACTTCGGGCCCAGTTAACTGAATTTAGGGACCACAAGCTTATAAGAACAAAAAAGGTAAGACTTTGCTGTTGTAGCACGATACACAAGTAATAGCTGTCTTGTTTACTTAAGGCCAAGTATCCCTTTGACTCAGATATGATTATGAAAGTGAGGTTCCATGATGGATCGATCACAGGGATCCATTAGGCAACGTGCTATTTGAGTTCTATAGAAAGAGACAGACAGAATTACTCTTTCAGAGTAGAGCAGAAAACCTAACAGTTCTAGTCCAAAGTAATAGGCCATTCGAAATGTATTAGGAATCCAATAGTTCTACTCCTTTCTCCCGCTTTTCCTCTACCCCATTCGTTAATCTGGTCTGTGTTTATTGTGTGCTAACTATATATCAGATATTGCACTAGGTATTAGGATACAGTAATAAACAAAATCTTTTTCTCATAGAGCTTAAAGTCTAACGGAGGACATGTACATTTGTTGAATAATCACACACATGTAAAATTTTACCTGTGATTAAGTCCTGTGATCACAAGGTACATGGTTCTCAAAGAGCATATTAAAATAGTTGGATTGACCTAATTATGGATATCAGAAGAAACCACTTGAACTGAGAGCTAAAGGAAGACCTAGTCAGATAGGAAGGGAAGAGCATTCTAGGCAGGAACTGCATGTAAAGACACCCTGAAACAAAAAGGAAGCCAGCATGGCACAAGATGAGCCTGAAAAGACAGTGATGTAAGGGCTAGACCATGCACAACTTTAGGTCAATGAACAGATTTTTATCCTTATTTAAAACTAATGGGAAGGCATTGAAAAAATTGTGACTCTGGTATCAGAGTGCAGTGGGACAGAGTGGGATGGGAACCTACCACAAGTTAAGGCACAGGGACCAGCAAGGAAGGTGTTAATAGCCCAGATGAGATGACAGTAACTTGGTCTAGGGTGAAGAGAGAAAAATTGCTGGGTTCAAGGTGTACTTAGGAGGCAAAATTGACAAGAATTGATGATAGATTGGATATGGGAGCCAAGGGAAAGGAAAGTGTCAAGAGTAATTCCTGGTTTCTGGCTTGCATAACCAGACATATAGTTCTGAGAAGCCAAAAGAGGGAGACTGACAGTATCTGTTGGATTTAGGAAATGGAATTCCTTGGTGGTCTAAGCAAAAACTCTTTTAGGATCGTTGGGTGAGAAACTGGAAGAGCAAACTTTTGGGGAAGAATAGATCATGAGTTGTGACCTTGTATGTTTGGACTTAACTCTGTTGAGGTCCCTTTGAGATTTCCAAGTGGAGGTGTCAACTAGGGAGCTGGATTCCTGCAACAAGAATGAGAGGGAAAGATCTGGGCTAGAGATACAAAGTTATGTATGAGTCCTGTGTATTTTGGTTGTAAATGAAACCACGCATTGGTGGGACTACATATAGAGAGATTATATACAGTGAGATTAGAGAGCCAGAGGTTAAGACTAGAAGTGTGACATTTAATGGCCAAGTAAAAGAAAAATCTTTTACTTGGTGAGAGAAACAGCCAGAGAGCCAGCAAGAAAACCAGGATATGACATCACAGAACCAAGAGAAGCATGTTTAAGAAAGAATAGTCAGCAGTGTCAGGTGCTTCTGAGAGGCCAGAAGAGGAAGATTGACAATATCTGTTGGATTTAGGAAATGGAATTCCTTGGTGGTCTAAGCAAAAACTCTTTTAGTGACAGGATAATGGTGGCAGTAGCCAGGTTGTACTGGGTTGAGTGAAAAGTGAGGAAATGGAGACCACTATAGGCAACTCTTCTGGAAAGGAGCAGAGGTTTGGTGATAGTTGAAGAATGAGGAATCTAGTGAGATATTTAAAAATCAATGGAAAGGATCCAGTTGAAATGGAAATTAAAGAACAGAGAAATCAATAGTGTACAATTTTAGAAAGAGCAGGAGGGTGAAAGAAACAAATACCCACCTACTCACTTTCTAGTCTTTTCTCCACTATAAAGTGGTTTAACTATAAACTGTATTTAAATAGATACACATGCCTGTGTGTCCTTTTCCCTTTTTATACTTCTGTATTTATATAAAATATTAAGTCCTTTTTGTTTAACCTACAATAGGATTCAAATATGTCTCTTATGAATGACTAATGTCCAGGGTATTCTTACATCTCGTAGGGAACTGATGGAGTGGAATATTTATTAATTCCTATTGACAATGGAACATTGACTGATTTCCTGGAAAAGGAAGAAGAGGAGTCTTGAAGCTATCCTTTACTCCTGAATCTCCTGTGGAAGGTTGTTATAATCCAGCTGCCACGCCTCTAAAGTGTTGTGTTCACATCCAACATTAGACTTTTTCCAGCATATAAGAGTTAAAATTGGGAGGGGGAATGTCATCATTTTAGAACCTTGATTAGCCTGGCTGGTGTACCATCTCTAGTACTATGCTATGCAGTGATCCTCAAGTTGGAGAAAATGTGCCTTTCATTCTTTACCTCTCTGGAGACTTCTTGTTGGAATGAACAGTGTGCTCAGGGACTATCTGGAACTGGATGTTTGTGAATTCTTTTATACTAGAGATGATATGACTCCTAAGTTTTTGAGGGCCTTTTAACACTCCCAGAGCTGTTTGCAAATGTGCTTGTTCCAGAGTGTGGAAGTACAAAGACACTGGCATCACGTAAATCTGCTTTCTTAGGTTCTGCGTGTCAGACAGAAAGGCAGATCAGCTCTTACTGTTTCTGAAATGGCTTAACAAAAGGTGTAAGACGGGAAAAGTAGGTGATCCCACACTCTGCTTTGGGATTTAGGCTCCATATTGGTAGGTGGGAGGGGATATGATACTATTCAGTTAGGATAATGGGAAAAGCCTGACAAGTATATAGTGTGTATACCCACCCTAGAAAGCACATGAACAATAGAACATGATATTCAGAACAGTTAATGTCTGTGCCATCACCTTCATGATACAAGTGAAAAGCCAGGCTAGAGAAATACACTCCTGAATTACATTTTAGTCATTATTTTCAAGACTACAGAAAATAAAAATTTAATTATTCTTGTATATCAACATATTTTTCTTGTCTTGAATAACATGCAGATAAGTAGCATGTTAATAACTGGCTTTAAAATTAATCTTGATTTATCAAGTACACCTAAAACTCACTATAAAACATTTCATTTTTTTCTTCAAGTGACAATTTCAAGCCTCCTAAATATTTTTCTTAGGAAAAAGGCTAACCTTGGCCACTGTAGTCAGCTTATCGTCTTCACATACTCCCTGAAATACTATATACTTGGAAGTGAAATTCTTCATGAAAATATCACTGTAATAAAGTATGTACGGCATCAGCATTTTTTCACTCATTTCTTACCTTGTAAACCCCTTTTATGAAAATATTTCCCAAAATGCTGAGTTTTTAAATCATTTCATTGTGGCGTATAATTTGTTAAATCCATGTGTTAAGGGTTAGTCTTACATATTAATCAAAATATTTAAAGAAATTGTACATGATTATGATTCTAAAAAATTTTAATTGTACCAAATGCTATTCAGTGAAAAGTCAGTTTCCTTCCAATTCCCTGATCCAATCTCTTAGGCAACCACTGACAGCAGTTTGTTCTTCCAGAGGTATTCTGCGTACATGTTAGGGTTTTTGGTCTCTGTTTCTCCTTTTAAAAATACAAATGATGGCATATGATATTTGCTGGTTTGCACCTTGCTTTTTTTGGCTTAAGATAATCTAGTTTATAATTATAGTATAAAAAAGTATACAAAATAATCTAATGTGCAAACTTTACATTTGCCCTTAAAAATATCTACTGGTTTATTTTTATAATTTTTTGTCTATCCTATTTGCAAGCAGTATATGTCAGTAGTCTTTATTATTAATAAATAAAAAGCCAATTTGGATAGAATCACTCTTTTCATTTATAGTAGTTCTTTTGTGTGTGTGTTTTTTTTTAACTAAAATCATCTTGAAGTGCCTCAAAAATTTTGGGTGCATCTTACAGATCTGATGAAGATTGTAGCAGAATTATGTGCTGTTCTTTAACTTGTTTCAGTATCAATGTCGTTAAGCTCTAACTAGAATTTGACTGATAAGACTCCAATTTTTGCTGTTACTTGCTTCTGGCAAGACTGAACAGACCTGAAACCTTGAAAGATTCTTCTGGCTGCTCTTAATAAAATTGCTAAATAAACGGGCCAAAAAAGGCATAAGGGATGTGTAAAACAGGTATTTATACTCCACAAACTTAGCGTAAGACTGAATTCCTTATGAAGGAGTGCTAGTTCTTGTGCTACTCCTCCAGAAACTGGACTTTCTTAGCCTCATGTTTGTCATTTTAACACATGAACATTTCATTTGTATACAAGATCAGTGAGTTCTGGAGATGGTTAAGAGGTTTTGCTTAACTTTAAAAACAATTACTGAGAAAACTAAAAAAATTACCAAGAAAACTTGTAGAAGTCTACTCCCCCACCCCCGCCCCCACCCCAGCTATTCAACTGTGGAGCCAGTAGCATTGTTCAGAATGTATTTTCCTACATTCTAGGAGGTGAGACAGCTCTGTTTCAGTTTGCTCATCTGTAAAAATGGGACTAAAACCTATATGCTTCTTTCTATAAGGGACTGAAAATGTTTATAAAGCACCTAGAGTGCCTGACACAAAATTAATATTGCATAAGTAACCACTAGTAGTATTTGAAAGCCAATCATCTTTATAACTAATAAAATTATAGGTAAGTTACCTAAAAAGCAATAAAATAAGTTATATGTATGTTAAGGGGGAAAAAAAAACCCCAAAACACCTCATTCCAATAAATCTTTTCCTGATTCTGAAATTTAAGGGGGAAGATTATGATCTGGAAACAGGAATATATAGACAGACCGTATCATCTCCTATAGGCTACTATCTAGAAATAAAGTGTTTCAATCCCCAGTTTTTAAAGTATATTTTAAAATTAACCAAGGGCAGAAAGATCTAGAATGACACATCCCATCTATAATTAAGCTAAGGAGATTACTTGGAACTACTTCCCACGACTAACAGATTTTAGTTGATTTTGCCTAAAGCTTATATAATTTATTCTTTATAATGAATATTTGTTCTTTAATGATTGATACACATTACAGTTTTGACCACATAAACTACAAAACATTTGGTGAAGCAGATTAACAAACCATAATGTACATTCTAAGACATTCTTTCGGAAGGATACCAACTTCACTGATTTCATGTTACGCATTTGAGTTAGGAGTGAAATAGTTTGTAGACTGATGTTCTTGTATGCATTATACCACATGAAGAGGGTCCCTGTCTGTTTCTGACAGGATAATATTAATCTTATTCTCCAAGTGAGCACCCAGCATATCTCGAAGATCAGAAAGAAAGCCTCGTTCAGTATTGCTGTGCTCACAAAGGATGACATTTATTCCTTGGGAAGCAGCATCCAGAATATCATGATGGGACATCTCACCTACCAACAAAGAGCAAATACTTAAGTACTAAACAGAGTCAATGGAATGCTGACTCATAACCACACAAAGACTAAGTTTACATTCTGTATGAAACAAGTGCAATGCAGCAGAACTTTATATACACATCTAGCAAGTGGTGTACAGGTTTCTTACATGTCCTCCATTTTAAAAAGAGACAGACCATCACACTGAAAATTCCAAATTCTTGGCAGATTCAAGACAAGTATCCAAACTTGCATATCCAACAGTATCTAATACTTCCAGAACCTGACCTGTAAGAACCCATTCAAAATGTTTCCGCTATAAAATAAATGACCACTGCTAAGTATTAATAAAATGGGGCTTTCAGGAAGTTTCTTATGTATTACATAACAAAAACGTCGAGAAAATTCTTGAGGTATACTTCCCAGAAGACTCCTTTATGCTTTGTGAGCACCAAAATTTTCGATATCAATCCTAGTACAATGCATATGAATGAAATGAACATAAGGTTATTTCTTAATTAAAAACAAGGTATTTTCCTTTGACTTAGGCAAAATTCCTGGAAATTCTGTTACTAGTGGGAGAGGATCACATCTTCTGTGAAAAGATTTTGGGAAAACGCAAATGTTTTGAATTTTAAAAAACACCATCTGTGACTCTGATGACTTCTAATTTAAGAGCAAAAATATATTGTACATAATTTGGCTTGTTCACAAAAATAATTTTGAAATATATTTAGAAACATAAAGGCATAAAAAAATTAGGAAAAAGTGTTCTTAAGAAAAAGGGCTTTTCTCCCCCAGAAATTTTCAGTTCCCTACATTCCTACCCACCCCATATATGTTATTTCATTATAAGGGATAGCTTTTCATTCAAGCACCTTTTAAAACATCTTAATATCAAGGTAAAATAAAAGGAGAAAAGACACTCAGGTGGCCCAGTTAGAAGCCATGCTTTAGGAAAGAAAAGTCTGGCTGCCTGGACTATTATAAATGCACGGGCTGAAGAAAGCATGAAAGTGGGGAAATCCATGAAGACCCTGTATTAATAGCTGAAGGCAAAGGAAAGAAAAGCCTGGGTCAGGAATGCAATTGTGGGAAAGAAAAAGCAAATGAGAGAATTTATATAATATTTGCAAGGAGCAAGCTCCCCATCTGCTGGTCTTTCTGGGACGTTACCCTTAACAGCCAAATACCATGTCACACTCAAAGGAAGGGTGATGAACGTCGGCAGAGGCCTAGATAGTCCTTTGGCTGGTGCTTCCCAACGTTGAGGTCATGTTCAGAGTGATGCCTCACAGATCCTAGACATCTAAAGTCAGCCAGATAAGATATTTTCTATTTCCCCAACAGGAAGGACAGCTTAATATTTTGGAACTCTTGTGAATTTGCCTTATGTACATACTGCTTTACAATAAAAAAACTAGTTTTAGAAAAGTCATTATTTATGAAGAAATAATCAGACATCCCAAATTGAGAGATACACCAAAGCAAATGGCCTATACTCTTCAAAAATGTCAATGCTCTGAAGACAAAGCTAGGAACTAGACTGTATATTAATAAGTTTTAACGACATTAAATTCCTGAATGTGATCACTGTTCCATGGTCATATAAGAGAATGTCCTTGTTCTTAGGAGATATATGCTGGTGTATTAGGGGTAAAAGGTCATGTCTGCAATTTATTACAAAATGGTTTTGGGGGGAAAACAAATATATATTTATACACATATATACACACACTTACATAAAAGTACACAGAGAATGTACAAGTGTGGCAAAATATAATCATTAGTAATATAAGTGAAGGGCATACAGGAATTCATTGTACTATTCCTGCACCTTTTCTGCAGATCTGAATTTCCTTCAAAGTAAAATGTTAAATTTAGTCACACACTATTCTGTAAGATACCCCGTCAAATTGCCTACGTATACAGTAGGTTTATTTCAAGCGGGTACAAGACTGAGGGCTTAGAAAAATCTTCCCTCTTCAGAAGGACAGGAAACAGATAATGGTTATGTACATTTTCAGTTGGTTCAGAGTAACTGCCTCAGGCCTGCTTAGATGCTGCACCTCTATGTTGCTGGATGTGACCATGTTTCCAGTGCAGCAGCCTTTGTAAGAGGGTGTGCTAGGTAATAAGGCACACGTGTGGGTGCTGGACAGGCACAAAAGTAGCCAAGGGAACGACCAGAGGCTTAAGGCCTAGAGTCTGGTCCTAGAAATGGGAAAAGTAACCTTGAAAACTCCCTCTTGCTGGCACTGAGGTGCAGCAGAGGTGGAAATGCAGCCGGTAGCAGCAAGTGTGCAAAGGGCCTCCAACTCCTTTGGAGGAATGACGAGCCATGTTACCTATTAGCTGTTATCCTCAAGGACAGTATCAAGCTGGGAGCCAAACCATTACCAATACAAATGCCTACAGGAGGTTAAGGACAAAGTGACAGGGATCAAAGAGGAAGGCATGACCATCAGGGACAGAAGCTGGAGTGACAGGAAAAGCTTCTCAAAGGAGGTGTCTTTGAGTTTATCTGTAGAAGTACAAAGAAAGGGGCAACGAAAAGGATTTCTAACCAGAGAAAAACAGCATCAGCAAAGGCTGCATGGAAAAGGATGAAATGTTCAGGCTTCACCGGGACAGATAAAGGAAATCACTGCACGTTTTCAGCCAGGATATTACGCACCATCAAATTCGTACTTTTGAAAGTTAATTTTGAGGGAGTTTGTGAAAGGTTAAGATCAGAGACTTGATGAAGTACTTCAGGTAGGAGATGATGCCTGGATAGAGATGAAGGGAAAGGTTCTAGAAAGATTTTGGAGCTAGAACTGATAGGAACTGGTGATTGACTTTAGGGCAGAGTAAGAGGAACCATTTTCTAGCTAAGGCGACAAGGTAGATAGAAAGTGTCCCATTAACTGACATGAAATCTGAGAGAAACCACATTTAGGAAGAATAATGGTTAAATGTTGAACATCAGGTTGTATTTTAGATAATAAACTGTTAAATGATGTTTTCCCTCCACAAAGAATATTTTGGGGTAGTTCCTATTTAGTTCGGGTTCAAAAGACATTAGATCCATCTATATGCCAGGTGCTACCCTAAAAGCTGGTATCTTTTAACTTGTGAAATATAAACCAAGGTTGCGAAAGGATACACAAAAAGGGGTAAAAGGGGGTAAAAGAGGCCAAGGCGGGCTTACCTGTGAGGTAAAGGTCGGCCTCTGTGCCCCGCAATACCCTGCTCCCAGAACCAGCGCACAGGGCCACAGCTTTGACTTGGGACTCTTCAAGAAAAAGGAGACAAGATACCAACACTTTAATTCCCTTCATTTTAATATTATAATTTGCACAAGAATTCTAAATGTAATGCAGACTTCACTGCTGGTTTCATCACCAATATAGGAATTTGCTTACTGAATTTTTAAAAATACCAAATACCAAAACTTGTCTTGACACAGGCAAACAAATTACCTTTGGTATGGCACAGCTAAACCAAGGCAGGGTTGTTACTCCCTTAGACATACATGGCACCACAAGCACACAGAAGGCACCACTGAGCAATGCTAACAATACAGCTCTAGGCTTTATTGCAATGTTACTGGGTAAAGTAACCACCGGGCTGTCCAGGCAACAGTGAGAGGTAGGCAGTTAGTAGATGTTCTCAGATGAGGACGCAGAGGAACTAAAAGGGCTAGTTAGAAGACGGCTACGAATGGATTTGATACATTTTGAAATATGGTATTTATCTTAAAAGAGCATCCTCTGAATTGTGAAATAACAGAAAGTTTCAAGCAAAAATCCAACAACTATTTAGTACTTAGATTTCTAGGTGGATACTTCATTAGTTGCCACGCAACAGTGGTTTGTTTCAAAAGAGGGGCTTTGGAGTTGGATCTGAAGTCAAATCCCACTTCTGCCATCCATTTTCTTTGGAAATTAACTCCCAGGAATTATTTCATCCAACTGTGGACTTTTGGGTAACTTAGTTATCTCTGAACCTCAATGTTTTCACCTATACAATGGGAACTCTAACACCTACCACAGAGCTAACAAGAGCTAGCATTTACTGTACTTAATATGTGCTAGTTACTGTGCTCTGTCATGTGGAGTATAGATCTACCTTGATGAGCTAGGTTTTATTATTATTGCAGTTTTTTCAGAAGTGACTACCAGGATACAAAGGGGTTAAATAACTTGTCAAAGTCATGCAGCAAATAGGACAGATAAATTTGAGCACAAGACATTCAGAATCCACACCCACAACCTCTGTGTTCCTTTGCAGTGGGAATTCACATACTTAGGATACTCAGTACAGTGCTAGGCTCACTGCAGGGCTCCAATAAATGGTCTGTTCGTTCCTTTTGTTCCCCAAAGTACTGGGAAAAGCCAAAAGAAAAGACAGCGACTACGAGACTCAGAAACCGCAGTGGATCACTTCACTTAGTAGCATCTCACTGTAAAGTACCACCAGTATTGTAAAGTGCAAGATTTGTGTAGTAAGTGGAGCAGTTATAATTTCCAGCTCTTCCTGCCATATGGTAGGATTGCACTGCATGTCCACCCTGGGTTAGATTGGGCAACGTGACCAATGTGACCAATTCCGGACAATGAGTTGAACAGAAGTTCATTTCCAGGCGAGAATGTTTAACTGATGGTTCAAGATTCTACAAAACTCTTGCTCTGCAACAGCAACCAACTTCCCCTGCTGACTCGAGATGAGCAGAGTGTGACAGAGAAATAAATCTTGTTGAAGCCAATGAGATGTTTACAACAGCAGAACCTAGCCCACCCTGACAACGTAAACCACTCATCTCCCATGAGCTAACACGTTTTCTTTCACTTATATTAATACAGTCAAGAGTTTCAACTTTTGCCCAATGTTATCAGTATATCTACTGGACAAATAAAGAAGACATATTTACCTAAGGTCCTCCCTGCCCCAAGAGCAAGGCGAACATGAGATAGTTTTAGGTGCCTTTTGATTCGCTCAATCATGGTTGCCAAAGAGACAGATTCATCCAGTATGCATAACCGTCCCATTCCAGTATGTAGAAGCAGAGGCTGAAAAGAAACAGAAGTTAGAAAAACTGGGCATCATCAGTCCTAGGAAACAAACCTGTAGAATAAAACAGCAAATGCCGACATCAATACAACATGCACACTGAGCTTACGACAGCCAGCTCCAGGCTAAAGTTTGGGGATACAAACCTGACAAAAACATTCTCTGACTTCTAGTCACATTGTCCAGCTTTCCCACTCTCCTGAGAAGGCAGATGTTTAAATAATCACAATAAAAGTGTTTAAATACAAGGTAGATGGTATTTTTTAGTGGGAGCACAAAGGAATGACAAAATGAGCCGCGTCTTGGGGATGGGGGTACTTGGAGGAAGCAGATTCAAAGGTTTTACAAAGACTTGCGTCTCAAAGACAGACTAGAAAGGAGTTAAAAGAGTGATGTCAAGTGCAGTGTGGCAGGATAGCCTGAGATGTGGAAAGGCATCCCAAACCAAGAGAATACGTTCAAAGGTGCCAAGGTGTGGCAGCACGCTGAAGGCAAGTCCAAACGCAGGCAGTATAGCTGGTGTGCAGGGCAGTGGACAGGACTGGGAAGAGGCTGGAGACAGGGGCCATGGCCAGTCATGAAAGGCTGTGTACACTGTGTCTGGATTGTCTCCTGTGGCTGCACACTTAGGGAACCACTCATAATCCCAAGTGAGGGAAGAGTACAGTTTCAACTACTGTGCTGGCAAAGTAAGTAGAGAGGAGAAACATTTTATAGATTTGGGGACAGAATCAGTATGGCTTGGATTTACAGGGTCCAGGGAGAGTTGTAGAAATTTGGAAAATAGGTAGTTGATGCCAAAAATGAAAAAGAAAAAAGAATAGTATTTAAAGGTGTCAAAAAGAAAAAATAAATGGAGCCACTTTAAAACTGAGCTGGAGCTGCCATGCTAGAGGAACTGCCTTGCACCTCTTATGCCTAAAACCTTTGGAATGTTAAAACATTCCACTGGCTGTTTTAACCATTGGACTGGCCTAAAGCAACCTTGTGTATCCAAAAAAACTGTTTGCAAGAATAACAAGAAAGTTGATACTATGGTTACCACACTGATGGCTACCAATCTGGTAGTCATAGTATTATTAAGTCTTTAGAATTAGTGTCATTATGTTATTTGAGAACTGGGAGAAATTTTTTTGTTTATAAGCTATCCAGTCTGTGGTATTTTGTTATAAGAGTCCAAACGTGTTATAGCAGCACAAATGGACTAAAACAAGTACCAACATTTTTCTATTCCTGGAATGGCTCCCTTTCTCAATATAATTCCCAGGGAATATTATGCCCTCATCACCACTTTGTGCTTCTTTAGGTAATAGTTAATAGCCTGATGATCTAACAATTAACAAATGAATTTCCCAAACAAAAATGTACAGCAATGTAAGATATTTTTATTACCTTCTCCAGTGACAGAATTTCGGTCTTCTGATAAAGTTGTCTGTTCTGGGAAAGAAAAGCCACCACCTGCATCAAAGCTTGCTGACTACAATTCAGACTGATCCGTGTTTGTTCTTCATCATCAGTCCTAGAAAAAAAGTCACTCACTGGTTTAAGATAAATACAAACAAAAAGTATTTTAAATAATCCATAGTTTACAACTTCCTATAATAGATTACATTTATGTGGAATTTAGGACTTAATCCCAAACCATTTTCCAGAATACTGTTTCTCAAATTTTTGAATGTATCAAAATCACCTTGTGGAAGTATTAAAATACAGACTACTGGGTCACAGCCTGAGTTCCTGATTCTGTAGATCTAGGTGGGGTCTGGGAATCTACTTTTCTAACAAGTTCCCGGTGACGCTGAGGTTGCTGGGCCAGGGACCTCACTTTGAAACCACTGTTGTAACTGTTCTTAATCCCGGTCTTGCATCAGAGATTGTCTGCCAGCTTCTTAAAATGACAGCTGCTGGACCCTTCTACACATCCAGCAAAATGCCTATGAATGGGATAGTACAGACTGAATTTTTTTAAAGCCCTAAAGAAATTAATTTTCAAACATCACTGAATAGAAGAATTTCCTGGACAGATTCTCAGGAGAACCCCATTCTAATCACACAGCTCTAGGATGAAGCCAAAAATCTGCATTTTTCATAAGTACCCCATTAACAATGAAGCTGGGGGTCCTTGAATCACCCTTTAAGAAGCAATGCCCTAGAGCCTCTCCAAAATAATTGGCATCAAGAACGTTTTGTATTTAACCATAACTTCTATTAAATATAGAGTTTGAAAATATAGGTTTTAGAAAGTTGGAAAATAAGATAGATAAACTAAAAGACACCTTAAAATATAACCTGGAAGTCTAGTTGTCAACATTGGAATAACCTGCAGAGCTTTGAAAAGGAACAGCAAAAACAATGCCTGAGCCTCAACTAATGGTAAAACCCAGATATTATCTGTAATATGGAAAAACTAGAACCAAACTAAATGCATTAGTTAAAAAGAAAAAAGTCCATCAGGAAGAGGAATGCTTAAAGAAACTATAGTATATCCATAAGAGACACTACTCAATGGTTAAAAAGAAAGAGATCTTATAGACCTCATGGAAATATCTCTAAGATCTCATTAGTAAAAAACACAAATACAGCATACCATTTAATTGAACAATAAAACAGAACTATACATTTCTTCATGTTTCTGTATGTGTTTAGAAAGATACCCACTTCTCTGAAAGCAAGGAAAAAGACTGAAAGATTCTGGGATTAAGTAGAAGGGACCAGGAAGACTTGTATTGTTTGAATTTTTCATGCTTTACTTGTGTAATTTTCTTTTAATTTCAGTCTTTACACAGTATTTCAGTATGGTAAAAGACATCGATGATGGACTCTATGCAGTCCTATAAAGAATTTTTCTCGAGGTTCTTGAAATTCCCCAATCCTATTAGACGACATTTGCAATGATTTTACTATAAGGTATCTATACTTAAAAACTACTCATTAAAGGAGTCATTTTATTTTCAAAGGAGTCACGTTTTGGTGTAGCCTGATATAGATTTTCATTTTATTAAGGTCATTTATTTATCTTTTTTTTTGAACAATTATTAAATCCTGGCTTTGTAAAACTTGTCTTTTATGATGCTTCAATAGTTGTTAGGGTAGATTAACCTAAAAGAAAATCTATGAGGCAACATTTTGGTATCTCTACCCTAAATAAATAAATAATTACGCCTATAGGAGGCACTGTAATGTATATTTCCTTTAAAGAGCTTGCAAATCATTGATGTGCTGGGCACTTAAAGTAAAACTACGTTACATATCAGTATACCACTATGGTTTATATATACAGACACACCTCGTTTTATTGAGCTTCACAGGTGTTTTTTTTCACAAACTGAATGCAAGACCTTCCACTAGCAAAAAAAGATTACAACTGGTTTTACTGTGATACTTGCTTTATTACAGTGGTCTGGAACCAAACCTGTAATATCTCTGAGGTATGCCTATACCCTATAGTAAAAACAACTACCTTTCACCATAACCAGGAGGATGGGAAATAATGTACATAAAATGTGTAGTATAGGCCCTCCTACATAAAAAATAGTTGAGTGTTACTTAGCATTTTTATTGTTTTGAAAAACTCCCATAGTTCTCTTCCTCCAAGACCACATACAAGTGAGAAGCATGCTGCTTTTAAACCAATCCCAGGGAAAACGATTTATGTCAAACCTAAATATCAGAGTTATAGAATTTGTAAGGAAGATCCTTACAAATAAATACACACAGAAAAAGAGAAAAATATATCATACCTAGCAGAAAAAGAAGTGACAGAAACATCTGAAATTCCTTTCACTGTAGAAATGACTTCGTCCACATCTTGGGTGTGGTCAACATTAAATTCTACTCTGTGGGTTCCCTCCGTGGGACAGTTGGGCGCTTTGGAAGGATGTATGGGCCTGGAGGTGCAAACTCCTAAAAAAAATGAATAAACAAAATTGTGGGGCAATGGAGTTTTTTTTTTTTTTTAATTAAAAAGATAAACTTATGGGTAACACTTAAATAAGGATTTTTTTTTTAAAGATTCATTCTCAGATGCTTATACCATGTTTCCCCGAAAACAAGACCTAGTTGGACAATCAGCTCTAATGCGTCTTTTGGAGCAAAAATTAATATAAGACCTGGACTTATGCTATATAAGACTGGGTCTTATATTACAGTAAAATAAGACCCGGTCTTACATTAATTTTTGCTCCAAAAGATGCATTAGAGCTGATTGTCCGGCTAGGTCTTATTTTCGGGGAAACACGGTATAATATATACACATATACGAATGAATCCCTTATATACACATCCAACAGTCTCCATAAACTAGAGATTTAATACAGACATACAAAATCAAATTTGTTTTCAGAATTATTTCCCAGAAGACTTAAGTATCACAAAAATGTGGACAAGGCTGATTTATGAATTTTTAGATGATATATAGAATTGTGACTGCTTACGAAATTTACTCGTGTGAACAATGACTCAGGTTGCAAATGCTCATAATATAACTGACCACATCAATCCAGATTATATCATCATAAAAGCTTCAGCCCAAAATAAATGAGTAAAAGACTTATTAAACATAAATCTAAAATGCATATACTGAATTCCTTACTTATACTGGGCATAAGAAAGCATTCAACAAAACTCTGATGTCTATTTGACTGACATACTAAGTATATTCTGGAAAGGCCTGAGCTTTCAACTCAATTTAACAAGCATTTCAAGAGTGGCTGGGCGCTAGGCACTATGCCACGTGACTGAGGAATCAATCACAAAGCTCAGTCCAGCAATGAAGATTCCCTATGCTTTCCTTACTCATTAATCATAAAAATTTTATTTTTCAAATACAATTTAATTGCTAGACTTTAGCAACATTATTTTTAAATATATTATGTAAAAATAGAATGGTCTCACCCCTAAAGCAGTTAAAACTCTATTAGAAAGACATTCTAAAATTTCAAAGCATTTATAAGGAAAATATTAAACATAAAAGAAGAGGCTTCTGACCAAGCCCTTTAGCCAACCAGCTGTTGACTCCCTGGGGTGCAGCATCATAGGCCGTGTGAGGTGAGTAAATAGCGACTCTGTTCTCCAGAGCCCGAATCACCAGGCGCTCCTTCCAGGTTTTCCAGGTTATGCGCTTCATAGGTTGGAAAATAGGTGGATGGTAGGACAGAATGAGATCAGCCTTCTTTTGCAGAGCCTCCTTCATCACTTCCTCGGTCAAGTCATTGGTCAGAAAGAGTATGTTTACCGTATGTGGTGGGCTTGGTTCCACCAGTAATCCAACATTGTCCCAACTCTCAGCAAATGACAAGGATGCAAAATCATTCAAGGAGGAAAGGAGAGCCTTCAAATCCATGAAGGAACAGGAAGAATTGCAGATCAGGGAATGAACAAGCCGGACTGTCGTGCGGGCCAGGCGTACATGAGATGACAACATACAGAAATCAGGTAAAACTGAGTATCTGAAGTCAGAACAGAAAATGATACACATGTACACTTTAGGCCCAGACTTTCGAGGCAATAAAGCATATGAGCAAAAGAGCTATAGTCATACATACCTAGGTTCAAATACTGGCTCTGCCACTTACATGTTACCTTAGTTAAATCATGTAACCTCTCTAAACTTGTTTCCTCATCTACAAAATGGAAATACTACAACCTTCACAGGCCATCTGGAGGAGCACATGGATTAATATATGTTAAGTCTACTAGCACAAGCCTGGTACATAATACACAAATGTTCATCCCCTCCTCTCCAGCCCCCACCACACCCGTTCTTGTTCTCCCCACCCTTGCTTCCACCTCTCTCCTCCCTTCTCCATTTCTCTAAATATTACCCTATCTTCCAAGTTCCTTTCAGCTTCCTAAATAAAGCTTTTTTTGACAAACCTTCCTTTTCAGTGTCTCCCTATTCCCTGCCCCACCCCACTCTGCCCTGGTATTCTCATAACATTATATTCCTGTTTGTCTCCCCAGTATGCTAATACTACAGGAGAACAGGAACTATACTATCAGTATCACCAACATAGGCCAGCACTAGATGCTAACTGCACAGATGGACACAATCCCCCTCCCCCATCACGGCAGAACTTGGGAGTTAGGGTGGTATATATTGGCATTGAAAAGTACTCAAAGGGCAGGAGCTGCGCTGCTGCCCCTGAACCAACACCAGTTACAGGAAGGCCAGGCTCAAGAGGTGAAGGTGGAGGGCACTTTGCCCAGAGTCTGAAAGCCTTCTAAGACAACCATATCCAATACAAAAGATCACATTGTCAACTCCATTCTTAAATTAATATCCATAAACATTATTGTTTTTTAAGAAAAGCATTTCATAGTATGCCCAATAATTAACAAGAAAGCATAGCCAATTGTAAATTTAATATTCACAACCCAGTGATTTCAAAAGCAGATTTGGGGCAACATTTCTACAGCAAAAATATTTTGAGCTGTGAGTAGTACTTCAATATATGATTTGAAGTGATGGGGAGCCTCCATTAACCACTTGAGCCTGGGGTACTGGAACATCTTCTCATGTCCTTATACCACTTCCACTCTGCACATTCCACATCCTGATAGTTCTCCATTCTCCAGACTCTTCTAAATCTGGCAAGTGCAAAAGTGAAGCTCTAGTGGGTCAGCCCCCGTTGAGTTATCTACTGTTACATATGAAAGAGCGCTTGGAAATAACAGACACCCACCCCCCTCCCCCGTCCCCATTTCACAGATTAGGAAACTGCAGCTCTGCGTAGCTTGATGCCAGAATTAACAATGGGAGGCGGCAGAGCATGGCGGGTAAGAGCACGACTCTGAAATCAGACTGACAGACGACCAAAGCTACAGCTGTGTAACGTTACTTAACCTCTGTGGTTTCCACCTCTGAAGAATAGAAATAAATGCCCAGCTCATAGGGTTGTCTCAAGATTTAACCGTAAAGCTGGAAACAATACTTGACCCGTGTTTAATAACATTAGTAAGTCCCACTATACAGCCTGCAAACTACACCTTAAGTTACCTCATCTACCCTTCACTTCCGTCCCACTTCAGGCCTTTCGCAGGACAAGAAAGAGCCCTGTTTGCACAGCCAGTAACCCACTGAGTCTGGACTCCTGCCCCACTAGTGCCCTACGCTCTCACACGGCAAGTTTTCTGCCTCTATCACCTCTGAAACCCCTGTCGTTGCACTATGCACACAACAGCCTCATGCCGCATGAACCTAGGTCCGCCGGGATTTAAGTCGCCGAAAACTCACCAGTCCTGGAACACTCCTCGTGCGTCACTGCCGGTCCCGTGCGGGACTTCTGGCCTTGTGGGAATGAGTGAGGCAAGGGAATCAGTCGGAAGTGGTCCTTCCCTATTTTAGCTCTGAGTCCAAGGCTTGCTGCCCAGAATAGTTCCGGGCTACGTGTCTCGTCCTAATATAACTATTAAAAGAGCTCTTTTTCACTGTCAAAAGTGTTTCAGGTAGGGGTAAGTTACATTGTCTCCCTAGTTTTAGACATTTTGGTTTGAGACAGGGAGGAGAGGGGAGGAAGGAGGCAAGCCCATTAGGGGCGTTCTCTCGAATGGGTCCCACGCTCGACTTCCGGTGGCCGGAAAATACTAATTTCCAATTTAGAGACCTGTCGGAGCTTTCTACGATTGCATCTTTTCTGTTTTAGCTACAGTTGTGTTAATCGAAGTGGTTAAGTAAGTATGGGGTAACGCGCTCATTCTTTCATTAACTTATTTAAGTGCTTGCAGAGCAGTGTGTTTTGGTTCCTAGGCTGCTTCGAGTGAGCATTCTGGGCGGGAAACGGCAGACTTAATAAATTAATAAAGTATATGGTATATTAGTTATAAGTGCTATGGAGAAAAGAAAATAGGACAGGTATTAGGGTTAAGGCATTTTGAAATAGAGTTAGCAAGTCAATGAGACCTGCCTTTTGAGCACAGACTTGGAGGCTGAGGAAAATAGCCCTACAGAGATGCCTGAGTGTAAGCGTTCCAGGCGAAGGGAGCAGCCAATTTCTAGGCCCCAAGGCGGCTTGTTGAAGGATTTGCAAGGAGGCTCTTGAAGAACAGTGAGGAGGGGAAGTAGGAGGTTGAGGGGCTTGAGTCGGAATTCCTCATCATCACTTCCATAATCGGATTTTTATTACTTGGGGGGTGCTCTTTGAGACTTTTTCTTTTAAATATGCAGTGAACATGAGCATGAGTGAGGTTAAGAAAGACAAATCAACTTACTTCTTTTTTCTTTTGGTAATAGAGATTTGTTTTCGAACTTCTCTCAATAAGACTGTGAGAAATTAACAGTAAGAAAAATGGTAAGTTTTATAGAATTCTTATGAATATCTTTTATTGTAAGTAATTTTTAGAAATTCAGTCAAGGGAAATAAAACGGCATGGAAATTTCAATAAGAAGGCAACGAAAAGTGGTAAGCTGTAGAATCATACACTGAAAATATTCTAAACAAAACCAGAAGTAAGCAAAATTACTTTTAAATTGTTTTTGTTTTCACTTAAAACACACAGAATTTATATTTTGTGGAAAAAAGATTGACTACAAGATATAGAGATGAAAAAGGTGAGTAGGAGGAGCAGAAGGATATAGCTAGGTGTGATCATTATAATGGGAACCTCTTCTCTGTATCTAAGGTGAGCAGCTAGACCTCTAAGTAGGTGAAAAACAATGAGAATAATGTCCTGCCCCACTCCCACCCCACTCCGTGCTCACAACAGGCACACACACTCCTCTCTCTTTTCAACCTGGCCATGCTTTCTGAATGCTACATACTATTACAAGAATAGAAATGAAAAAGGAAGCCCCAAAATACATTTCCTTCTTTCTGGAATGGGGTAACAAAAGGAATATTCAAGCTACCAAAATAACAGGTAAAACAAACAAAAAGCAAGCATGCAGAGTACTATGGTTACCTCTGCAAATTTACAATCTAGAAACACTGACACTTTTTAGGTCTTGTCTTTAGTTGAGAAAGGAATTGTTTTTTAGCTCTGTATCTCATAATTAAATTACATAAGGGAAATGGTGGAAACTATATTTTGAAATTCATTTTCTTACTATTGTTCAGTAAATATTAATGATGTTAGTGAATGCCATTTAAATAAATAATACTAACGTTATAATTGTTTTTATTGATGAAAAATTCAAACTTAAAATAATTATTTCCATCACAAAATTTGCTCCCCAGTTTTTAGCATAGGTACTATTTTACCCTAAACTTTATATTAATCTTCTGGAGTTTTTTTCCTACTGCTGAAGTAAATTTTGAAGAAATGTAACTTATCTCCCAGAGCTTCTATGTGGACAGGTCATCTCTGAAACAGTATTTCTATCTATTTTTGTTTAGGCCGTCATTCTTTAATACCTAGTTAGAGAAATCATACAGTGCATAAAGTCACCTGAATAAATCTGTTTTTCTCACATTCTCTCTCCATTTTAGTCGGTGACACTGCATACAGATGTAGGTGATATTAAAATAGAAGTCTTCTGTGAGAGGACTCCCAAAACATGTGAAGTGAGTACCATTATGTACAAAAAAAAAAAGAGTTAATGCAACAAATAACTATTTTGAAATTGAATGATTCAAAAATAACCAACAATAAATAGCCAAAAACCTTTTCTATAAAACCATTGTCAGGTAAAGCCAGCTATCATAATTTCTGGCCTAATTTCAACTTAACCTTTCTTGATGTCAAAGGTGGATCAAAGAAAGTGTAGATAATTTTTCTCTAACCATAGAGTGGCTGGTATCTTTTTCTTTTGGCTCATTTTCCTCAGGAAACATAAATAATCATTAAATATCAGGTAAGGAAACTGTTCCTTACATTATTTCACTTGTTTAAATGACAAGGATAGAACGAAGAAGAGTCAGCTTTACATATTTATTTATTCAACGATTACTTATAAAAGGCTAGCTTGTCTTGGAATAAAGTGATGAACAAGAAACATTCCTTGCCCTTGTGAAGTTACTATTCTAAGTGGGAAAATAGGCCAGAATAAGGGTGGGGTGGGGTGGGAGGGCTCATTCTCAAAAAAAAAAAAAAAAAGGCAATTCTAGAGGGTGATAATGCCTTGAAGGAAAAAAAATGTTAAGATAGAGGATAATGGGGAAAGGAATTATTTAAAAGACGGTTAAGGCAGGCCTACCCAAGAAAGTGATACTTAAATTGAGTGTGAAAGGTAATGAAGGCATCTCCATGGAAAGATATATATAAAAAGAACATTCCAGATATAGAGATAGCAGATACAAAGACCTCAAAGTGGGAAAGTCTACCTCTTTTGGATGAATTTTCAGGAGACTAATGGGGTTAACATAGTAAGCAACAGGGATGGGGTTATTATCATATAAGATGTAGAGGTGGACCAGGTCATGCAGAGCTTATTAGGCCCTGCTGAGGATTTTGTATTTTATTTCAAGAACTGAAAGAAGCCATTAAAGTGTTTTAGTCAGGGAAGCAACATTATCCAAAGTAATGCCTAAAAGACATAGTTTAAATCTGCTGTTATAGTGTTTTCAGTAAATACAATTAGTTTTACATCTTAAATTTGTTTCTGCTACATAATTTCTCAATCATTGTTTTTACTCTCTTCAGAATTTCTTGGCTCTCTGTGCCAGTAATTACTACAATGGCTGTATATTTCATAGGAATATCAAGGGTTTCATGGTTCAAACAGGAGATCCTACAGGTAAGTTACTCCATTAATAGCTAGGGAATTGGGTATATAGTGTGAAGAAGGGGGTAGACAAAGAGTAGGAAAATAAAAGCGTGTGGAGTTTTTATAACTGGGCTACCTTACAATAGCAAGCAATTTTTAAGCTGAAGCTACTAGTACCTAGCCCTTAAATATGAATAGTACTAATAAGGAGCGTTTTTGTTTTTTCTACAGATACTTTATTTTTCTGGTTTGTAAAGTGAAATGTTGGGAAGTAAGAGAGGACATATTGAATTTTATTTGTATTTAAAGAGTCATACTGTAAACCAGCCCATAAGTTTTAGAAGATAAACCCTTTGTCAACTTTAATTAGATATTTCTGTTTGTCTTGTAATATAGGTACCGGAAGAGGAGGTAACAGTATCTGGGGCAAGAAATTTGAGGATGAATACAGTGAGTATCTTAAGGTATGTCCCCAGTGCTTCAAAATGTGTTTTCTCATGCCTTGTTTACACTTGGAAATTTCGATACATATGTTCTAGTAACACAAGGTAACAGTATGAGTAAGCAAATATTCATACTTTTTTTGTAAAGTTTTTGCACACTTAATAAATGATATCAAGGAGAAAATATAAATGTTAATTCTAGCCTAAAATATATACTGGAATCTTACCATCACATGAATCTTAATATTAAGTGAGCTCATCTTTGGGTCCAGCCCGAAATATTTAATCACTAAGGTACCAAAGAAGCTTAATGTGTCATTATAAAATTCATTGAATAAAAAAATATATAAATAAAATCCGTTAAATGATGTTAATCATTGCCCTTTTTAGTGAGTGGGGAGGAAAGACTATCAGAACGCCTGGTTACAATATATCAATCTCCAATTTTAATCATCTTCTGTTAGATGTTTAAATATTCCTCTCAATGCCTGCAGTAGACCTTAGCAGTTAAAGAGAAGTGCATATAAATAAATCTTCAGTATAGTAAAACTAGGAATTTTTTCAGTATTTTTTCTATATTTCTAAAACTTTCTAAAGGATTTTCTTTTTTTTCTAAAATGAAAAAACCTAATGCATGCCTATTAAAAAAAAAATTAGTTCCACTTCCCAGAGATGACATCAGTTAACAATTTATCGTTTATTCTTTTAACTTTGTCTCTGCATAGAATAACTTTATAATTAGAAAAAAACAGATAAGTTTTCCTCAATCAGAATAAGTAATTTAGTATATTGTATTTCAGTTACATTAAAATATACCCAGAAAATTTTCTGAAAAAAACTCATTGCAATGTTTATCTCTGGATGGTGGGACTGGGAGTAATTTATTTTACTTTCTTTTTCTTTTCTATCATAAAGAAATACTTTTGTTATAGGAGTCGGGGTTAGGAGATACTAAATTGTTTTTAAAAAAATCATCATTTTCCTGAATTAGAAACAAAACAATCTTTTAGGCATTAATTAATGACAGATTTCATAACAGTAATCTGTCATCGTATACCAGTGATTTTCAACCTTGGCTGTTACAGACTCACCAGTGGAAGTTTTAAAAATATGAAAAATTAGGGCCTTAGCCCCACCACCCAAGTACAGAGAAAAACAGTCAGTAGGACTGATTAGGACTTTGATTATATTTTAAGGTTCCCTGGTGATTCCTACACAGCCAGGGTTAAAAACCATTATTTTATACACCAGAGTTGAGGATGATGTATATTGAATATTCACATACTCTGACCCAGCAATTCCATTCCCAAGTGTTTACCCTAGAGAAACTCTTGTACATATGTATCAGGAGACATCTACAAGAGTGTTCCTAGAGTACTAGTTTAATAGCAAAAAGCTAAAAACAACCCAATGTCTATTGATTATAGAATGGAAATTTTAGTATGTTCAATAGTGGAATATTATAGAGCAGTAAAAAATCAGAACTACAGCTACATATACACGTATGAATCTTAGAAACATAGTAAGAGTAGAAAGCATTGCCCAGAAGACTACAAATAGTAGATACTATTTTATAGAGCTCAGAAACAAGCAAGAAAACAAGCAAAAGGAAACAATACAGTTGACCCTTGAACAATGTGGAGGTTAGGAGCACCTACCCTCGTGTAATTGAAAATCTGCGTATACCTTTTGGCTCCCCCAAAACTTCAGTTTTCCCTCAGTATTCATGGGGCATTGTTTCCAGCACCACCCTCCACACACATACATACATACACACGCAGATTCCAAAATCCACAGATACTTAAGTCCCCTATATAAAATGGCACAGATGAGTGCATACTGTTGGCTCTACACATCTGTGGACTGCCAACCACAGATAACGCATACAAGTGGACCCACACAATTCAAACCCATGTTAAATACCCACTTGAGTCAACTGTATATTGTTTAGGCACGTATAAAGATATTAGAATAGTGGTTACTTCTTGGAGAGGCTGAGGTAATAGATGAGGGGAACACATAGACATATGCAACAGTTTGGTAAATTTTAATTCTTAAAGCTTAGAAATAGATTAATGGATACTTAGTTTTATTAAATTATAAGGTACATAAATTATTGTGTATGTATCAAATATTACATTTGATTACTGTCACCATTATTGGGAGACCATAAAGCATTAATATCTGTTTTTTTTTTTTTTTTTAATTTTCATAAAAATTTATTTCAGCCAAACTGATGACATACATATGCCAAGAAGCAAGACCTCACATCCTCCCTAAAGCATTAATTTCTTGATGTAGCTGAATCTATACATTGATATTGCTACAAATAAATCTGCACTTCTCCAAAGTGAAAATGAAATTAATTAGGGAGTGTATGTTTTTATTGCTTGTTTCATTAATGTCCCTGATCAATAGCTAGAGTAATCGTTAGAGTTATTTATAGTATATTTTATATTGGGTCACCTCCCTATAATATGGTTCTGTCATGTCTTCAATCTTATTAGTAAAATCCTTTTAATTGCTGTATAGTCCCTTGTATAACAAATAGTATCATGAATATTAGAGCTAAATGAGACCTTCTTTGGATCACCTAGTTCTGGGGTTATGAACTGACTGTCCATGGGTGGAAGACCCACAGATACATTCTCTGTGCATTGATTAAAAAAAAAAAAAGTAATGCTATTTGGCAAGAGATACACTATTCCTTTAGCCAGACTCTACCACTCCCTAATGTTTACATTCTGCCCAGTTACCAATTTATTATCTACGGACCCTTGTGAGCATTTGAATTATGAAGAAAACCCCTGAATTAGTACAATCTCCCTTTTTTACAGATAAAGAAACTAGCCAGAGTCCAGTGTGTATGTGAAGAGATTATGGGGATTTTGGTTTTATTGTCTTCCTGATCGTTTCATGCCAGCACACTGTTCCTTAATACAAATGTAAGGATTATTTCTGTTATACATTGGTATTGCCAAAAGTGTTTGTGAAAATGAAATTAATAGGGGGATATGACTTAATATATAATTTACATATAAGTTTTCAGAGCTACAGATAATACAGACACTGAACATACAGGTTAGCCCAAATAGAAGCTGATTAAATATTTTCTTGGTCCCTTAAATATTGGGAAGTTAAAGAGTGCATGTCTTGTTCCAATCCTCTATTTGGAATATTTATATAAAAACATAGTTAAATTAATACTTTAGTCTGTCTTTTTCAGCACAACGTTAGAGGTGTTGTATCTATGGCTAATAATGGCCCAAACACCAATGGATCTCAGTTCTTCATCACCTATGGCAAGCAGCCACATTTGGACATGAAATACACAGTATTTGGAAAGTGAGTATTCTGTTTATAGTTTTATTCTGTGGACTTTCATTGCAAGGGTTGCACATGAGTGGCTGTGTTGGTAGCATAATATTGAAAGAGCAGTATGAGAGCTAAGCATACCTGGAGTTTAAGTCCACCACTTACCAGCCCTGTGATCTTGGGAAGTTAGAACCTCTCTGAGCTTCAATTTCCTTATTTTGTAAAAGAGGGCCAATACTTTCTTTTTTTCAGGATCATTGTGCAAATTAACAGTAATGTGTCTGTTTTCATTAAGAATAGAATTTTGCAGCAACTAACATCTGATAAACAGTGGCTTAAATAAGATGAACTGTGATGGTGGTTCTATCATGTCACCAATGTTCTAGGTGCCTCTGTCTTTCTTCTCAACCATCTTTAGCTTCCATCCTCAGTCTCATGACATGGTCATTACATGGGCAGTCAAAATATCTGTGTTCCAGGCAGAACAAAGGAGGAAGGGCAAAAGGTGCCTGCCAGCTGAATCTGCCCCTTTTTAAAGAGATTTCCTGGAAGACCCAGAACTTTGCAATGTGGCCTCCCCTCATCTACAAGGGAGGGTAGCAAATGTTTTTCACCCAGGCACATTACCACTCTCAATGAAATCAGGTTTCTGTGAGTAAGAAGCAGGGAGACTGGTTGCTAGGAAGGTATTTAGCAGTCTCTGCCAGAACATCCATTACAAGCACTATACCTGGGACTGGCTTTTGTAAATCAGCAGGAAGACAATCTGTTTATTCAACAAATATTTACTATGCTCAAGGCATGGTTTTAGAGTTTGTTTTATTTAATACCAAGTTAGGCTAATTAAAAATAGAAGACTCTACAACTTTCTTTTTCATTCCATATACATGTCTAATTTAGATTATTAATAATTAACGATATGTTATAGTCATTAGTATTCTTTGTATAGATAATCCAGGTTCCCTTCTTTTTATTTTCTCCCTAACCCACTATTCAGAATTATTGATCAGTAATTACCAGGACTTACCTTACTGGACTTGTGACAAAACAGTAGAGTGTAGAATCAAAACTATAGAGTTTAGGTCCATTAACTTCTTGAAATTGTGTGTTTTGTGTATATGCACACACATTTTCCTGGGAAAATGATACATAGTTTTCCACTAGTTCTCGGCTATATCCCAAATACTTGATTAGACTTCCTTGCTTCAATTCTGCATGCCCTTTTTTGCCTGAGATCTGTTTTTTATATTCTCTGTTTCTCTTACCCAGAAGGTGGGAAAGCCTTTAACACTTTAAAGACCTTAATTGTTATACATTTGAGAGTAAAATCGAAAGGTTTTGGTTATATTACCATTTTAGTGGAATTGTAAAATAAAATTTTTATATGTTATATTTTTTAAGTATATACTATATATCTTAGGAATTGATTTGAGTTGCACTAAGAGGTATAATCTAAAAAGCCACCTTTTCTTAGCAAATGTTTTAGACTAACTTTCAAGGACATACTTCTTTTTTTCAGTGTTTATTGGGCTGACAATGGTTAGCAAAGTTACATAGGTTTCAAGTGTACAATTCTGTGATACATTATCTATATATCACATTGCATGTTCACCACCAGAGTCAGTTCATATATTTGATTACGTTTACCCTCATCTACCACCCTGTGCCCCCCCTTACCCTCTGGTAGCCACTAAACTATTATCTGTGTCTATCAGTTTTTGTTTCTTTGTTCGTCTTGTTCCTTTGTTGCTTTCAGTTTTATATCCCACATATCAGTGAAATCACATGGTTCTCGACTTTTTCTGACTTGTTTCGCTTAGCATAATAATCTCAAGATCCATCCATTTGTCCCAAATGGCACTATTTCGTCTTTTCTATTCCATTGTGTATATATACCACATCTTTTTTGTCCAATCATCTATTGAAGGATACTTTGGTTGTTTCCGTGTCTTGGCCACTGTAAATAAAGCTGCAATGAATACTGGAGCACATATATCTTTACGGATAAATGTTTTCAGATTTTTTGGGTAGATACCCAGAAGAGGGATTGCTGGGTTATATGGTAATTCTATTCTTAATTTTTTGAGGAACTTCTACACTGCTCAAGGACATACTTGAAGGATAGCTCTCAATATATTTTTTTCTTAGTGGAAACATGAAGTGGGCTTGCTGGAAGTAGGCTTAACTGTTCATCTTCTCTTTTTCTGTTTTTATTATTACTGCTTTTTGTTGTTCAGAAGCAAATATTAAAAACACAATATTTAAACAAGAAAGTGTAGGGGCCGTCCCACTGGCTCAGGTGGTTGGAGTGCCGTGCTCCTTAACACCAGTGAGCTGCGCCCTTTACAACTAAGATTGTGAACAGTGGCTCTCCCTGGAGCTGGGCTGCTGTGGGCAGCTGGAGGTTGGCGTGAACTGCTGTGAGCGGCTGACCGGTGACCGGAGGCTGCCACAGCTGGTGGGAGCGCAAGGCTCGTAATACCAGCATGGGCCAGGGAGCTGTGTCCTACACAACTACACAACTAAACTGAGAAACAATGGCTTGAACCAGAGTGTGGGGTGGAGGAAGGCGAAAGAAGGGGGGAAAAAAAAGTGCAAAGTGGCCACCTACTTAAGGACCTTCAGTGTAGGGTAGTATTGTAAATGATAGTGCCATCCTTACATATTTTATCTGGTTATTTCCTATAGCAAAGAAAATCTTATGATTGGTTATATTGGCTCCTTTTGTAGCTATGCTGTATTAAGTGGGGCAGAATACAATGTTTAGATGCTTTAGTGGGAACATTCCTACCCATTGCTATTGTTGTCTAAAGACATAAAAATGATTTTTTGCTTATAAATTTTAGCTCATATCTATGGTAGAAAATAAAATCAATATTCTACACTCAGCTAGAGAATTCAAAGAACTATGAGAACGGTCCTTTTCTCTTAAAAAGACTATAATTGTTATAGATATTTGGATATTGTGTTTCAATCTGAGGAAATTTTCATACATTATATTGTTTCTCTTTCAGGGTAATAGATGGTCTGGAGACTCTAGATGAATTGGAGAAGTTACCAGTAAATGAGAAGACATATCGACCTCTTAATGATGTACACATTAAGGACATAACTATGCATGCCAACCCATTTGCTCAGTAGCTATACTGGACACGGACAAAAACTTGGCAGAAATTTGAGGGACATACCTATCGTGGTTAACCAATTTTTGTTTGTTTGTTTTTTTGTTTTTAAGGAGGGCACACCTCACAGTGGCCCATGTGGGGACTGAACTGGCAACCTCGATGTTATTAGCATCACGCTCTAACCAACTGAGCTAACCGGCCACCTGGTTTACCCTGTTTTAATTATGTCAGAGATTATATCATCCTGCTTGTTTACAACTAAGATCTATGAATTAATGGTACCAAGGGGAGCCAAACAGCTTTTACTCCCATCCTTAGAGCATATTCTTTACTATAATTATTATCCAATATACTTTAATTTTTTAAAAAACTCTTCTGGTTTTTCTTGTTGTTACAACATATAAACATTCATTTTTAAATGCTGAGACTCCTGTCAGGCATTTTTGAGGACCCTAATTATATACTCCTACCATTTCTAGTCTACATCCTGGAAATATCATTTCCATTAATTATTCACTTTGTGCAGTTAGAGGAAAGACAAGATAAAAAGATGGTCTGGAAAGGCCAGCCAATCCATTTCCTATTTACTCTAGTCTTTAGATTTACAATAAAGGCTCAGAGAAGTCCTGCAGTACAGTAAACACTTAGAATTTCCCAACTGATTTGCCCATGAAACATTTTTTTAAAGCGTATCTTAAAGTATTACAGAGTAGAGTTCTACAGATTATCCATTGAAAACTGCAAGTAGTTAATTAAGAACACAAGTTGTAGAGTCCTGGTCTTGTTTGAATCACAGCACTGTTCCCTACTCTAGGCAAGTTAACATCTCCAAGCTTTAATTTTCTCATCCATAAATAATATTCCTTCATGGACTATTGTGAGGATTAAAAGAAATGTGTATGAAGCTTCTGGCATGTAGTAAGTGTTCTGTGTTAAGTAAATGGAAGCTGCTCTCCTAACAAATTTATCTCCACCAGAGGGCTCTTACCTAATCAGGGCAGCTATCATACTCTACCATTGATTTTATCAAGAACCATGTTTCACTCACTGCCTAGATCACCTTGATTATATTTTGGGTATTCCTAAAACTGATAAACATTTTTTTGTTTCTATGACTTTTGTAGATTGCTAATCTAAATGTTTTGATTCTTAACTACAGTTTAGAAGGTAGCTCGTAGCTATCCTCTTGTTACCATCTATATACCTTCCACTAAACTGAGGTACCAATTATACTAATGTCCTCACATTTTTTCAGCCTTTTATTTAATCATTTGAGTTTCTAGAATTAGTATTTAAGCCTCTTTTTGACCAGAGTTTGTTTTGTCACTTCTTATACCTGATACCTTTCCTCTCCAAACATGTCATTGAATTTTTTGTCATCACTCTAAAGAGGCTTTTACTGATTGTCAGGATGTTTTTGCACTAACTGGCATTCCCTCAATTTTTATTCTAAGCTCTGCTGTTTTTTAAAGTGGTGCCAGCATGGTCACTATCTGGTTCGTAGAGCTCATCAATTCAGCTTGGCTATGGCCATAGATAGGAAGGTATCCTGGCTGCCCCCCCTTGAGCCTATTGTAGGCACTATGAGAATCAAGATCCGGAACATTGATTTCTGTCCACTCACACCGAGTTCACTGGTTCACACTGATCACTAGCGGTTGGGTGATTGATATTCTGTTCCATGTATTAATTGGCAGTAAATATAAACTCCTAAGGAGACTAGAATGTTGTTGATCAACCCAAATTCTCTTTAAAAAGAGTAGTATGGTTCCCCATCTAGACCAGAGGTTGGCAAAATAACAGCCCTCAAGCTGGCCACCTATTTTTGTAAATAACGTGTTCTTGGAACTCAGCCATTCCCATTCCCTTGTCTCTGGCTGCTTTGTGCTACAGCAGCACTGTTGGTTGGTTGTGATAGAGACCAAATGGCCTACAAACCTAAAATATTTATTATCTGGCCCTTGAAGAAAAAGTTTGTCAGCCCTTGACCTAAACTATCAGAAGTTGCCAGGTAATCATGGTTTCATAGCATGATTGAGCTTAAGGGATAATCAAACCATCTCTGATACCTCCTTCACCACTCTAAAATTGTACCTGCATTATCGTTAGAATACTTGAGTCCTGTTAATAATTATTAAGTTTCCAGGCTTGGATACAAAGGTGCATAGGACACTGCCTACTCCTGTGGAAACACAATCTAAGCAGCTAATAGACATGTAAATAAATGATTACACATTGACTCAACTTTTAATCAGTGCAGCAAAATGGGTAGATTAGTTGCTATTTCACTAGTGAACTGAAAAGGAAACTGATGGTTCTTTTCAGTTTACTTTGTACCCATTATGGTGTAGAGGTAGTGACAGGAACTCAATATAATTCTAAAGTAAATTTAGAAGAATAAGTGATAATGGAAAATTTTAAAAATAAAGTACGATAAAAAAGAAAGCCCCACTCAATCTTTATAAAGCTGCAAATATTAAAACTGATAGTGTGGGAAATAAGAGTAGAATGATAGAACAAGAATGTAAACAGTCATGTATGTATAGTTTAATCAAAGCAGTATCCAAAAATCATTAAAAAGGAGGGGGATCGGTTATTCCATAAATTGTGGTAGGATAACTAGTAAATGACTTGGAGAAAAGTAATAAAAGAATTTCACCTAACATGATGTACCAAAATTCTGGATGGATAAAAGTTGTCCTTTTAAAGAAAACAGAAAAACTTGAAACATTAAAACAAATTCCTCAGAAGAGGAAAGGAATTTCTCAGTTTACAAACACGAGAAAGGTAAAGATGGAATAAGTTTACATGACAATAAAAAACTTGCAATTAAAAACCTTAACACAAAAGAACTGCACATTCATACATTCAAAAAAAGAGAGAGATGAATGGGCAAGTCACGAGAAGGGAAATGTTCACTAATTAGAAAACAAAGAAGTTCAGTTTCCACCAAAATAACATTTTTTTTTATGTTATGCTCTATACTGCCATAGCAACATACCAGAGTCTGGGTGGCTTAAACAAAAAATTTCCTCAGTTCTAGAGAATAGAACTTGGGGGATCAAGGTGTGGACATGGATATTTACTCTGAAGCCTCTGCCTTGTAGAGGAACGTCTGCCTACAAATGGTCTTTCTGCTGTGTGTGTTTGTATCCTAAACTCTTTCTAAAGAAAGACACCAGTTGTTGGATCAGGGCCCACCTTAATTACCTCTGTAAAAGCCCTATTTAGAAATACTTTCAGAAGCAGTGAGGGTTGTGTGCACTAAAGAACATACAAAAATAGTTAAATTTCATAAATGAAACTGGGTTATATCCCAGGTTAGTAATTGGCTGGATTTTGGTTTTGCTAAATTTAACCATTTTGGAAAGCAATTTTGGGAATATGTACAAGGTTTTTCTCAGTGTTGTCTTTCACCCTGTAACTGCTGTGGGGATTTCTCCTACTAAAATTTTAAATACAGTAGGTTGCTCCCTGCACAAACTCATCCACTCGGCTTTTACCTCTAATAGAATATGGTTGAAGCCCATCTTGTAAATTGTTAAGATTAAATGAAAAGTGCTTAGCACAATGACTAGCCCATTCTGGTTATGCATTATCCTCCAAAGACTGGGATTTCCTAGTATTATCCTCCAAAGACTGGGATTGCCTAAAATTTAAATGAACTGCTAAATACAGAGGATGCCAAAAAAAGGGCACATTTTAAGAAAGGAAAAAATTATTAATATATACTGATGAGTACAAGTCATGTTTGACTTCTGTAATGACAAGAGGTGCTCAAAGTGGTTACCATCAGTGTCCAGACACTTCTGATTACAGTGAACTACAGCTTGAGCAGCATTGCCCTAAGTGTCCACTTGTATACATTTTTTTGGCACCCTGGTATACTGTAGCATCCTGAACAGCTGTAAATTTCGTAAGTTACTGTGATGCATTTCTCCTGTGAAATATTTGCCTTATAAATCCTGGCCTCGATGTAAGGATTTAAGTACTAATGGTTTTAAAGGACTTTCAAATTCATTGAGGAGGGGCTTAAGAAATGTACACAACCGTAGGAATTTGGGGAATATATATTCCTTATTACTTTACAATAGTTATGCATCCATATAGGGCTGGTTATCTAGGTTGCTCTCCTGTGCAAATATAACCAGTAAACATCCTTTATTGTAACGTGTGATTATTTTGTTTTCCACTAAATTTGGAATGAGTAAGGATTTTTTTTCAAGTGAAAAATGGAGGAGGGCGGGCACGGGAGTCAGAATCAGCACTTTGTTCTATCAAATTACAGTTGATTTTTATTCAGAGGTTGTTTCCTGATACTGTCTTTTCTTCGCGACCTTCCATTTTCCTCATTAACAGCTCACTTGGTCTTAACACTGGAGAGGCCTCCCTAATGCCGAAATGTTTATGAAGCGTCCCCATTTCCTGCCTATAGCATTTTGCTCTCGTATCCAGTTTTAAAACTTTGGGGAAATACTTTCCATTCCAATTTTAGTGCCTGTGGCTCCCAATCACTCAAGATTTAAATTTCAAATAGGTCTCAGAACCGAACAACAAAAAAAGCTGAAATCCAGACAATTACTAATTTGGGGCTATTTGATGCAGGCGGTGTCGTTCTTTTCAAAGCATTGTTTTAGTGGGTGCAATCAGGAAACTAGCTATTTTGTACCGTGCTTCCCTCACTTTTGTTTCCAGCGTTCACAAATATAATGTTTAATGAGCATGGGCGAGCCTCTTCCCAAACCTTGCAGCAGTATTTTCCCACAATCCGGGCACTCGGGACAACATGGCTCCTATTAGTAGCTTCCCTCCATTCAGCTTCGGTCGCGCAGTCTTGCGACCCAGCGCTTGCGCACACAGCGGCCACCGCGCGCCATCTCACCACCCGCGTGCACGCGCCGCGCCCCGCCCCGCGGCGGAGACGCGCTCGTAGCGTCATCAGTGTTTTCGAGAAGCGTCTCAACCCTGCCGCTGTCAGCTCCATTTTGCTGTCGGAGCCCGTCGCAGCCAGTTGCGCCTTCTCAGTGGTTGTGTGGCAAGCTTTGTCTCCTTCGGCTTTGACGCTGGCAAGTGCGGTAAGACGGAGAAGGAAGCGGGCTAGGTGTCAGGTCCTTTTTTTCTGTGGGTATAGAGCGCCAGGCGATGTCTCCTCCCTGCTTGTTGGCCGCCGGGAGTCTCCTGCACGACCACCCCCTTGACACTCCCCCCACTCCCTGGGCTGCACAAAGGCGGCCCCGCTCGACTTCCTAGCTCTGCCGAGGCTGTCGCTGCTAGTTTCTGTTTGAAGTTCGACACCCCAGATACTGACGGAGGGTGGTGACAGTGGTTGTGAAGCCGGGAGCGCTCCTCGAACGTTTGCCTTCCTCAGAGGGGGTTGGGAGGGCTGAGCCCGGGCGCCATCTTATCGGCGGCGGCTGCCTCGGCCGAGCTATAAAATGGCGGCGGAGCGGAGGCGGCGAAGCTTCCTGTTGTGCGTGTTGTTTACTTGAGTTCTGGAATGTGCGTGAGTCACGCTTTTGTGAGAAACTATGTTCGTAGCAAATGGAGACAGAGACGGAATACATTGATTTGGTTTAAGGCAATATCATTGAACATCTGGTTGAGTCTTAAAGGATTGGAGTGAATCTGGAGTGCCTTTCCCCTCAGGGGTGTCTAGGTCTAGAAACTCGAGGAAAGATAAATAATACAGTATTTGAGGAGCGTGTGAACAGGCATTTTATGCATTGAAGTTCTGCGCCTCTACTCTCTGGGGAACAGTTGGGAGTGTGTTGAGTCAGACTTCAGTGCAGAGGCGTGGTGGAGTCCGGGCAGTTAGTACTGGTAAGAGTGGTAGTTGATGAAGTCATTTCTATAGAATTCGTCTTTTTCAAGTTAGGGATTTTTGTTCGAAACATTTCTGAAAGGAAGGTGGCTCCCCCTTCCCCCAAGTTGATTGTGTAAGATTCCTTTTAGCATAAGGTAGGCTTTGTTACATAAGTGCTGGGGAGTGGTAGTCAGAAGACGGTGTTTTGTAGTTTTCTAATGCCATCGTTGACTTCTGTGTTTAATAAAAGGCCTTGATAGTTTGATCGATTTACTCCCTTTACAGAAATTTTCATTAATGATGGTTCTGTTGAGAACAACGTTTGTGATTGCAAGTGAGTTGGAGGCTAGTTTCTGATGGTACCGCGTTTTGCTGCAGAGAATTAAATATGTGGACCTATAGTAAGTTTCTGCTGGCAGGAAGGGGGTATGATTTTAACAAAATTGATAAATTGGGGTTTCCCCCTTTTCCTACACTCTTCCAATAAATCCATGTATGACATGCATAATACCTATGAAAAAAGTTCAGACTCCACATTATGGGACAGAGCAGTCTTTGGGTTTATTGGTGATTTCAGATTGGGTGACTGACTTTTGAACTTTGAACTTCTGATTTAAAAAGAACACGTCATGGCTAGAGTGAATTTGCAAAGAAGAGTTTTATTCAATTGCTCAGTGTTGACATGTGAGATACTATATAACTGGGAAAAAACTTGTCTTTTCTGTAGATGAGACACTCAAAGAGAAGTTACTGTCCTGATTGGGATGAAAAAGATTGGGATTATGCAAAATGGAGGAGCAGCAGCAGTCATAAAAGAAAGAAGACATCACATAGCAGTGCCCGGGAGAATAAGCACTGCAAATATAATCACTCTAAAACATCTGATAGGTAAGGAGGGCATTATATATAAAAAAAAAATATGTTAAAAAACATGTTCACTATAACATCATGTGTCAAAAATGGGGGGTACTACATTTTCACGATTAAAACTAGTATCACTTTAACTGACTGTTATTCCTTCCTGTTTCCAATGATGGCTTGTAATGTTGGTAAAATTGTGTGGATTTCTTTATTGGTGGGGAAAACAAAATCTTATTAAAAGAGGACTGTCTTAAGAGATTTACTGAGAATTTGAGGATGTTTAGTATTAGCATAAAGCGTGGGAAAAATTTGTTTATTTTTCTAGCCATTATATGGAAAGCAGATCCATAAATGAGAAAGATCATTATAGTCGACGCTACATTGATGAATACAGAAATGACTACAGTCAAGGGTGTGAAACTGGACATCGCCATAGGGACCATGAAAGCAGATATCAGAACCATAGTAGCAAGTCCTCTGGTAGAAGTGGAAGAAGTAGTTATAAAAGCAAACACAGGATTCACCACAGTACTTCACATCATCGTTCACATGGGGTATGAGCTCTTTTAAAACATTTTGGAAATTTTGTTTCCCATGTGGAACAGGAAAGCTTTAATTTGTGTGTGATCATTTGAGAAAGTTCTGTTTAAGATGAAGTCATCTCAATTTTAACTTGCAGGATTTTTTCTGTTTGTGCATTGGATAGGAAATTCCCAAAGTATGATACATAGTTATATAATTACTAGATTTTATTACTATTTGGCAGCTAATTGTCATTCCATTGAAATTGTGGAGGGAATTTAATTTATGTTAGTTCATAGCAATGATTGCAAGTTAGTCTGATTTTTTTTTAATGGTAAACACAGTTGATTTGTTTTGATAAATTGAGGCTTGATCACAAAAATGGATTGGGCATTTTATTTTTATATGAGGATTAAGTGTTCCTCTGTTCTAGCAAAGCATGCACTCTGATCTTTTTCACTAAGCAAATCACTTTAACAGTTTTGAACAGAGTGAGATGTGTATTAATTTGGAGGTCAGCTCAGATGACATTTAAAATGCCATGGTGTTATTCTTGTATACCAAATCATTTTTTCTCCCCCAAATTAGGACTTTTATTTACTGTTTCAACATTTGTACTTTTAGCTTCGTTAGGAAATCTTAGTATGGCCACAGTCTATTTTGACAAGTAAATATTACATCCTACAATTTTGCAATGTTAGGACACTAGGAACTTAAAATTATGTTTCAGTGAATGCTACAACTAAGCCATTTTTTAAAAACAAGAAAACAATTGTATTATGTTTTGTTGCCTTGCCACTTTGAGTATCTTATCTGAAAATCTGTTCCTTGCCATGTTTTTCTCCTGTTAACATAAACTATGTGCCCTGTGAATTTCTGGGGACTGAATTTGAAATTGCTCCTGCCAACCGTTTGTGGCCTGGCGTGTATCTGAATGCCTGAATATCTCCCCGCTGAATGAATTTCGTATTCTGCCCTGAATTCACTCGGGTATATTGATTGGCTGGATGATCTTGGTGCCGCCCACTTGACGTTTCCAGAAGAGTCACCGAAGGAAAAGAACCAGGAGTGTAGAGGATGATGAGGAGGGTCACCTGATCTGTCAGAGTGGAGACGTACTAAGTGCAAGATGTATAGAATATTTTTCAACACTTATTAACTTTTCAGATAACATAATCTATATATATATATATAGTTTAAGATTTCAGGGATTTGGAAATCTTTTTTTCTTTCTCTGTTTTTGTTTTTTTTCCATTTATTTTGGTGGTGGGGGGAGTTGTTTTTTTTTCCTTTAGAAATTTAATGTTTGTTATGTAGAACTTCCAAAACAGTAATTCAAGTTAATGAAATAAGCTTTAAAAATGAAATTAGACCTAAAAATAGTTACATGTTTTTTGACAGTGTTGACCAATAAAATAGTGATAAGGACATTTGTAGCATCAACTAGAATAATCTGCATTTTTAGCATTTATTATGATAAGTGAAATGTTTTCACTTCTTGGTGTGACTGAGAGTGATTTTTCTCTTTTAGATGAAATTGTTGATACTTTAGGTGAAGGAGCTTTTGGAAAAGTCGTGGAGTGCATCGATCGTAAAGCGTAAGTTTTCTAGCCTGAGATAGCACTTGGGGTAGTCAACAGTATAGAAGCTTTGTTTAGCTTTAGAATGTGGTCTGACCATTAGTTAGGTAGATTTTTACCCTTTTGGCTTGGGTTTTTTATTTGAACTCCCAGTCAAAGGCATTAGCTTGTTTGTTTGTTTTTTTTTTTCCTTAAGATTTTTATTGGGGAAGGGGAACAGGGCTTTATTGGGGAAGAGTGTGTACTTCCAGGACTTTTCCAAGTCAAGATGTTGTCCTTTCAATCTTAGTTGTGGAGGGCGCAGCTCAGCTCCAGGTCCGGTTGCCGTTGTTAGTTGCAGGGGGCGCAGCCCACCATCCTTTGCGGGAGTCGAACCAGCAACCTTTGTGGTTGAGAGGACGCACTCCATCCAACTGAGCCATCCGGGAGCTCAGCAGCAGCTCAGCTCAAGGTGCCGTGTTCAATCTTAGTTGCAGGGGGTGCAGCCCACCATCCCTTGCTGGAGTTGAGGAGTTGAACCGGCAACCTGTGGTTGAGAGCCCTGCGCTCCAACTGAGCCATCTGGCCACCCGGGAGCTGAGTGGCAGCTCATTGACTTTATTCTAGTTGCGGAGGGTGCAGCTTGCTGGCCCATGTGGGAATCGAACTGGCAGCCCCGTTGCCCAGAGCTCGCGCTCTAACCAACTGAGCCACCTGTCTGCCCTGTTTGTATTTTTAAGCAGTAGCAATTAATAGTATATGCAGTCTCTAATTTCAATTTGAAGCTGAGAACAGATTTTATTCTTTTGTTGTTTCACTGGACACGATTGTGAACGTTTTCTTTCTTTTTATCCCCCCCCCAGATCAGTGGTTCTCAGTCTTGATTTTATATTATGAGTCTTTGTAGCTTTGCTCACCCCATACCTAATGAAGCAGTCTTCAAGATAGTTACTTACAAACCTGTATTTTTAGATGAAAAAAGGTACCATAATTATCATCCTGCTAGCACAGCCAGGGCTGAGAATTTTTCTAGGTTGTTGTCACAAATTATCTATGTCCATCAAACTATTGATTGACATTTCTTAAGATAGCATAAGAAATTTTTTTGTTACCTTTTTTGTTCTCTGAAATTTTTTCCTATCAGAATAATGAATCTTTTCTAAATGATTTGTCTGAGGATGCTTTCTATTATTGGTGAGATTCTGAGAGTTAGAGCTTCTTACTGTACCCTCACAGTATCCCAGCTTGATTGGTAACCTGGACCAAAGGAAGATTTGAGATACTGTTTGCCAATGATGTGTACTATAGGAAGAAACTGCTTTATGTACATTTGTTTTGAGTCTTAGTTGGAATGCAAATTGAGGTGGTAATATCCCAATATTCTTGTTAGGTTAGGATTGTTTATACATAGTTTAGTTGAAGGACCAAAAATAAAATCATGTGAGTGGTGGTCTGATGAAAGAAATGTTTGTGACTCAACATGTATTTCTATTATCCATCCTACCATATGTCCAAAGGTCATTCTAGTTGCTTATATTGTGTTGCAGTTAGAAGAGAGTACTTAACATATAATCAGACAAAACTGAATTCTAGGCCATACAGTCAATAAAACAATTATGAATCAAAGTAGAAGTAGAGTGGTGGAATAATGCAATTCAATATCTTTATCATTTTTTAAAACTTGTACTTATTCTCTCTGACAGGGGAGATAGACATGTAGCAGTAAAAATAGTTAAAAATGTGGATAGATACTGTGAAGCTGCTCGCTCAGAAATACAAGTACTGGAACACTTAAATACAACAGACCCCAGCAGTACATTGTAAGTATCAAAATAGAACTTAAGAAATGGCCTCAGGTAGATTTTAATTGTAAGAAGCTGTACTAAGTTATTTTTTGTCTGTTTATAGCCGCTGTGTCCAGATGTTGGAGTGGTTTGAGCATCATGGTCACATTTGCATTGTGTTTGAGCTACTGGGACTTAGTACTTATGATTTTATTAAAGAAAATGGTTTTCTGCCATTTCAAATGGATCATATCAGGAAGATGGCACATCAGATATGCAAATCTGTGAATTGTAAGTACTTTGGCATATCTTCCAGAAACAAGTTTATTGAGACTAATTTAATGACTGATTTGGATTTGGAATACTAGGACTTTGAAGCCTGAGTTAAGAGTAGGTATAACAAATATGTTTATAACAAGTTGTTGTTGTATGGTGTAGATAGCTCCCATTACTGCTTTTCATTCAGTAAATAGTGTATTAACACGTTGTGTACGGATCACGAGAATCTTCGTTTTTATCTGAGCCATGCGTTAAGGACGGATAACGAGAATTCTCGTTTTTACTGTTGACTCTTTTTACTTTGCATATTTTATTGAATTATTTGTGTTTCCTTAATATCTAACGGGCAAATGTCGTTAATGAATAAAGTCTGCATCATATGTACACTTTTTAGAATTCATATTATTTTTTTCTAAAAAAATAGTGATTTTCAATCGGATACATTTTTTCACCCATGAGTCATTTCACGTGTTGCATTCACAACAGTGGATGTACGAATAAACAGAGTTTTCCAGAACTGTAGTGATTTGTTTATAACATTTGGAACCTTAGTATCCCTTAGGCGATTTTGAATTATGTTATTTTTGGAAAAACACCGAATTATTTAACTCTTCGGTGATATCTCATGAAATACATATTGTAACCTCGTCAATGCAAAGTTATAGGAAGTTGAAAGGAATTATTTTCATATTATTGGCCATAGTGACGCAACAATGCTACCATGCATTGCTTTGTTCAACATATCATGCATTGCTATGCAACAATGCTACCATTCGCGTTAGAATGGATTTTTTTCAAAGCCGCATTGTTCTCCATTGCACGATTCGAAATTTCAAAAGATTGAGCAGAGAGCAGTGAGAGGCCAAGACAGGGAGGTGAGACGAGTGGCGATAGGGAACCAGCTGTGAAAGTGCCTATGCAGCGGGCCCCCAAGGAAGACAATCCGGCCAGGCTCTCGGGAGATTTGGCCACGCATCATCTGGAGCCCATAGTGGGAAGAGGAAAGAAAAAATACCACACGGGTGTGTAAAGTGTGCACATCAAAAAAAGTGAGAAGTGAAACTCGGTACATAGGCAATTTTTGCCGTGTCCCACTGCACAAAGGAAGCTGCTTTCTGCAGTATCACACCAGGAGGGATTACTAACATCATAGGTGAGTAAATCCTAAAAAATTCCATAGAAAAATAATAAATGACATAGAAGCATTTACGCTTTAAAGAGAAGAGTGCATTTTAAAGTAGTTTCTTTTAAAAACCTGCCGGAACAGAGGGGTATGAGGGATTTAAACCCCGCCGTATGCAACGTGTTAATACATTGTTATGTAGAAAATGAGGATATAGTCTTTCTGATTCCTAAAACTATTAACCTACAACCACTGAGTTAAAATTAAGGAATGTCAAATCTCAGCTCAAGAAGAGAGAAGGATAATTCTTCATTTTTTAAGCAGTTAGCTGTCAGTAGACTAATTTTTTAAGGAGGCTTAGTGGGTTTCAGTTACTGGTGGTTTTCTAGCAGGCTATTGAATGTTTACCATTTCTTTAGACTTGTGAAAAAAGCATCAGAGATTTTTGTATTGGTAAGGTTTTTGGGTTTGGTTAGGTTTTGGGGTTTTGAGTCATAGATAACAACTTTTTCTGTTTCATGCTCAGTTTTGCACAGTAATAAGTTGACTCACACAGACTTAAAGCCTGAAAACATCTTGTTTGTGCAGTCTGACTACACAGAGGCGTATAATCCCAAAATGGTAAGTCTTCAATGTATGATCTTCAGTTTTCATGGAATACTTTGTTTTTTTAATCTTATGCCTTCTTAACTATCCTTTATGGTTTTCAGAAACGTGATGAACGTACCTTAATAAATCCAGATATTAAAGTTGTAGACTTCGGAAGTGCAACATACGATGATGAACATCACAGTACATTGGTATCTACAAGACACTATAGGGCACCTGAAGTTATTTTAGGTAATTATTTAATTGTGCTTTGGGAACCTTTGTATGTCTTTATTGAAGCTGATTTAAAATTATAGTTCTAGGTCCTTATTTTTGTGGGACTTTTAACCTTAAGGAATTAGTATCAAAACACATTAAGGATTTTAAGCTCTTATTTGTTCCACATAGCCAGCTCTGGGACTTTTGAGTAAGTGTGTTAACCTTTTTGGAATTTAGTTTGCATGTTTATAGTATGTTGTGGAGTTTTAAACATAAATATCCCAGATACTTTGAATGTCCAGTCAGTTCTTGTATGGTGTAGATAGCTCCCATTTTATAGGTCCGGAAATACAGGCTTATAAAAAAATTCTCCCCCCAATTTACTAGTCTCAAGAGCCAGTTAGGACTTGCAACCAGATGTCTTCAAGAGCCCAAACTCTTAACATACTATGCTATTATATTTAATCTTGGATTAAGTGATTCTTTTAGAGTCTTTTCTAGGTCAACCATAAAATCATACACATTTTTTAAAATGTGAAGAAATACTGAGAATTTGTTTCTTCTAACAGTTTGCTTTATTTTGCAGCCTTAGGATGGTCCCAACCATGTGACGTCTGGAGTATAGGATGTATTCTTATTGAATACTACCTTGGATTTACAGTATTTCCAGTAAGTGTCAATGATGTATTTCAGTGTCTTTGCACAAGAAAAATGCCTGTTTTATGTGAATGAGCACTTGAACTCAAGTACACACATTTAGGTAGCTTTGTTCCCTCATCATAGACTGTCAATTGTAGATAAGTATAAAGAAATACAAATCATGTAATTCTGATGCTGTTGTGCATTTGTATTTCCTTAATAATTTATCATTTTATTTAAAACATTTTAAAGTATAAAACCTTGTTGAATTAGATGAAATCTTTGATCTTGTTCTGTAAGCCTTTAATACTTGTTGTCCGCTGTAACTTGCTAAAAGTATGCCTTTTTTAGTGATCACCTTCCTGGTGTCTTCTAATCATGTATGGACTAGAAACATAGCAGCTATGTTAAATGAGAATAAAGCACAATGTGCAAGTAAAGGTAGTTAACAAGTTTTCCTTACCATTTCAGACGCATGATAGTAAGGAGCACTTGGCAATGATGGAAAGGATTCTTGGGCCTTTACCAAAACATATGATACAGAAAACCAGGTATGTTTTATGTAACAGTAGTGCGCCATCCTTAGTACCACTTGGTCACCTGTCCTGATGAAAACTAAAACAATGAAATCAGACTAATGTTTTTTCAATCAAGTAGCTGATTACTTTGCTGGGAAGCCAATAACTATCTCTAGGCTGCCTTTTAGATCTCTAGAAAAGCATTAATCTCTGATCTATAAAAACAGAGTAATTGATGAAACCAGTCATTTTTGCTAGATGCTTAAGTTTTCATTATCAACATTATAAACATTAATGGGTATTGATTTACTCTTAGGAAACGTAAATATTTCCATCATGATCGATTAGACTGGGATGAACACAGTTCTGCTGGTAGATACGTTGCAAGGCGCTGTAAACCTCTGAAGGTAAGCCTGGTCATTGCTTAAATGGCCCTTGAGTTTCCCATCTTTTTATGTTGGGGAAATAAAATTATAAATGGTGGTAGAAAAGGCTGTTGACTATTTCTTTTCCTTTCAGGAGTTTATGCTTTCTCAGGATGCTGAACATGAGCTTCTCTTTGACCTCATTCAGAAAATGTTGGAGTATGATCCAGCTAAAAGGATTACTCTCAAAGAAGCCTTAAAGCATCCTTTCTTTTACCCTCTAAAAACTGCAGATCTGTAATTGTACAGCTCTCTTGAAGAAATTTTATAGACTGTATCAGTCTTTTTAAATTTTAAGTTATTTTGTACAGCTTTGTAAATTTCTTAAATTTTTATATTGCCATGTTTATTTTTAGATTTGTTAAGTACACAGCTAAGTAATGAACATCTTTTTCAGTGATTACTGTATAAAATGATTTATTCAGAATAAATTTTTGTGTTTGAGAAATTTTATGAATCTGCATAGTTTGTTTGTATCACTATTTTTCTGTCTTTAAAGGATGGACATGTTTTTCCTATTGGAGGATTCCTTAAGTTTTCAGAAATACTTAGCTTTGTTTCCATTTTAGAAATTTCCAGCATTGGAATGAAAGTCTTTGTTCTCTAAATCAAATGTTGTAATGAAACCAAATTACAGGACATAAAGAAGTCCAAGAGGATTTTGTTCTCCTTTTATTCTTGTTCAAATTTAATACTACTTTCTTGTCTACTCCTGAATGGGATTTTGGAAATGGCTTAAGGTCCTGTGCTCCTTCAGGAATGATAATGAATAACAAACAGAAAAGCTTCCAGAATCCTCTGCAGCCAAGTCTGAATTGAGTGACTAAAGTCAGGTTTTGTCCATGGTTTTAGCTACACTTGATCCATTATACTTGATGCTGCACAGTTTGGTGGGATATTTTGGTTTGTTTTTAACTTGCTTGGAGTAGTTTTAGGTTCACAGCAAAATTGAGAGGATACAGGGATTTCTGATACACCTTCTGCTCTGCCATCCCCGTCCGCCCAATCACTGCTTCCCCCATTATCAACATCCCTCACCAGAGGGTACATTTGATGTAATTGATGAACCTGTATTGACATAATTACTCAAAGCCCATAGATTATCTCGAGTTCACTTTTTCTATTGGACATTCTATGGGTTTGGACAAATGAATAACATGTACCCATCATTATATAATACAGTATTTTCACTGTTGTAAAAATCTGTCTATTCATCTCTCCCCTGCCCCTAACTTCTGGTAACCACTGATCTTTTTATTGTCTCCATAGTTTTCTTTTTCTAGAATGTCATGTAGTTGGAATCACACAATACATATAGTCTTTTCAGATGGGCTTTCATTTAAATAATGTACATTTGAGGGTCCATGTCTTTTCATAGCTTTATAGTTCATTTTTTAAAAATTTCTATTAAAAATATAATTAGCATACAATATTATGTTTCAGGTATACACAATAGTTATTCAGCATATGCCTAAAGAAGTGATTACCGTAATCGAGCAACCATCTGACACTACCATGCTATCACAATGTTATTGACGATATTCCCTATGCTGTACATTATATCCCCATGACTTGCTTTATACCTGGAAATTTGGATTTCTTACTCCACGTCCCCCCGCCCTTTTTTAACTTCAGTTGCTGTTGCCATTCAATATTTTATATTTCAGGTGTACAGCATATGGTTAGACATAATTTAAGAAGGGATCCCCTGACTAGTGTAGTACCTACCTGGCACTAGACATAATTATCACTATATTATTGACTACATTCCCTAAGCTTTGCTTTACATCCCCATGACTATTTTGTAACTACCAATTTGTACTTCTTAGTCCCCCCTTTTCACCCACACCCTCAACCTTCTTTCCATCTGGCAACCATCAAAATGTTCTCTGAATCTGTTTCTGTTTTGTTTTTTGGATTCCACATACAAGCAAAATCACATTGCATCTGTCTTTGACATTTTCCACTCAGCACAATACGCTCCAGGTCCACCCATATTCCATTGTATAGATGTACTACCACTTTATCCATTTTTGTATCGATGGACAACCTAGGTTTCCTCCACATCTTAGCCATTGTAAACAATGCTGCAGTGAATGAATGGATGCTCACGTCTCCTCGAAGTAGCTTTGGGTTTTGGATAAATACTAGAAAGTGGGATTACTGGGTCCTTTGTGTCTTGTTAAATTAGTCTTTGTTTTAAAGTCTATTTTGTCTGGTATAAGGATTGCCACCAACATTTTTTGTTTTTCCATTTTCATGAAATAACTTTTCTATCCCTTTCAGTGTGTGTGTGTCTTTCAATCTCAAGTTAGTCTGTTGTAGGCAGCATATGTAAGAGTTTTGTTTTATCCATTCAACCACCCTATATTTTTTATCGAAGCATTTAATCCATTTACATTGAAAATAATTGATACATACGTAACTTTCTATTTTATTCATAATTTCAATTTTTTTTTTTCCATCTTGAAGTCCCTCTAACATTCCTTGTAATACTGGTTTGGTGGTGATGAACTCCGTTAGCTTTTTCTGGGAAGATCTTTATCCTTCAATTTTAAATGATAGCCCTTGTTTTTCATCACTTTGAATATTTCTTGCCAATCCCTTCTGTCCCAAAGTTTCTATTGAGAAATCAGCTGATAGTTTTATGGGAGTTCCTTTGTAGGTTACTAACTGCTTTTCTCTTGATGCTTTTAGCATTCTCTCTTTGTTCTTAACCTTTCCCATTTTACAATGTGTCTTGGTGTGGGCCTGTTTGGGTTCGTCTTTTGGGGACTGCACTTCCTGGGCTTGTATATCTATTTCCTTAGCCAGAAAAGTTTTCAGTCATTATTTCTTCAAATAAATTCTCAATCCCGTGCTTTCTCTCTTCTGGTACCCCTATGATGCGAATGTTGTTATGCTTGATGTCCCAGAGGTCTCTTAAATTATTCTCATTTTTTGAGGATTCTTTTTTCTGTTTGCTGTTCTAATGGTGTGTTTTCTGCTACCTTGTTTTCCAAATCATTGATTTGATCCTCTGCTTCATCTAGTCTACTGGTGATTCCTTCCAGTGCATTCTTCATTTGAGTTATTGTATTCACTTCTGACTGGTTCTTTTTTGTGGTTTCTGTGTCCTTTTTTTTTGCTTGCTGTTCGTTGACGTGTTCACTAAGTTCCTTGAGCATCCTTATAACCATTGTTTTCAACTTTATCTGGTAGGTTGCCTCCATTTTGTTCTTTTTCTGGCGTTTTCTCCCTCATTTGGGACGTATTTCTTTGTTTTCTCATTTTGATTGCCTCTGTTTGTTTCTATATATTAGGGACTGCTATGTCTCCCAGTCTTGCCAGGCTGGTGGCCTTAAGTAACAGGTCCTGTGGGGCCCAGTGGCACAGCCTCCCTGGTCACCAGAGTCAGGTGCTCCAGAAGTGTCCTTGTGTGGGTTGTTTGCCCTCCTGTTCTAGTTGAGCCTTGATTGCTTTTGGCATGTTACTGGGTGGTACTGATCCTCAGGCTGACTGGCTGTAGGGTTTGGCTTCGTTCACAGCTTATGGGCTGCTTTTTGGGGGGATTATCCCATGGAGCAGGATTCGCTCTACCGGCTCTGGTGCCTGTTGAGACCGCCTTTTGTGTGTGTCACTTATGGAGTGAATTGGGTGGTGCTCTGCTGTGGTCTGAAACCAACCTCCAAGTGTGTTAATTCTAGGGCTTCTTGGGATGGGCTCTGGTGCAGGCTCAGGTCTGCCACTGCCTGTGACTGGCTGGGGAGTGCCTGGTAGGAGCTACAAAGAGATCCACAGTTGGTTGTTGCCTGTGCTGTACCTGGAGGCGCATAGGAGAGGCCACACCATGCTGCAAACAGAAGACTGCTGCCACTAGTACTGGGTCTGGGGTAGCTCCAAAAAAGCCAGGACATTCCAAGGCCTGCTGCCACCTGCTGGCTTCCATAAGGTTTAGCCACTGATAGCCTCCTGCAGGGCCACAGTTAGCTCAGTTGGTTAGAGCACAGTGCTCTTAACAAGGTTGCTGGTTCGATTCCCACAAGGGCCACGGTAAGCTGTGCCCTCCACAATTAGATTGAAACAATTACTTGAATTGGAGCTGATGGGTCCTGGAAAAACACAAATAAAAAAAGTTAATTTAGAAAAACGGGGCCGGCCCAGTGGCTCAGGTGGTTGGAGCGCCATTCTCCTAATGCCGAGGTTGCTGGTTCGATTCCCACATGGGCTAGTGAGCTGCACCCTTTATAGCTAAGATTGTGAACAACAGCTCTCCCTGGAGCTCGGCTGCCGTGAACAGCTGGAAGTTGGCGTGAGCTGCCGTTGGCTGTCATGTTGCTGCCACGAGCGGCAGGCAGCCAGCATGAGTGGCTGGCAGCCAGTGTGAGCGGCCAGTAGCCAGCGAGAGCTGCCCTGAGCTGCTGTGAGAGGCCTCCCCACAACCGGCGACCGACTGCCTCAGCCTGGGGGGGAGCGCGAGGCTCAACACCAGCATGGGCCAGGGAGCTGTGCCCTACACAACTAGACTGAGAAACAATGGCTTGAACCGGAGTGTGGTGGGTGGGGAGAGGCAGAAGCAGCTGAAAAAAAAAAGTAAAAAAAGGCCTCCTGCAGTATGCAAGTTGGGTGTGGTGGGTGGGGGCTCAGTGAGTCAGCAGGATGGAGCCCTGCAGAGGTCATCAGGCCAGTCAGTTTCAGATTTGTGGGGGCAGGCTCAATACAGGAAAGATGGTGCCTGCCTACCAACCACAGGGGAGAAGGGCCCCATATAGGGAAAATGGGGACTGTATCTCCAGTCCTTGCCCTGAAGTTGCACAACTCAGTCTCTCCCCATGTCTCCGACATTCCCAGAGTCACCGTACCTCTGCTGGAGACCAGGGTGAGTGCCTGTGTAGGCCCTTTAAGACAGTGTCTGGGTTTCCCACAGCCTTCTGTCCCACACAGACGGTTGGTGTCTCCACTGTTTTTCACAGCAAGAAGTTGTGGGGCCTCCTTGGCACTAGTACTCTGGGCTGGGGAGCCTGGTGTGGAAGGGTTGGGTCCCTCGCTCCTTGGGGAATCTGTGTGGCCGAGATATATCTCCTGATTTTCAAGTGCCACATGTGGGTGTGGGACCAGCCTGTTTCTTGTCTCTGCCCCTCCTAGCAGTCTTGACATAGCTTCTTTATATCCTGAGTCATAAAATTTGTGTTCAGCTAGATTTCAGGTGGCTTTCCAGATTGATTGTACTATAATTTAGTTGTAATTTTGATGTGTTCACAGGATGAGGCAAGCACAGTGTTTACTTCACCATCTTAGGTCTCCTATAGTTCGTTTCTTTTTACTGCTGAATCAATATTCCATTGGAGGTACTACTAACGGACATCTTGGTTGGTTTCAAGCTTTGACAATTAAGAGTAAAGTTGCTATAAACATCTGTATACAGGTTTTTTTGTTTATTTTTAATTTATTGGGGTGACAATTGTTAGTAAAATTACATATATTTCAGGTGTACAATTCTGTATTACATCATCTATAAATCCCATTGTGTGTTCACCACCCAGAGTCAGTTCTTCCATCACCATATATTTGATCCCCCTTTGTATACAGGTTTTGTGTGGAAATGAGTTTCCAATTCCATCAGATTGTTTCCTTGACTTCTAAGAGTTCTGTGTATATTTTGGGTAACAGTCTTTTGTCAGATGTTTCTTTTGTAAATATTTTCTCCCAGTCTGTGGCTTTTATTCTCTGGATGTCTTTTACAGAGCAGAAGTTAATTTTTCAGAAGTCAGTTCGTCAATTCTTTCATGGATAATGCCTTTAATGGTAACTGTAAAAACTCATCACCATACCCAGGAACATCTAAGTTTTCTCCTTTTATCTTCTCGGAATTTGATATAGTTTTGTGTTTTACATTTAAGTGTAATCCATTTCGAGTTAATTTTTGCAAGGGATGTAAGGGGTCTGTCTAGATTAATTTTTTTGCACGTGAATGCCCAATTGTTCCCACACTATTTGGTGAAATGAGGGTTTTTTGTGTTTCGGGTTTTTTCCCCCCAGAAATTTAATACAATTAAAGCTGAGGAATATTAAGCTGACTTGTAGATTATACTATAAATTCTTCCTTGTTGCCAAGATAAGGATACCAACTCTACAGCCAGACTGCATATTCAGATCTAGCTCTTACTTGCTGCATGACCCTGGGATGTCAGTCTGTGTTTGCCTATATTATTTGTAAAACTAAGGAAGATTATAGTATTTACCTCAAAGTTATAAATTAGTTTGATTTGTGAAAAACAATTGGAATAATGGCCTATATTTTATGTAAGCTGTTCTGGGAAGAAGGGGCACATTGTCTTTGGTATTTTGCATGTTTCTTTGGTCCCATGTGATAGTCTTTTAAGGTTGATTTACTTCCCACTTGAAAAGCACATCAAGGTTCCCTGTGTAGAGGATTTTTCTGAATTTTTTGTTGTTGTTGAGAAGAGCCTTAAATTATGTACTATATTACAGTCCTAAATTTTGCCATTGAAGATGGTAACAGGGATATTTAGTTGTACTATTTACTAGCCTAAGAGTTGAGTCAAAATTGCATTGATTGCATGTTTGACTGGAAGTAAAATGCATTAGATTGGATGATATAAACCTTAAAGGACTGTATTTTCTTAGATTTAAGAGAGGCATTTCCAGGCTTTGATGCTTATCCTGCCTTAGGAATGGTGTTCCAGAACCAATTTGCTAATATCCCATTGGTTGGAGTCACGTACTGGGCCCTATAATCTACATGGGAATCTACAAGGTTATGTGGCAAAAGGTCTGTACAAAGGCAGGGATAATTTAGAGCATCAATGGAGTTACCCATCCTTACCTACTCCAGTCTCTTGACAGAAGCTGTAGTGAGCCTTGTACACCAAATATACCTGACTCATCTCAAAATCCTCCAAAGGCTTCCATGTCAGTTTAACCAAAGTCCTCGTAACCACCTTCATAATATACCATCTGCTGTGCCACCCCATCTTTCTGACCACATTGCCAGCTACTTTCTCCTCTAATTCATTGCTGTGGCCTCACTGGCTTTCTCATTCCTTAAACACCAAGTACAGTCCTTCTCCTAGACAGACACATCTCACTCTTTCTCCTTTTCCAGGTGTTTTTTCATTTCAGTGAGGCCTTCCATGACTACATTACTTAAAATTGCCACAGCCTCTATTGTCAGCAACCATCTGCCGCTTCTCTGCTTTACTTTTCTCTATAGCAGGAGCTTGTTTATTTTTATACCTCTGAAAGGTAAGTTCTGTGATATCAGAGATGTTTTGTTTATTGTGTACCCCAAGAGTCCATAACAATGCCAGGTAGGTTGAAGACACTCAGTAAATATTTTAATGATTTTTTTTTTTTTTAAGCAAAGTTCTCAGGTCTCAAAGATCTCTCTTAGGGAGAGATCCAAATAGTTAACCCAGGAAAGATTGTGCAGGCAGCAGAAACATTAACTGCCCCTGAGGCATAAGTATCCTTGGTATATTTAATGATCAGCAAGGAGACCAGTGCAGTTGAAGCTGAATGGGTGTTAGAATATTAGGTGAGGTTAGACATCCAGGAGCCAGATCATGCAGGGCTTGGTAGGTCATTGTAATGTAGATTTTCTGCCTGAGATAGGAAGTCACTGGAAGTTTCCACATGGTGACAACGGTTGCCTACAACCCCTGGCTTGCAGTCTCTCCCAGTAGACGAGAGAAGTGCCTCCATTTCAAGAATTCCTAGGCAAGTTATGGTATTTTGGTTTTGCTTCAGACAACTCCAGGTGGGAGGTTTGGGGAAGAGTGGGGATATAGACAAAATAAGATTAGCCATGAAATAATAATAGTTGAAACTGGGTGATGATCAGTGAGGGTTCACTGTATTTTTTCTTGTATATGTTCTAAGTTTTCTATGAGAAAGTTTTAAAAAAGGCTTTCCATGTAACTGGACCACATTGGCTGGAGGGTGTATACATTCATTACATATTGACTGGCATTGTGCTTAACTCCACCATTTTGTGCAGACTGAATCAGATTTCTGAACCTTATGGGTTAGCAAATTTTTTCTGTAGAGATACAGTAAATATTTTAATCATTGCAGTCTATATTCAATTTTGCTGTTGTAATAAGCAAGCAGCCATAATATGTAAATGAATGGGTGCCACTGTATTCCAGTATTCGATTATTTTAGACATAGAAAACAAGGCTCAGAGGTTGAATTATTTGCCCAACATATAGCTAATAGATGGATGAAACATCTTTTTCCAAGAGTGTTTCAGGTAGGCATGCACTAGTTTTTCCAGTGTTAGGGCTCGGAAACCATAGCTTGGCGAGTGTAATTGTTTTCTCATCGTATTTTAATGATTTAGATTATAACGCCTTTGAAACCGGACCGTAATTTGCCAGTCCTTCCCATGTCCTTGTTTTGCACTCACCTTACTCTTACCTACCTCCTCCTGCAGGCCTGAATTTTGGCACAGAACAGAAATATCTTGAATCTAATCTTGTCTGAAAGTTGCTTCTAAAAATTTAAACATAATTCACAGGCCAGTTTTCATTCTACATGCAAACATCCCTGTTTTTCATCTCAACTTCACTATTCTAATGCAGGAAATACTATCAACATCTGTTCTCATTTCTTCACTTACTCAAATATTTAATGTTTACTACCTGACAAGTACTATTGGATACTGGGCATCCAACAGCCGTGATGAATAAAAGGGAAAGATAGATTGAGCTAAGGAATCATGCAGGGCCTCCCAGCAAAGGTAAATGTTGTTATATTCGCATTTAGACTACCTAGCTATTGTGTTAACAAATGCTGGTGGCCTGAGTTAGGGCAGCAGAATTAGAAGTTATTTTGGAGCTGGAATGGACAGGGCTTGACCTATTACATGTGAGGGCTGAAAGGAAAAGATCTGAAGCTTTCTGGAGAGGGTAGATGGCATTACTATTTTATGAAATGAAACACTGGCATTTTTCAAACATGTTATGTTTTGACATGTGTTAGAAGTACATTTGGGCCGAACAGAAGCAAAACTGGTCTGGAGAAAAAAAATTCTGGAGGCAAAGACCTTTTTGATGGTATTTAAAACACCCAGGCAAATGGAAAAAACCAGGACAAGGACGAAGCCTCAACCAAGTCCAGCACTTAAAGGTTATTAACAAACAACAACCAGTGCAAGTTACTGCTTTTCTCTTTACATTAACAAGGAGTCTCATGAAATTTTATTCAATATCAAGGGTACAGACAAGAAGCAAGTTTCAGTTAAACAGAAATACTGCAATAATTACTGGCTTGGAAGGCTGTACTTGAGATTGTTCAGTGTCAAGAACTATCTGGGTTATCAGCTATCCAGTTTTCTCCGTTCTTCAACTGTTTGCCATGCCAAGATCCATTACTCCTAACTAACAGAGAATGAAGTGTGTACAAAGAAAATATTTTATTCTTAAGATGCCAGAGAATGCAGAACATCTTTTAGAAGTAACAGAAGTTTCCGTCTATAAATGGCTTACTTATTTCCACAATAGGTTTACCTCCAAGTCAACTTTTAAGCCTTCAGGATTTCAGCTTTAAAAAAATGATTTAAACAATTTTCATTTTAAAATGCAAATTCCCTGAAATGGAACAGCTCAATTGTATTTGATAACTCTGTAGCACCCCAAATTCATTATACATATTTAATGCATAGGTCCCAAAGCTGCACTAATATGATATACATTCTAATCACATCAGTTTAATGAGATTCTGGTCCTTCTAGTCTGCAAAACAAATGATTCAGCAGATTTTTTTTTTTTTTTACTACGGTCTGCTTTAGGGTGCTATAGTAAGCACCACAAACAGCTGAGCTTTTAACTTAACCAAGGTTATTAAGAGTTATTAAATTGACACTGATTGAGTATATTTGTAAAGTATCCTCATCCTTTTTTTAATTCATTAAGCGGTGTGACTATAATCACAGAAAAAGAATAAAAGGACTGTTAAGTGCACTGGAAAATTAAAATGATTGGATTTGATATGGCTGCTAATTGCCCATAGTTAAACAGGGGAGAAAAGTGAGGAGGGAAAAGGGCGTTGGGAAACCTTTCTGATCCACACCAAGTTTCATACAATTATACATATAGTTGTGTTTAGGTACAAATTCACTGCAAAGTTTTTGGACAGAAGCCAATTATAAATTATTTTGAAGTCAAAAGTAGTTATCACATCTTCTAGATTCCACTTAAAGCCTACTGAAAAACTTTGTTTCTTAATTATATTTTAAACCTTTAGTCCTTACTAGGCTGGTGAATAGCTATATTTCTATCAATACTAGAGAACTAATATATTACATGAAAAATCATAGCAAGTCATTTACCAGAAGTCTCACAGAAATGCTTAACCTATTTTACACGGCACCTGTAAGGAACATCTGAGGAAAATTTCTACAAAGGTAATTCAGTAGCCTAAGCAATAATGTACACTAAAACTTTGGCATATTACATTTAAAGCCCAATAGTTCTGCCAGTTCCTGCAAGCAGCCTATTTGAGTATGACAATGGATTCATTAGTAAAATTTCAATATCACTTATTAGTGTTATGCCCAACAATTTTAATTAAATCACTCACCTAGAACTTTGATTTTTAGGATCTGAAAGAACCCAAATAACTGTATTTGATACACTTATGAGCAAGTAAGACTCTCTTAGAATCTCCAAAATCAATAGGAAATACTTGTCTGATGCCTATGGTGGGCTAAGGTGTAAAGCACAACTTGTTAAAAGATGGTGATTGGCAGAAAACAATATCCTCTATTTTCTAGTGATCCTGGGAGAAAAAAAATACTGCTTCAGAATATGGATCCACATCAAGATATATCTGCCAACTCAAATCTCTATCTCTAAGTCCCCTCCTCCTTAAAAAAAAAGATGTATTAGGGCATGCATTCTCAGTAGGGGCGATATTACCCCCAAGTGGGACCAAAAAAACCCGTACTTTTTTCATATATAAAGCAGATACAATACACATACAGTATATCTATATTAAAATTTATTGGGGTACTATTAGAAAAGTCTAAAAAGGCTTCTTGGGGAAGGGTGATAATGAGCTTTGAGAAACAGAAGTAGATCTTAATTACATGCATTTCTTCTCACCACCATCATTATGCTATGTCAAAATATCCTGTGGCATTTTTGGTATTTGGAGTTTTCATAAGAACAGCATAATAAGTATCTTAGGACAATACTCCCAGAAATAATTAAGATTAAGAAACTTATGATCAGCTCTAACACACATTTAATTATGGCATCTAAGAGGAGACTTATCTTTAGAAACTGACACCAAGTTAGGAAAATCAATGAACATATATCCAATCATAATTACAAGCACAATTTTAACATCTGTATTAAGAATTACATATTTGAGACATTATAAGTTGGCACTGGCAGCTGAGTTCCAAAATTACCACTTAAAATTCAAAATGAAAATCTGTAGTCTTTTCAGAAAGCATTCCCTTTCTTTACACTGTCACAGGTGACTTACCCATTTACTGTAATATTGTAGTTAGTAAACACTACTTTGTCATTATGAAAAAAACTATGATCAAAGATCATAATGTAGTTCTGGAAGACTACACACTCTTTCACTATACACAGTATATAATAAAACAGGGTACACTCTGAATGGCAGTAACATGCAATGATTTGGTTGTAGAAATGTTAATGTAGTTTCCGCTACATCAGGTTTCTGTGTAGGTGTTTACAGATTGGGAGTTATAAGGACGAAAAGAGCAATTATTTAATGCTTACATAATAAAGACACTTGAATGCAACATAGTTACCACTGGGCATTAACATGGAATTTACAAAAAAAAAAAAAAGACCGACCTATATAAACTGATAAGGATGGACTTTATTTTTTAAAAAAAGTCTTTTGAGGACTACAAATTACAAAGTAAAAGCAGATCACTATGTAGAAACCTACGGAATACATTTTGCCTGTGCATAAAAACTTTCATTTAACAATTTCACCCTATTCACAATGGTATCAGTAATAATGCTCTTCATAAGATTACTATATACCGTTATTTCAAATTATGCTACATGTTACTCCTTCCAGGTGAACTAAACACCAAATTCTTGGCTCATAAAAATGGCACCTTTGAAAGGGGAATTTCCACTCAGTCTCTGGTGGCATTATTCCAGGCTAATTTCTTTCAACGATCAAAAAAAAAAAAAAAAACTTTCAAAACGTTCACTTTTAACATTAACTCTCTCCACCAAAAGTGTGGTCACATTTTGTTTTCCACTGACTACATATATAGATGGGTGACAGCAAGAAAAGAAAGACAAAACTTAAAAGGCAGCCATTAAAATAAATGGATCAATTGTATAGAACTGATATTTGTTTGGCTCATGGCAATTAAAGAAAAAGGCAACTAGGGTTAATAGCCAGACACTTGAGTCATTAGTGAATGTGTTAAGAGAAAGAAGCTGGTCCTATATGACCAAGTAGGAATGTATCATTATCATTGTATTCCATTCTTTACATCAAATACCCTAAGCCATCAGGAAATAAGATTTATATTCAGAGTCCCAATTAGAACATGCTGATCACTTAACATTTTCAACATACTGGGTTTAGTACAGTATTTCCTTTCCTCACACTATTTCATGAGTCCTTTCCTATCAGTCTAAATGTATGACAAGCGTTAAATTCGTTAAGTGACAAGACTTTTCTAAGGTACAGTGAAAATGCTATGCAAAGAATACCCATTTGTTTTGCCTGGAAAGATAGAAACTTAATGCAGAAGTTTCTCAATGGGAAAAAGCTCAACTTCCTTCTTCCCACTACTTCTGCCACATACAATTTCCCAAAGACCTCACTTCCAAGCTATTCTCCATGGCTTCACTAAGGAATGAAAACCAGAGAGCAAACAATTGAGCTCAAGGACATTTGGGGTTAAAAATGCAAAAAAATATTAACATGTAAGCAATGGTCCACATACTCAAGATTAATGTTAATGAATTCAATTACTGTATATGAGAGTTCCATTGATGAGGAGGGCTTTGGGCATACCAAATTATCACACGAATCATTGCCTTTTGAGAGTTTGGATACTTTTACAGTTTAATTTGCAAACAGAATTTTTATAACAAATTATTTTTAACCAAATCATATTTTGAAAACTGTTTATATAGAAAACCCAGGGAAAAAGTGAACTGTTCATTGTGGAAGGCCTTAAATTACATTATTACAGTAGAAAATACAGGAGGTAGAAGATAACTGAAAAGACTAATGCAACATTAGATTCAAATCTATAGCTCCTGTAGCTACTTAAAACATGGTTTTAGAAACTAAACCCAACATTTCCAGTAACCATAGAAACAGTTAAAATAAAATTTGCCATGAAAGCCCTTATATCATGCTTGATATAGGGAGGTAGGAAGATGTAAGAACCAGGACACATGAGACATGACATTTTATCTACAACTCCTGTTTGCTTTACTGAGGGTGTAGTTTCAAGATTCAGTCACCTTCTTCAGCTTCAGACTCAGATTCTAGAAAAGGGGAAAAATGCAGTCAAGCATTATATAATATCAGAAAGCAAAAGTTCCCATTTATAACTTTGAAGCTTTTTATTATAATTAAGAAATTTTATTAATAATGTCTTATTTATATGAGGGAGATATACAAAAGTCTTCATTTATAACTCTCAAAATTCATCAATATTTACTAGATATTCTCAAATTTTTCAAATTTCCTCATAAGAATGTTTAGTATTATGGCCATCAAAATACTTCAATAATTAAAAGTCTAGTTTTTCTCACTTGTAAACAAGTATCTGCAGGTCTGTCATAAATGAACAAAAATCTGTACTCTAGGTACTAACTGGTATCTGAATGAAAGAAGGCAGCATGTGTGGACACACTGTATGGCCAAACTAAAACTATTTCTCAGGTTTACCAAAGGAAAAAACACTTACCTTCTTCAGCATTTTTGAGCCACTCTACAAACTTTTTCATTTGCTCAAGGAAGACACTTTTCCCCTTTGCAACATGTGCATCTTTATACCACTTCAGAATGGGCTCTTCACTCAGGACTTCAGCTATAAAGAAGAGAGAACAATCATTACATTCAGGGGGTTTTCATAGACTTCTCTAACTCAGCAGAGAAGGTGCAAATACCTGCAAGGCAAAAAAAGATCCTACTGAAAAATTAAGTAAAAGCAATTACTTTTGTTGCTTAAAAAATGAATCTTTAAAACTCTCTCTTAACTGGTTCAACAAATTAATTTTTAAAGAAAAACAGAAAAGATAAAATGAGAGCCATAGATTAAAAAACTTTTATCAACTTGTTAAGTATGAACCTACTACTAGAAAAAAACTTATTAAGTTAGTGATTCTCTCAACTGAAGGCCATTTTACCCCCCCTGGGGACATCTGACAATGTTTAGAGACATTCTTGGTTGTTTAAACTGGGGAAAGATGCTACTGGCATCTATTGGGCAGATGTCAAGGATGCTGATAAATACTACAATGCACAGGATAGTGACCTGCAAAAGTTATCTGGGGGCCAGCCGATAGCTCAGGCGGTTGGAGCTCCGTGCTCCTAACTCCGAAGGCTGCCAGTTCGATTCCCACATGGGCCAGTGGGCTCCCAACCACAAGGTTGCCGGTTCAACTCCTTGAGTCCCTCCAGGGATGGTGGGCTCTGCCCCCTGCAACTAAGATTGAACACGGCACCTTGAGCTGAGCTGCACCCCGGATGGCTCAGTTGGTTGGAGCGCGGGCTCTCAACCACAAGGTTGCCGGTTTGACTCCTGCAAGGGATGGTGGGCTGCGCCCCCTGCAACTAATAATGGCAACTGGACCTGGAGGTGAGCTGTGTTCTCCACAACTAAGACTGAAAGGACAACAACTTGACTTGGAAAAAAGTCCTGGAAGTACACAGTTTCCCCAATAAAATCTTTAAAAAAAAAAAAAAAAGGTTATCTGGCCCAAAGTAACAGTAGTTATCAATGGGCCCCAAATAACAGTAATATCAATGTTGAGAAACCTTGTGACAAATGAGCAGAGATATTTGATAGATAATTCGTTACTTTTTTTAGGTGTGAAAATGGTCCTGTGGCTTTATTAAAAAGAAAAAAAATAATCCATGTACTTTACGGCTCCATACTGGAAAAATTAGGAATTAAATAAAGATTTCTAGGATTTATTTCTAAATAACTTGAGTGGGAGGAAGTAGGTGTTGAGATACTTAAAGAAACCTAACCACAAGCTGATAATCACTGATGCACAGGGTACTTGTGAGTTTATTACCCCATTCTTTCTTTAAAAAAAATTCTGGAATGGGAGTAGACCTGTTTTCAGTTTAGAATATAGGAAGCAACAAAATCATTTATGAAAACTAGATGATAGAAGTAATACATGTGTATACAAACTACAATTACGGGGATCGAGGTTGGTTTGATATACACAGGGAAAAAGCATACTCACCAACCATAGTAAATTATTGCAATGGGATCTCTCTCAACAGAAGTCTTATCTTTATTAACCACTTTAGAGCAGTTTTTTTTTTTGAAATTGGAAATCATAGAAAAGGGAACATTAACTGAAATAGAGTGTTTTACAGAAGCATTTTGAACTGGTCTTAATAGACAAGTAAAAGTCCACATTGGATAGTGGGGTAGGTGAAGGTATGTCGACTTCTCACAGGCCAGATTACATACAGAGATGGAACAGTGTGGGGAAGAGAAATGGTAGAATACAGGAGGCGAAGTTTGAAGCTGCATTAAAAAAGCTTTAGATTTTAACTTGTAAATAAAGTTTAGAAGTGTTTTGATATTCATGCACTAAAAAGCACCCAATTCATAGAGACAACTCAGTCCTGTATTAGAGTAAAATATTTTAGGGAGCTGATGTTCAGACAACTACTCATTCAAGTTATTTTGAGTATTCTAGGATTTTTATTAAATGTATTCACAAAATTGAAATTTTAAATTACCTTTATAAAAAAGCACCACTATTTTCTGGAAGGCTTTCATGAAATGAATGTTGTCATAGCAATACTCCTGAATCTTCAGTAACAGAGTCAGCTCAGACTGACCTTGAGTAGTGAAGGCAGCAAGTAGAGGGCTGTATTGCTTTTGAAGGGAAGGAAGAAGAGATTTAGTTATTCATTCTGATGACCATTTATTACAAAATTCCTAAAATACAGAATATAACTCATCTTTTACAATCACTGAATTATATTCTAATTAGTGGGGGAAAAAAAAAAAGTAAAGCAGAGAAATCTAAGCATCAAAGTAAAATAAGCAATACTGCCTGCATCAAGGATTCCAGAGATAACTGTCAGTAGAATGTTAACATTTTAGAGGAAAAAGAAAAGAATGCTCCTATTTTCCAATATTCCCTCAAAAGCAAACACCAAATCGTAGGCTTAGGCTACTTTTAAACACGTAAACACGTATTCGTTTTTAACCTATAAACCAAAGAAAGCCCAAGTCAGGCTTTTTAAAAGGTTATGCGAATATTAATATGTTGTCTATTTACTGGTGGATTATCCCCAGGAACCACAGATGTTAAAAACCCTCTTAGAAAATTACAGTAACAGTTCACTTATCCCCATTTAAAAGCACAATAATGTTTCGTCAAGGCACAGTTCTAATACCTTCAAGTGCTTGATGGCTTGCTCTGCTACAAGCTCCTCCTTTTTGTTCCATTCCACAGTGCTCATTACACTGGACCAGATTATTCCAATGACAACAGGTTCTGGGATGTTATTTTTTTTCATCTCCTCTTTGACATACAAAATTATCTGCAAAAGAATCCAAATTTAATAAAACAAATCAGTTTTGATATGTACATACGCCATACATCAAACTTAGATGTTAAAGTATAAAAACACCTTTCCATGCAACCGTCAATGAGCACATGTCCCACAAATAATCATAGTTTTTAGAACTGGGAGGACAGACCTCTATATCAAACCTTATTTTACGCATAGTTAAACCAGCTAGGAAAGGACTGAGATGGAAAGAGAAGGTCTGTAGACTTGCACCCTACAAAATCGCCAAGTGTTAACTCACTCTGGTGAAATACTTTAAAGTTTCTCAAATGAGTAAAAATTTTCTTTGCCAGAAACTCAGCCATATAAAAATGGTTTAAACAAAAATATCTTACGTCCTTAAATGGATCACCACGGGACATCTGTTCTTGAAGTTCTTTCTGGAGTTCCTTACGAGCTCCTATGGTTTGCTGATTCCGAACATATTCTGAAAGCTCTTTCAAGCCTGCCTCAGTAAAATACTTTGTGAAGTGTTCAACGCTTTGTTTATTGGCAGGGAAAAGTTCCTGAAAGGAGAATTTACTCTGGTTAAATGGTCTTCAAATCAGATGAACAAAAACACTCTCCCTCTCTTCACAGATTGAAAATGACCAAGTTCCCTTATTACACTTTCCTTAAGCACAAGAATGGAAAAAGAATGAAAGAAGTTACAAACCATCAGTCTGTTATCCATGCTGACTTTCCGAAGACTTGAAGCTACTGCATTGATATCTTTTTCATTTATCCATGATTTAAAGAGCTTTACAGCAAAAGCTGCTGAAACCCCTGCAGAAGAAAACAGCATACTTAACAGAAGTTCTTTCCTGGATTTCAACTACTGCATCTCCCCATTTCCTCCCTCCACAGTTCAACCACATAGGATTACTCACTTTGCCTCCACACTTACCCCTCAACTTCCTCTGTCACTGCTTATAATTTCACCCCAATTTCTCTATTCTACCATTTGCTAGTTGTGTATTCTTGACTAGTCAAGTTATTTAAACTGTTTTCTAATATGTAAAAGGTAGGTAACAGTTCTTACATTTGACAGAGTTGTATTAAAGTAATGCATGTTAAGTAGTCAGTACTCTACGTAGCACACAGTTAGCTTTTTTTATTACTGTAAAGAATAGTTTAACTATGAAAATCACTAACAAGGAGGGGTTGGCCCCATGGCTCAGGCAGCTGGAGTTCCAAGCTCCTAACAGGCTCCTAACGCCAAGGTCATTGGTTCGATTCCCACATAGGCCAGTGAGCTGCGCCCTCTACAGCTAAGACTGTGACCAACAGCTCTCCCTGGAGCTGGGCTGCGGTGAGCTGCCCTGTGCAAGCGTGAGTGGCCGGTAGCCACCGTGAGCTGCTGTGAGTGGCTGACTGGCTGACCTACGATTGGTGACTGACTGCCTCAGCCGGGGGAGCACAAGGCGCACAATACCAGCGTGGGCCAGGGAGGTATGTCCTACAGGCCTAGACTGAGAAACAACGGCTTGAACCGGAGTGGGGAGAGGAGGCGGAAGAAGGGGGAAAAGAAATTCATAACAAGGAAATTATTTTCTTTTTCAGCTTGACATTTTCCCGAATGTCACTTTCTCTATTAAAGATGTTCCCAAGTCTCCCAATTGGAATTAATCTCTTTCTGGGTTACCATGGAATTTTTTTACTTTATAGTCACGTTGCATCTGGACCCTGAATATTTGCTATACGCCTAAAGAAAGCCATTAACCCTGGATGCCAAAGGTATACATTAAGCGTCTAATGAATTTAAATGAACCTATTAAATTTAAGGATAGTTAAAAAGACTATTACAAGTCAAATCTAGATAAACTATAACTTTTCTATCAGTTCAGCTTTTATGCTCTTATCCACCCCACCCTCAGCCAACTAAAGACCATCCTTTACTAAAGGTTAATTACCTTCTTTAACCAAATTCTCATTATAAAGGCTATTAAGAATGGATGCATTAAGTGTTCCATTAGCCAGAAGAACACCAGTCAACATAGCCAGCTTGTTCCTCTCCGACTCTGAAAAACCCTTTAAGAACAGCAGCAACTATAAAAATAAATAGTTAAGGGTTAAAAGAGCAATTGCATTGCATAAAGAGAAGCAGTAAAATATACTATATTAGTTAAAAGTGTAGGTTCTGGGGTACCATCCAAGTTTGTATCTCAGTTACAATACCCACTAGCTGAATGATCTCGGGAAAGTTAACCTCTGTGCCTCAGTTTCCTCTCATATAAAATGTGGATAATAAAACTTCCTTCACAGGGCTTTTGTGACTATTAAATGAGTTAATAATTAGAATAGTGCCAGATAGTTGATGTTACTATAAACATTACCAGATTTTCTGTGCACCTACATATAGAATATCTAAGAATCAAAAAGCAAGTATGTTAAATATCTTTTTCACTGTATTTAGCTCTGATCCTCTTACATTAAACAAACCCCACTTTGATTTTTATAGCCTTCTGCCACTTGTTCAGACACAGAACTAAGGAATTGTATACAGCAAATTCCACTAAATGATTTACCCCAAAACTATATTTCAAAGACAGCCTAACTATTTAAATGTATCAAATCTAAACAGTATGGACATTCCACAAAAAATTAAAAATACAACTACTATATGACCCAGTAATACCACTTAAGGGTATTTATCTTAAGAAATTCAAAACACTAATTTAAAAAGATGGACACATCCCTATGTTCACTGCAGCGTATTTACAATAGCTAGGATATGGAAGCAACCAAAGTAGCCATCAATAGACAAATGGATAAAGAAGCTGTGGGTACACTGATGTTCATGGCAACATTATTCACGATGGCCAAAACATGAAAACCAAAATGTCCTTTGATAGATGATTGGATAAAGATGTGGTATACATATATAAACAATGAAATATTACTCAGCCATAAGAAAATATGAAAAAATACTGCCATTTGCGATAACATGGATGGATCTTGAGATTATCATACTAAGCAAAATAAGTCAGACAGAAAAAGTCAAGAATCATATGACTTCACTCATATGTGGAATATAAAACTGAAAGCAACAAATGAATAAGATAAACAAACAAAAATTCACAAACACAGACAACAGTTTAGTGGTTACCAGAGAGTAAGGGGGGAAGGAGTGGTACAAGAGGGTAAAGGGGGTCAAATATATGGCAATGGAAGAACTGACTCCAGGTGGTGAACACACAATGCAATATACAGATGATGTATTACAGAATGTACACTTGAAACCTACATAATTTTACTAACCGATGTCACCCCAATAAATGAAAGAAAGGGAGAGAGGAAGGAAAGTAGATGTGGTATATACAGATAATGGAATATTGGCTATAAACAAGAATGAAATCTTACCATTTGTACAATATAGATGGACCTAGAGGATATTATGCTAACTGAAGTAAATTAGACACAGAGAGACAAATACCATATGATTTCACTTATATGTGGAATCTAAAACACAAAATAAATGAACAAACAAAGCAGAAACAACCTCACAGATACAGAGAACAAATTGATGGTTGCCAAATGGGAGGGGTTGGGAGGATGGGTGAAAAAGAGGAAGGGATTAAAAAATACAAATCGGCAGTTACAAAGCAGTCATGGGGTGTAAAGCACAGCATAGGGGATATAGTCAATAATATTTTAGTAACTATGTATGGTGCCAGGTAGTACTAAACTTCTCGGAGGATCACTCTGTAAGTCATTTAAATGTCTAACCACTATGCTACACACCTGAAACTAATATTGAATGTCAACTATAACTGAAAAATAAAAAAATTTAAATTATCTCAAATCTGTGGCAGAATTTGGATTTAACTCTCCCTGCTTTGACCTCAAACTTTTGTTCTTCACAAGGCATATTGCTCTTCATACCTTTTTTACTTCATCTTCAAAACCTTTCTCCAGGTATTTGTAGCGCCTGATTAACTTGTTAAAAACCTATGAGTAATAAAAAAATTTAATTACTTCATATGTACAGATGCAGAGTCCTAAAAAAGGATCTAGGTCAGGGCCACTGAGACCTCTCCTATAGTATCTCTAGAACAGGAAGAAGTGAACCTTCCACTAGACATTAACAGTTTACAAGCTGTTTTAACCAGCTTGGGAACAGTCGGTCAACTTCCAAACCCAACAGATTTTTATTGACAAATATTAAAGCAAAAAAGTAATTATTGCTCAAATACAAGTCATTTACCCATTTGTAGGATATTAACAGAATAAGATCATAAAATATAGTTCTACTTTCCTAATAACAGACAACGATATCTAGGTTAACTGAACTTGAAGAATTCTTTGCTTAACAGTAATACAAACATAACTGTGAAACCTTCAAATGAGATTTTGATTGGTAAGTTAATCTGCCTATAACTCATTCACCTTTTAAAAAGTTACATGCAAAAGAACTCAATGATGGAAATCATGAAAAGGAACTGATTTTCCTTTTCGGCTTGACGTTTTTTCCTTAAAAATTGATTAATTTCAGAGCAACAAATAGGAAAAGAAGAGCAAATTCAATTTTTTTTCACTTTGTTTTCCTCAACACACTTGAGGTTTCTAGTTCATCATATTGCACCAAAAACGTCATCTCTAAACCTTCAGTTCAAATTCCTTCAATCTTCTACCTGAAACTTCTTAAAAGCAGACTGACTACTCCTTAAACATTAGTCAGATCGATAGTATTATAGCTAACTGAAATAAATACAGTTTCATTACCTGTGCAAATGCTTGCATGGTCTCCAGGTCTTCTTGTGCTGCGAACACACAGACATCTGTACGCATCATGTCATCTGCCAGTGTACCACCTGGGGCTAAGGCATATTTTACAAAACATTTTCAGTGACCTTCGTTTAAAATAATCATTTCTATCTTACTTTCTGTGAGGACTCTCATTATAAAATAAAATGATAAAAAATTCTAAAAGATGATTTGAAAGCAAAGTTAATTTCTCAGCAGGAATATGGCTAGTAGGTTCAACATGTGTGAATAAAGCGATACAATTTACAGGAATAACATAATCCACTTTAGCAACTCAAACCATGCATTAATGATTCAATCAATAATGCCAAATCTATTACTGAAGTGTAGATGTTCAGAGTTGGTTGTGATATATAACTTTCCACATAAAAAACAAAACACCCCTTCAAGCTTCCAAAGAGGAGTACAAAAATCCACAAGTTAGAGACTTATCTTTTAGATATGTTTATAAGCATGGGTAAAATGATGTCTGATGTGTACTTTAAAATATGGGTGGGGTAGGGTGGGGTGGAATGAAGTTGGTAGGGGCACAAAGATTCTTTTTTTCGTTTCTGTTTTTTTGTAACTGTTTGACTCCGCAAAAATCAGAAGGCACTAATAATGGGCAGCCAACCCATCTCCATGGTGCTCTGAGTGAAGACAAGTCAGCTTAGATATATGATGGACTAAAATCCCACTACCTAAGGCTCCAAGCAGTGAGAGGAACAGCCATCAAATAAGATTCTTAATAACTATTGAATTTGGGTAACAGACCATTCATTATACCATTCTCTCTAGGATATATTTGAAAATTTCCTTAGTAAATGTTTTAAAAAGGATTTTAAAATAGGCGTATTGATAACAGGATTATGAACAGTAAATAGATACCTTTCATTTCGTTTCTTACTACAAACTGATAATACAATGAAATACTCATTTGACTAGGCAGTAGAATGTATGAACATAAGTTCCTGGTTCCACCACTGAGCAATTGTTTGACTGCATGCAAATCACTGAAGCCTTTCTAAGCCTCCATTCTGCACATATACAAATGGAGTTCTAATTCTATTAGCTTGGCTATGAGGGTCAGTACAATATTATCATCATTTGTATATAACTAAGTAGCGCACTCTGTTAAGATATTCTGACCTGTTGAGGATGAAAGTAAGAGTAAGTTACAGCAGCACTGTGCAACACAGAAATATGAGCCATATAATGTAATTTCAAATCTTCTAGTAGCCACATTAAAAATAAAAGGTGAAATTAGTTTTAATATACTTTAACCCAACATATCAAAATATTATGCTTTTAACATTTCAGTATTCAAATTATTATTGAGATGTCTTTTTTTTTATATTACATCTTTAAAACCCAATGTGTATTTTATACTTATAGCACATCTCAATTTGTTTGAGCCACATTTCCAACTGATTAACAGCCACATATATCTAGTGGCTAATGTATGGAAGAGTGCAGAACTAGAGTCTTCAGGTATACAGAAGTATTTCCTAAGACAGGACAAGAGGTAGGGGTTTCTCCATTAACTAAGACTATTCAAACATAGGTTGGGGAAAAAAACAACAACACACCACTGTTCGGGGATGTTGTACAGACTTAGGTTATCAGGAAAAAAAGTCATCTCTAAATGTTATGATTCTGTAACAGACTTTAAATATAAAGCTAGATAGGGCAAGGCAATCTGCTTACTATGATTTGGGAGGGAAAAAAATGGAAAAATCCTAAGGGGGTAAAAAAAAAAAGCAAAAACAAAAACAAAGCTACCCCAATTTGATAGGTTTGTCAAATAGTTCATATTCTGGATTCTAACAGTCTTCTCCATACTGCACACTTCTCACAAAACCCAGACACTTACCCAGCATTCCGCCGGCCACCAGAATGTCAAAGAGTGTTTCTGCATATCGGCGGTAATCAAGTTTTGCTCCAGAAGCATCAAGAAACTTTGCTACTGCTTCCAAATCAGTACCAGTTTCAGTTAAGCCTTGAATAATACAGTCTTGAAACTGAGTAGGGTCAAACCTCTCTTTTTCATCTGGAGGGGAAACACCCCAAAACAGTTAGTATTAAAAGGCTTACCAAAATGCCAAGAAACCACCACCTTACAAAGTTATAACTACCCGGTAAATTAACCCCATTCATCACAATTTCATTTATTTCAATAGCTGGAAAAACCAAACACAAGCTAGATTACCCGAGACTTGGAACACTAGAAAATACAACAGGAGACTAAACACACATCCTTTTTAAGTTTCCCCTCTGCTAGTGCAAGGCAGGACTGCCTAGTCACAAGAACTGTACAGCTTTTCTTCCACTATTTTTTCACATAAGTCTTATAAGTGAGCTACATAAGTTAGTGTGTTCCTACTGCCAGGAGACAATTTCTATCTGGAAAACTCTTCCACTGCCTCTGGGCTTTTCTGAAATTTAGGACATCCCCTAAACCTCAGGTCAATTTTATTCCTGAGTGAAATTTTGTCCAAACACTGGAGCTCTTGATTCTTTTCTTTAAATGACTGTAACACTATGATTTTTTTTTTTAATCACTCCTTTGGTACCATTAAGATCATCTTTAGAAAGTATATTTATTGGGTATCCGATATATGACAGAAACTGCAGTAAATGCCTTGTTTGGATCCTTATAACAACTGTGTGAGGTAATTCTTTTGTTCCCATTACTTAGAAGGAAAATTAAAAGCCAGAGAAATTAGAGAGACTATAATGTGTATTGTGTTAGCAGCTAAGAGCAAGTGCTCTGGAGCCAAACTGCCTGATCCAAATCCTGGTCACCATAACTGTCTGAGCAAACAGTCTCATTATTTATGCATGAAATTTTCCTACTGTAAAATGGTGATTAAGAGTAGTACCTATTTCATATAGCTGTTGTTAATTTTAAATGATATAATCAGAACAGTGCCTACATACTCATTTTATTGAGTTGCCATCCCACACACTATGATAGGGTTTGATTTCTCTATCTAGGTTAGATGCTATCTTAATTTTCACACAGCACTAGGGTGACCAACTCCTCCCTGCTGCCCAGGACTTTGTTTTTGGCACTGAAAGGCCTATGTCCTGGGAACTCTCTGCAGTCCCAGATAAGTCGGGATGGTTGTTCACCCTACTCAAGACCCAATCATCAAAAATTAGGATGGTGTGAGTGATCTCAATCTGGAAGCAGGGATGTGATCGCTCTTCCTGATGCTAATAATAATAAAACCGTGTTTCCCTGAAAATAAGACTGGGTCTTATATTGTTTTGCTCCAAAAGGCGCATTAGGTCTTATGTTCAGGGGATGTCCTCCTGAAAAATCATCTAGGGCTTGTTTTCCGGTTAGGTCTTATTTTTGTGGAAACGTGGAATTACTTGATACTGTATTTATATAAAGGTGATGCCAGTAATACACATATTCAAGAGGATACAGACTTCTGCCCATTACTGCTAAATTGCTCTGGTTTCCAACGTCTGTTTCTCTTGAGAAAATCTACTGGCTTAAATGTAAATGTATCTGCAAAGGCTAGAATCAAATCACTCTGGTCTCCCAACTACAAGGTGACAAGACTATAAATAGAGATTACAAAAGCTTCTGTAATATATATCTCAAAGTGTCTCTACTCAGGTTGGAAAAAGTTTGTAACCAGTAGCTGACCCAGTTCTTTATTTCCTCAAAATCTCCTGTAAGATAAGGTCAATATGTACTTTTGAGCAATAACAAATGTTTTGGGAAAAATATCAAGCCCAATATAAAATATATCTGAGACCACATCTCATTTAACTTTGTATCACTAATGCAGTACTTTGCTGCAGATGTCAATATTCATCTAAGTGCCTACTACTACAGAGAAGTAGTTCATAAAATTCCAGTATTTTTCTTACTTTTCTTACTAAGCCTGTGAGAAATATTTAATTTCAAAAAATTACAATGTTTCATAATTAACATTCATGGGTAAAGTCTGACTCTCTCACAAATCTTCAGTTTGGGTGAAATTAGTGATCACATTAGGAGCTCTTTATTTTTTTATAAATTAACCTTTTCCCTCAAGCAAAAATTTGCTAAATAAAATTTAGCTACTGAAATTGCAGCCCATACTTAAAAGTACTTAGAAATATTAAGGGTGTGTCTGAAACAGTAGTCAACAAGAAATTCAAGTTCCTTCCTGATATTTTCTCTTAAAAGTTTTAGTACTGAGCAATTGCCAGCCAGAGGAACCAAGATGTAAAAGTTATTCTGGAGGTCTGGAGAGATGTTATTAAAACAAATTATTTACCTCTTTTTCTGGTTTTAAAACGCTGGCCTGATAGCGTTGGCTTTTGCTGCTTTTGATTATTCATAAAAGACACCCTAGGAAAATAAAAATAAGACCTTAAAAATATCAGTGCCATAACATTCATTTTAAAAACAAAGCATCAAACCTTGGTCTAGTCACGTATAAATCAAATTGAACACACACTCTCAGCCTGACAATACACATGGGCAGGAAAACACAATTAACTTCACTTGAATTAAATATTCAAAACCTGCATTCCTCCCTATAAAATCCCTTTAAAGATGTCTGGTGAAGTACACTTTTAGGTGACTTTACAGCACTAGTGACTGGTGGCAGGCAAATCACCCATCAGAGACAACTGTGTGGTCTCTTCCTCGTTCCTCTTCAAATTCGCCAACATCTTGCACTACTTCTAAGCACCACAGAGGCTAACAGAGATTACCACCAGTCAAACACGTATGTCAATTTTAAGACACTGTCAGAAGGCGAATTCTTTCTTCTGAACGGCCTGGTTATGACCACCACCCTACCCTCAAGTCGTGCGGGTGACCGACTTCACTAATCCCGCCTGCAAAATGAAGTGACAGCAGGCCTAGCCTCCGTTGCTCCATACCCTACAATCCCAGCCTCCCACAAGGGCACGTGTCTTTCATCCACACCTTTCCCGTGCCTCCTGCACCAGCGACAGATAACCCGCCCCCGCCCAGGATCCCCTTGATCAAGGCAAGCCGCCTAGGGGCTGCTCCTCGCCCTTCCTTCACCGACCCCGTCGCCGGCGGTGGCGGCCGCAGCGATGAGCGGACCACAGGAGCCGAGGGGCTTCGCGCCGGGGGCCCCGCCGCCCCGTACATCCGCCCGCTCTCCAGCGAAGACAGCGGCGGCGGAGGCGGCCGCAGTGCTGGTGGCGGCTCCTCCGCCCCGCCCGCCGGAACCCCCCACGCGTACATCACCCAACAGAGGCCACGGCGGCTTTGTTACCCAGGCCGGGCAGGGCCGGAGGGGGGCCAGTCTCGGTCACTGCCTCCGCCTGTCGCCGCGGCACATCCCGGGGCACCACGTTCCGGCCCGGGCCACCACGCCTCGGTTTCCCTCCTGAAGCGGCGTCCCGGGCCCTACGATCCAGGCTCCGGATTTGGCTCGGCCTCATGCGGCGGCCTCCGCTCGGGCCCATCCAAGCCCGGCCGCCCAGGACCTGCCGCCTCCCTCGCCGTCTGCCCGGAGACAAGGGGCCGCAACCTCGGCCGAGAGGAGCGGGCGCTGCGCCTTACCGAATTTAAGGCGAAGAGAAAAGAGCCAGAAATTCCCGATGCGGCGACAACTGCGGCGGTCTCTCCTCTTCACCGGAACTAACGCGAGCAGGAGGAGGAGGGAAGAGATGCCACCTCCGCCCCGGCGGGTATCCTATCGCGAGACTTCTTCCCCTGGCGCCTTGCCCAGCCGCTCCCAGGCCTTGGACCGGAGCCTCCGCCTTTTCCATTCCTTTGGGCTCGGGGTGGGAAAGTAGGAAAAGGGAGTTTCAGTCCTTCTTTATTCCCTTATTGAGACCCAGGTTTCCCGGACACTTATCCTCGACTAGCCTGTCATTCTTTCGCCGCCTCGTTATCGGGCCTTTTAGCACATGGAGGGGTTAAAAGAACGGAAGGCGCCTCTCACCCCCGCCAGTCTCGAGGAAGTTGGACACGTCTGCCCCACTCCCTTCCCCATCCATTCCCTCCACTTGCGCCGGAAGTGGAAGCTAGAGGGCGGGGTGGGGAGGAGGGATGCTCGGGCCTTTAGTGGGTAAAAGCTGAGTTTGGGTAAGGGGTTCTGCCTGGCCTGGCCTTCGTTCCGAGCTGGGTTGGTAGAAGTCGCGCAGACTAAGTCCAAAGTGGGGCGCCATTGCGGTGCTGGCAGGGTGGGGTCGTGCACTCCTCTCTTAGGAGCGAGGGAGACCCAGAAAGAGGGTTCTGAGGGAAATGCCGCCCTCCGACTGACCGTGGCCACCACTCCTTGCAGTCGTTGCTGTCGTTCTCTCTTGAGTATGGTGGTTGTGGGAACTTGGAGAACAGAATCCCCTGGAGAACTTTTAAAAACGCTGATTGCTGGACCTCCCCTGCAGAGATTATGAAGATCTGGTGTGGGACTCAAGAATCAGCATTTCTAACAAGTTCCCAGGGGTCTCTGTGCTGCTGATCTAGGGACCACACTTTTGAGAACCACTGACTTAGAGGACGGATCATCAGAGAGCTGGGAGACGATAAGAGAATGTGTGTGAAAAGCACTGTGGATGTTATAGTACAAATAGAGATGCACAGTGTCTCCAGGATACAGCCTCTTGTTTTTATTCTGTTTGTACTCTAGTTATTTGCTTCCTTACTCTTCTACCAGAGAAAACCCCAAACGGTTGTCCCTAAAATCGTTTTCCAAGTGGATCCTGCTTCTCTTCTTTATCAAACATTTTGGTAAATTAGTCTATATGAGTTGACTTGTTTTCCTTAGTTATCTAACCTCTGCCCCCTGCCTCTCGTAACTTCATGTAATATTATTTTCTCAGTCCTTTCCTGAAATTATTGCCAAATCCAGTGATTCTCTCAGTCCTCACCCTCTTTTGCCTCCTCTGAGCATTTAAGGTGTCGGTACCCATCTCCTTAAAACTTCGCTCCAACTGTCCTGGTTACCTCTCCCAACGCTCCTTTATATTTGCTGGCTCCTCTTTTCTGTATTCAGACCTTTTATCTTCTTCCATAATACTTTCTTACATGTATCAATTTAAGAAATGTTCAGTCCTGCAGAGAATTTTTGTTAAGAGTTTATTTGAGCCACACTGAGGATAAGCAAGGTTTCAAATGCTCCTGAGAAGGACAGTTTTGCAGTCTTTTATGCATTTGGAATTAAGGAGGCAACGTAAGAAAGATTACAAGAAGGTGGGAGAACGCAAGGTGGGGACTGGATTGCAGGATAGTTAAGATTATGTGCTCTCTTGAGGGTGGTTACCCCTTTTAGGGGTCTGGAAACGAGGACTGCTGGCATTTCAAGGGTGTGTTAACCTAGACACACAAAAACAATGGACAGGACTTGCTTAAAAATCTTTTGCTAAAGAAATTATAGGCCTGGGGCATGACTACCCACTGTGATTTGACCAGTTAGGAATTTAAGATCAGATCACCCTGTGAGGTGAGGTTACTTTTGGTTAGATTTATTATCTCTTTTTTTGTCCGCACAAGGTAGGCTCATCCATTCCTAGAGATTTAACTTTTATTTCCATTTAAAAGAGTTCCACATTTATCTAATTAAATATTTGTTGAGTACTGATTCTGTGCGCTTCCAGGCTGAACAGACATGTTGGAGGAACCCAAAGAGGCTAGTGTGACTGGAGCTGATGGAAGATGAGAAGGATGTGAGGAGCAGAGGGAAGCGGCTAGAGTCAGATCTCTTAAGTCTAGCCTTTTCTCCAAATTCCTACTCCACACTATGTGGTATCTCCACTGAACGCCAAACTAAAAACTCTTACTACTGTTGATTACTCTTCCCCCAAAACTGTTTTTCTCACTCCTGAAGTTCTGTTAAGGATATAATGTTTCACTAATAAAAATATTAACTACTTTTATATACCAGGTATATGGGTCATGCATTCTTCTAAGCACTTTATATATTAATCTTACTGCTCAGAATTACCCTGTAATTTAGAAACAATTGTGGATGAAAAGAGGTTCTACTGAAAGTAACCTCACAGGGTGAGCTGATCATAAATTCCTAACTGGGCAGGTCAAAGATAAGGTATATCTTTGCCTTAAGAACCCTGTCCATTGTTTTTGTGCATCTAGGTTAACATGTCTTTGAAATAAACTAACCACCCTCAAGAAAGCACATAATCCAACTATTTTGTAATTCAATCCCTACCTTGATTTCTCCTACCTCCGTGTAATCTTCCTTACATTCCCTCTTTAATTTTAAATGCATAAAAGAAACTGCAAAACTGTCACTCTGTGGAGCATTTGAGATGGTGCTTCCCAGCAATTGTCATCAGTTTTGGCTCACATAAACTCTTATAAAAATTCTCTACAGGTTTGGATTTTGCCTATGTCAACACTATTATGAACTCCATTTTATAGATGGGAAAATTAAGGAATAGAGAGGTCAAGTAACTTACCCAAGGTCATAGAGCTAGTAAATGGAGGAGCTTGATTCAAATCACGCAATCTTGTTCCACTGTTATGACATACTTGCCTTGCCACCGAGATTTATTTATCTATTCAACAGATATTTATTGAGCTAAAAGGCCACTAGAGCTATAGAGCTGACAAGTTAGATCTGTGCCCTCACAAAGCTTGTCTTCTATATTTGTCGCATTTCTCAATTCTATCATCTTTTTTCAGTACCATCTTGATTTAGGCTTCTATTACCCTTAACTAACTGGGACTTTTGCAATAGCTTTCTAATTGTGCTATTCCTTTCTCCACACTTCTAGAGTAATCTTTCTAAATGCAGCCTGAATCACTTCTCTTCAATGTTTAAATGTCTTGGTTTGTACTTGAGACCACCCAGGGATAGCTCTGACCAATGTGTTTCACCTTTACTTCCCATCACATTGCTAGTTCTTAACCAATGATTACCATCCATTGTGGTGTATGTAGCAAGCAATTTTGAGTGAAAACTATATTTTAGTTAGCAATTTATTTCCTTTAAAAATTAAAGCAGATTGAAGATTATTAAGTTCATTCTTACTTATTTGCATATATGTTCTTGGAAGTGAGAGAGGGAGTGGAGTTACTGGGAATTGTACATGGCAGGCAGCCAAGCTTATCTATGCTTTTGGTGTGCCCACAGGAGTAGGTGCAGTGGGCTGGCATGGGAAATGTAAGGGTGAAATTCAGGGAATCAATAACGCAGCTGGATTTAGCTAGTTTGCAGTTCAACTCACTGCATAGCTCGCTATCTAGCCACCCATAATTAGTTTGTTTGCAGTTTGATCCATCCTGATATTCATGTTTTCTCTTTGTTTCTCCTCTCACTGATTAACTGAAGAACTCTGCTCCCTTTCTCAAGCAAATCCATACCTTGTTAATTAACAACATCCTAACCTGGGAAAGAGCAATTTCTTAATCCTCAGGTGCTCAGACGCTGGAATCCAATTTACAACTTCTTGCAGTTTTTACTGGTGACACATTAAAGTCCCAGGCCACTATGGCCGAGTCCGAGTCTGGAGTCTGGAGATAACAGCGTCTTCAAACAGAACAGACCTCAGGAAGGGATGTCAGCCCCCAAACCTGCCTAACCAACTCCCTCTTTCCTATATAAGAAAAAGCTAACCTGAAGTTAGTACAGCTATTAGACTACCCTGGCAAAGAAATCTGCCAATATTTCTCTCTTACCCTTCTGTCTCAGCAGCTGTCCACTCTCAGATTGGACTCTGCCCTGGCGACCCCACCCCCCACCCCCACACACCACCCCCGGTGTTTCTCTCCTTACTACCCGCAGCAGCCCTCATCTTTGGACACTGCCATGGGCATTCTCTCTCTGCCCTAACTTTAATAAAACCTTTCTTCACTCTCCTACTTTATAGAGTCTTGTGTGAATGCTTTCATCTTTTGTGAATGACCAGGGGTTAATTCCATGCCACGACAGGAAATGTTTGTAAACTGTATCATGGCAGTAAAGATTCTACACAACCGAATTCTAAGCTTTAGTCTGACTGGACACACTGTGTCTGTTCTCTTCTTGAGACGTCCTTCCCTCATTTTCTACTATTGAAATCCTACTTATTATTTCAAGCCTTATCTCAAATACTACCCTTTCCCTTAAACCTTTCTTGCCGTGTTTCCCTGAAAATAAGACCTAGCCAGATAATCAGCTCTAATGCGTCTTTTAGAGCAAAAATTAATATAAGACCTGGTCTTATTTTAATATAATAGTAAGACCCAGTCTTATATAATACCATGTAATATAAGACTGGGTCTTATATAATACCCAGTATAATATGATATGATATGATATGATATGATATGATATGATATGATATGATATGATATGATACAATACTGGGTCTTATATTAATTTTTGCTCCAAAAGACACATTGGAGCTGATGGTCCAGCTAGGACTTATTTTTGGGGAAACACGGTAGTCTTAACTATCTTGTTATCCAATCCCCGCCTTGTTTTCTCCCACCTTCTTGTCATCTTCCTTACATTTCCCTCCTTAATCTCAAATGCATTAAAGAAACTCCAAACTGTTATTCTCTGAAGCATTTTCCTCATTCTGTTGAGATCTTGCTTCTGGGCATAAGCAAGATCAGCTTCAGCTTCCATTTGACTTAAATTTTTATAAAACCTCTCCAGAGGTTTGGATAGTCTTACACAGACACATATCTTTTTGTTGGTACCCTTGAACTGACTGGATTTCCCAGAAATGTACTGTATGCCTACCTGATAGATACCTCATTAGTGTAAATGATAGGCTTATGGAGCAGAGGGGTAAATCAGATCTTTGGGGGAATTTCTGATAAAACAAGGCCCAAGACTACGTCAAATTGGCTTTTGTTTTGTTAGTGCTATGCAAGACTTCATTATTTAGACTTCAGATCTTAGTTAAGAATTCTGTAATTTGTAGTCCTTCCAAAATCCAGCATGTAAGTGTAAAGTTTGGGTAAAATATTAGCAACATTCAAGGGAATGTCTTATGATAAAAGTATGTTGGAACTTTTCTTCATCATCGATAGGCCGGATTGGCTTCCCTACTTTGAATTAAGATTGACTTGAGAAATGAAAATATTTCCTTAATCATTCTTGACAGTCTTCATAACATGTGTGTAGGATTGATATTTTTTTTTAAAAGATATTTGACAGAATTAATCTATGAAGCCATTCGTGCCTGGGCATTCCTTTGTGGGAAGATTTTTTAATTAATATTTCAATTACTTTACTTGTTATAGATATAGTCAGATTTTCTATTTCTTTGTGAGTCAGGTTTGGTAATTTGTGTCTTTCTAGGAATTTGTCATTTCATCTAAGTTGTCTAATTTGTTGGCATAAAGTTCATAATATTCTCTTACAATACTTTTAATATCTTAAAGTTGGTAATGATGTCCCTTCTTTCATTCCAGATTTTGGTAATTTGTGTCTTCTCTTTTATTTTCTTGTCAGTATAGCTAAAGTTTTATCAATTTTGTTGATTTTTTTTCAAAGAAACAAAATCTTTTGGTTTCATTAATCTTTCTCTCTCTATATATATGTATGTTTTTATTTCATTGATTTCCACTCTGCTCTTTATTATTTCCTTCCAGAGAATAGTGCCACAGACCGCCCTTTCTCCTGTTTTCACCTAAAGTTTAGCAGTTTTTCATGAATAAACACTTCTCAATTTGTTGTTGGCCTTTGGTTGATTTCTGGAGTCCTTAAATGATAGTTTTGGATAACTTTGCCCAGTTTTATAGTATTTTTGGAGAGAGAATTTGCTGACTTCTTCACTCTGCCATTGCTGTAAATTCCCCATCCCGTGTTTCCCCGAAAATAAGACGTAGCCAGACCATGAGCTCTAATGCGTCTTTTGGAGCAAAAATTAATATAAGATCTGGCCTTATTTTAATATAATATAATACCGGGCCTAATATAATATAGTATAAGACAGGGTATAATAGAATAGAATAATATAATATAATACCGGGTATAATATAATATAACACCAGGTCTTATATTAATTTTTGCTTCAAAGACTCATTAGAGCTGATGGTCCTGCTAGGTCTTATTTTTGGGGAAACATGGTAGTATTTTTAGATATAAAATTTCCACCTATTTAGATGAAGGTGCTTGTTATTGTGAACTTGTTTTTGCTTTGGTGGTGGAAATAGATAAATGTTTTTTTTCTAGGACAAGTAACAATAGGTCTTTATTCCAGCAACTAGGAAGATGCCAAGGGCTTGTTTTTGTTTTTTCTTTCTTCTTCTTCGTTTTTTTTTAAGGAGGGCGCACCTCCCAGTGGCCCATGCAGGGATCAAACTGGTAACCTTGGTGTTATTAGCACCACACTCTAACCAACTGAGCTAACGGGTCACCTGCCAAAGACTTGTTTTGAAAAACACACTGCTTCCCTTGGAAAATGGTCTGGGAAAAGTATTTATATGCTTTGGATAGATGATTGTAGAATACCTTGCGAACCTGGTTTAAATATTGTATCATATACATAACATAATGCACATATGTATATATGTGTGCATGGCTACAAGTATTTTCATAAGATCCACAAAATTTTTACAATGAAAAAGGTTTGAGGTGCAGTTTCAAATAATTACATTTTATATGAAAATGTGTTAAATAGTTGCTACATATGTCATGTATACCATTTCTTTCACTTGCTGCATAGAATAATTTTAATAGTTATTTGTCCATTAATGCTATTTACTATTAATATTTGTTATAATCAACATAATGAAAAATAAAAAATAAGCATTGCTAATTACCTGAACATTTTAGTAAAATTTGCTAAATAAGTTATTCTTTTAAGAGGATTATTTCTCCCCTTTTAAACAAACACACGCTATTATTTATATTTTTGAAACTTAGAGATTCAAGAAAACTGGTATTCTATCTCTCTCTCTCATGGTAGGTTAAGGTAAAAACTTTTTGATCCTGTAAAGAGTTTTTTTTAGAAAATATACACTGTTTATTTAGAAAATATACACTGAGGTGACTTGGCAAGTAAGTAATATTTTGGATGACCGTAATATCTACATTCTAAGTTATGTAATACTCAAGACATTTATTAAAAAATGAAAACCCCAATGAAACCAACAAAGTTAACTGTCATAGCATATGGTATAATTGTTAGCTATAGAATTGTTTGAGACAGACTGTTTATTGCTTATTAATTCATATCTCTTAGTGTATTAAAATGCAACTAAAGAACAAAAAATCTTACTGGTGACCCATATCTAAACATTTCTGTATTAGAAAATTATCTCAAAAGTATGTTCAACTGTTGCTTGGCATATTAAGGTGGCCATCTCTCTTTGATTTTTTTTTATAAATCCAACTTTCATTTTTTGGAGGGGCCTCTGTGTGATATAAAGTTATTTACCCAAAATGAAAAAGCAACTAAACTAAATAGAACTTAGTCACTGCTTTATTATTATTAGTAGTAATAGTAGTAGTACTAGTTAGTAGTAGCAGCAGCAGCAGCGGTAGCAGTAATACTACTACTACTGCTAGTACTACTACTACCACTACTTGGTGTGTACTGTTACTACTAGTAGTAATAGACTAGTCATAGTAGACCTTATATTTATAGAGGATGTTACTATTTAAAAAATATTTGCACATGCATTTTATAATTCTTGATAGAAAGTTTGTGAGTAAGTAGGGCTGTTTTACTTTCAAAGTAAGCTAACTATAATATAATTGATGATGAGTATTCTTCCAAAAGAAGGCTGGACTGCCATTAAGTAAATTTAATGTCAATTTATCAGATGAGAAAAAGCAGAACATTTTTCTTATGATGCATTTCAGGTTCCACTCTTAAAATGCAGTATTAAAACTGTCTTAAATAATTTCCCAGGTCTTTCTGGGATAAAAATAGTTTTCTTTTAAAAGGTAGCTTCATTTTTTAGAATCTGACCAGTTATGAAGTTTGTACCCTTAGAGGACATTATACAATAAAGTTTGCCCACAAAAGAGGTACTCAGCACGAGGTGACTCATTTGAGGAAGTGCTAATGTTAAATTCTCCATTAGTTTTCTACATCTATTACTTTGAATTCAACTCACATTTTTAAATACATAAGTTCCATGAAGAACTTTTGGAACCCAGGTAAAAACTTTTTTTTGTATGTACATCAAATCTCATCAATATTTATGGATTGTGAGCAACTTGAGAATACGATGTAGAAGTTGAAATAATAAGCTCCTAAACTTTGATTCATCTAGTTTTTGGTTCAAAATATAAATAAACTATTGTCACAGTGGTGTTTGAAAGGCCTGGGGAGGAAAAAAATCAAGTACTCTGCATTTTCAATGTACTGTATGCTTGGATAAACCTTGGAGAGCATTTATATTCCAGAAATTTCTTGAGCACAAAGAACAAAGAGACCAAACAGGTGGGAAAAGATCTTATTTAAATTGGCAAAGGCTCTGCTCTTGTTATATTTTCCTTAAAAAAGGAAGAAGTTCATCCTTAGTTATATATTTAACGTTTATTACATTAGGCTGTTTGTTCAAAGTTAAGACAAAATTCCTTATATCTTCTTCCTGGAATGTAATCGGCTACGGGTTACATTTAGTTAATAAGTTATATTTGTTGTAGGATATGAAATTTATTCATTTAAATTGTAAATGAGCTATGTTCATCAGATTCACCACTATAAAAATTGTGTAAGCTCTTCTGACATAGAGTCCTGTGTCTGCCTGTTTTTCCTTGATAGCTGCATGTCAGCATCTAACTTTAAAAATATTAAACCATAACTCTTATACAATATATAGTGAGCAAGTTCAAAGATATAGTATAGTCAATGAAAGAGACAAGATGATAACACAAATTTAAAGGAAGATATGAGAAACTGTTATGGAAAAAGAATGTCAGAATATGATTACAGAGTTAGGCCAAAAAAACCGCAAAACCTGAAAACCAAAGTGAAACTGGTTAATGTCCTACAGGGCAAAACAATTGATACCCTTGGGGTATTTTTTTCAATTATACAGAAATCATTTGCAATTTGTTAATGTCCTACAAGTTTAACACCTGTATTAGTTTCCTATTGTTTCCATAACAAATTGCCACAAACTTGGTGGCTTAAAACAACACAGATTTATTATCTTACAGTTATGGATGCCAGATGATGTCCAAAATGGGTCACATGGGCTAAAACCAAAGTATCCTGGGTTAAAATCAAAGTGTTAGCAGGGCTGTTCTTCTGGAGACTCTAGGGGAAAATTCATTTCATTGTCTTTTCCAGCTTCTAGAGACTGCCTCCCTCAAGACCAAAATTTTCAGATTCTGAACCCCAATAAACAGTAAATACATTTCGCTAGAGCAGTACTGTCCAATATAACTTTCCAGGATGACGAACATGGCACTGTGCAACATTGTACCCACTAGCCATAGGTGACTATTGAGTACTTGAAAGGTGGCTAGGACAGCCAAGGGAACTGAATATTTTGTTTAATTGATTAAAATGAAAATTTAAATAGCTACCTGTGGCCACCAAATTGAACAGGGCAGCCCTAAAACATCAGATTACTGTTTAAATGGGTTTATTAGTGCTGGAGTATGACATTGAAAGAGCCCATAGTATTTTTCCCCCTTATTTGCAAGTTTTGGAAAATTTTTCTTAACATGTGCAAGTGAAATAAAGAGAGACTCCAACAGATTAAAATCCAATAACAACATAGAGCCTGATTTCTTTGTCAAAGAGCTTTAGCTTCTTTCTTTTTATCTTCATTACATCTCAGCTCATGGGTATCTGCATTACAAAGTATAGGTTTCATAAACAGTTTCTGTTTGAATAGAGAACATTAGTTTGTTTTTCCTTCAAACATGTATAAGTATCAGTCTGAGATACACCGTGTGGTAAAGGATGAGTAAAATTCAGTCTCTGCCACTGTCAGTGGGGCTATAGTCTAGAAAGGGAGGTCACACATGTAGATAAATAGATGGTGTGAAGGAAGAACCAGGTACAATAGGGGTATGAGGGAAGACAGGTCACTTCCACCTAAAAACTGTCTGTCAGCCTCAGAAAGGTTTACTGGCATAGTGGGTTGAATAATGTCCCCCCCCCCCCAAGTTCATGTCTACCTGGAACTTCAGAACGTGGCTTTGTTTGGAAAGAGGGTCTTTGCAGATATCATTAATTAAGAGAAGATCACACTGGAATAGGGTGGGCCCTAAATCCAGTAATTGGTGTTTTCATAAGAGAAAGGAGAGGAAGAGTTGGACATAGACACACAGGGGAGATGGCCATGTGACAATGGAGGCAGAGATTGGATGATGCAGGTACAAGCCAAGGAACACCAAAGAACCATCAGAAGAGGAAAGGGGGGATTCTTCCCTAGAACCCATGACCCTGCCAATTCCTTGATTTCAGACTTCCAGTGTCCAGAACTGTGAGAGAAAAAATATTTAAGCCACCCACTTTGGGGTTATTTGTTACAGCAGCAGTAGGAAACTAATACAATTGGAGATGGTGGGTAGCTCACAGAATTAAGGGCAGAGCTAAAGAAGCAGGCATTGTGGTGCCTCGGGCCAGGGGCACATCTAGGATCTCAGCAGCAGAGCTGGTAGACTTACTCTCCACAGCCTGGCCATAAGGCCATCTGCCCCAGTGGCCTTTTAATCTTGTGTGTCTTCCTCAAGAGTAATTCTCAAGAGCGAGACTCGGACCGAGCTTATCCTGTGCCTTTCCCAGCAGCCCTCCTGGAACACATGGAGTGGACCACAGGTGACTTCCCAAAGGAAAAGACCCCATGCAGATAAGAACAACAGGTAGCTACTACACAAATGATAGTACAGTCCTTTTCAGAAGAAGAAACTGTCCTGTTGAATGCTACTCTTTTACGCAGTGAGGGTGGGTAGTTACACATGTTGAGAAAGATTATCCTGGCAGCTATGTGCAGAATGGTTTGGAGCAAGACCCGCTAGACAACTAGTGACATCACCTAAACATGACATTAAGGGAAGATGTTAAGGTCTGTCCTGCCTTTGTGGCCGTGCCAAGGAAAGAACAGTCTTGTTTTGTACTCAGTGATATCTTGATATCAACTCATTCAACGTTGTGTAGGGAGACTGCACAAATGTCTTTATTTTCTGTCTCCAACTATTTCTGCCTAAGTTTTTACTTCTCTCTCGCATCTTGAATCAGAAAGCATACCTTTTTGCTATTTGTCTACCCAATTACATGAGACTGAGCAAGTGTTAATTTTCACTGTTCCTGGGGTAGAGCTGGGAGTAAGTTGTTTTTCCTTTGCAGGAGATAAAATCCACTCAGAGTACCGAGGCTCAGAAGGCAAGAGTACAAATGCCTCTTGTGCACCCAAGACCCTGAGGGAAGAAATAGGAGGATCCACAGAGCCAAGATGAGCGTTTAGGGTCATAGTTCCTCACGATTGTGGGCACCTGGGTACTGCTGACATGGGGCAGGGGGTGGAATTGTCTAGACAGAGAAAAGGGGAACAACATCTCGCTTAGTAGGTCCAGCTGGTGTAACAGGGGCAGGAACCAGGTGCCTTAGACTTCTCCTAACACAACATCCCAACATTTGGCCTTTGTGTCCCATCCATGTGTTGGACGAGCCGAGAATAGCTCAAATTTTGGCAAGAGTTGCTGGGCATTCTGGGACCAGCTATTCCTGAAGGGAAAAAAAAAAAATACATAAAAAAATATATAAAAAAATAAACAAACAAATAAATAAATAGTAGCTAATGAAAGTGGTTACACTATGCTTGTGTGAGAATTGGCTGGATGGCGATGGTCTGAGAGTTAAGTCTTCGCACTATCTACCATTTCATATTTTTGAACCATGTGAATGTATTAATTAGTCAAAAAATCTAGTAAAGTTTCATCCTTTAACAATGCTTATTGAGCCCAAAGAACTGGCTTAAAGCATCTGGCTTCAAATGTGTCTTTTAAAAAAAGTATTTTATTCATATCCATGGCATTCAGATTTTAGTGCACCAATTCACCCAAACAATTTTTAGTCAGATCCCTCTATTTTTAATGTTTTCTAGTTCTCAGTGATGACAAATGGGAAATGGCCAGCAGCCATCCCTAGCTCTAACAGACCAAATTAAAAAAATGACAAATTATAGTCACCATCATTTAAAATGATAAAACACATTTCTCACATTCATATTAGATTATACAGTTAAGGATTTTATTTTCAAGAGCCAATATTGTTTTTATTACTTTCAGCTTATTTCACCCCGACTACTCCCTCTAAATTCCCCAGGTCTTCTGCTCATGTGTGCAAAAATCTTGTGTAATTTTTGTCCTGTCCACAACCCTCTGCTCCTGTCTCCTTTCTCTTTGTGCCCCTGTCCCACTTCCTCCCTTGGACTCCTGTGGCCCTAGTGGAGCCTACAAGTCAGCGAACGAACGGGCCTTGGACAGCTGTATCCCAGTCCCTTCAATCAGACGGGCTCTGTGCCTCCTGTGACCTTCAGCCTCCTGCAGCCTGTACGGAATGCCTAATCTTTACCTTGTCTCACTGATCACCAAGCTTCTAAGCTCAGCCTCTCCTCCTCCATTTACTTCAGAAGTCAATGCCGACAAACCCTTGGTGAGCCTGGTCATGTGAATTCTGGCTGATAGAGGACCAGTTTACCCCTTATCTTTCTGGTCAAATAAGGCCTAATTCGTTTCTCCTCTGAAGACCTCTAAAACTCAGAGTAACAGAATGTTTTACGTTTAAATGTTGTACATTGGCATGATTACAATTTAGAACTCTTTTTTTTTTCCAGATTTTTTTTTGTTGGGGAAGGGGAACAGGACTTTATTGGGGAACAGTGTGTACTTCCAAGCCTTTTTTCCAAGTCAAGTTGTTGTCCTTTCAGTCTTAGTTGTGGAGGGCGCAGCTCAGCTCCAGGTCCAGTTGCCGTTTCTAGTTGCAGGGGGCGCAGTCCACCATCCCTTGCGGGAGTCGAGGAGTTGAACTGGCAACCTTGTGGTTGAGAGCCCACTGGCCCATGTAGGAATCAAACCGGCAGCCTTCGGAGTTAGGAGCATGGAGCTCTAACAGCCTGAGCCACCAGGCCGGCCCAATTTAAAATTATTTTGCTCTGTTACCCACTTCGCTATATGGGAAAGTGAGCAATGAAGTATTTCTGAAACTCTGATACCAGATCTCATGTTTTTCATAAACAAATTTAAAAAAAAGGGTTTTGTGATATATTGAAAATGTTTTTACATTGTTTTTTTACCCCCAAATTCCAAAGGATTGTTAACCAGTTGAATAGCTGATCTACACGAGGAAAATACCAATCCTTTGCTGTCAAATGCACATACACAGACACATAGCTAATCCACAGTAAAACCCAAACCAAACCTTGTAGAACTCTTCTGGTGTCCCTACCTGTGGCCACTGCATCAAACACATCCCTGGAAAAAGTAATCACATGTTTATCTATTGAGAAGTGTCTTTCATTCTAGGATTGTAACTACTATTACCAGTCCAGTTAGATTGGATGGACACACACAGGAAAATTTTGCTTTTACAGCAATATTTACATATCTTCAGAAACAAATCAGCATTCAACTTGATTGCTGGGACTATTGCAGTGGTTTGTTTGGTGGCCTCTAAGCTAGAAAGTCTAAGTAAATAATTTGTAAATAATGATTCATCTTGTTAATGTAATTAGGCTTGAATAATGTTTCTAAATTTTGTGTAATTTTTTTTCACAACAGTATAAGAATATCAGTGTGGATTCCAACTAGGATTAACAAGTCATCTTTTCACTTCTGAAAAATTGAAACACCTGGGAAAAAAGAAAAGAGAATAATTATAAAATTGTGCAAATTCCTCAACTTTCGTATGTGAGAACAATAAATAGCTGAAAAATTGGATTGGTAAACTTTACAGATATGAATAAGTACATTGAGGTAGTTCCTTATTCTCCCTTACCTCCATGTCTTCATTTTTAAAATAAGAAGCTGAATGAGATCAGAGATTTTCACACATTTTAACAGTGGTTTAAAATGTTATGGGGAACACACACACACATATATGATTTCAGTGTGGTATAAATTTAATAAGGTCAATTTAACACTTGCTTATAAGACAAATATGAGAACACTTATGTTACTCTGAAGAATGTAAAAATTTGAAATTGTAGATAAATGATGACAGTTAAAGATTCAGAACACAATTTATATATACATTTTAATTGTTCAACATGGAAAAAATTCTGCACGCAGAAATAGTTGTAAGTAGCAAAGTGGCAAGAGGTTTATTTGTTTTGTTTTGTTTTTGTTTTTTAAATTTGACTTGCAATCTGAGGATGGTCTTTATTTTAAAATCTGTATGAAACCTTGACAACCCAGTTCATTCATTGGTGATCTCTAATTTGTTAAAATTTGGCATTTAACGTGTGTGTGTGTGTGTGTGTGTGTGTGTGTGCAGCTATCCTTTATTGAGTACTAATGTCAGAGTGCTATACACTTTACATACCTTGTTTTTGCATAGGAATTAGAGTGGATTTGCCATTAGTTACATTTAACTTTAATACTTAGAGAGTGGTAGAGAGAGAGAGAATAACTAAAGAATTCAGGTATTCTGCCCTCCATACCTGGGGGTTTGTTTTAAATTACTATTTTATAATAATTTAAAATACAATTTTAAATATTGCCTATTTTGATTTTTGTTGTTATTGTGAAAGAATAAACAAAGATCTCATCAATTATTGAGTCTACTTTAGCAAATCCATCAATGTAAACGCTTGTCTGACAAAGTACAATGCAATTAAACATATATATATGTTAATACTTGTGGATTTTTTTAGACTTTTAATCAGAAGATTAGAATTTGATGAAAAAAACTTTGTTTTCTCTGAATCTATGATGTAGTTCTCTTCTGTTTTCAGTTTGTTTTTTTCAATGTTGCCCATTAAGTGTGCCGAAGAGCCGAAGTTTAATTTTCTAACAATGAAAATCTGTTTCTTTTATCAGCATATATTTCCCAGGTAGTTTCAGGGTAGGGTGACTCTCCAAAGCCTTCAGTGTTCTGCATTTTGTGTTAAACAGCAGTCCAAAATCATAGCAGTTGAACTCAAGGAATACAAATAGGTAACTCTTTCAAACAGCACTGGCTAATTTTAAATGTAATAATCGATAGATTTTAATGTGGTGTTTTGCATTCAAGTTGTGATCCTCAAAGGAATCGGGTAGTAGGATCTTTAAAATATCTTAATCCACAGCATTGTCATTTTAAATTTTATTTTAAAATAAAAACTTATTTTGGGTTAAATCCCCTAACTTTCCTTTGTCAGCATCCAAAACCATGCTTGTTTAGTGTTAAAGAATTAAAATACTGAATAAGATTTAAAAATTAAAGTACACTTGCGCAATCCTGAATTTCCATAAAACACAGTTTGAAAGTTACTGGACTGGCTGATACAGTTTTTTTCTTTCTGAGTAATTATCTTCAGCTTATTGATCTTACCTTTTAAGAAAATGACAGCAGTGTTATGCTATAGGGATAGACCAAGGTTTAAATGTCTTAGGGTCATCTCTTGGGATCTAACAAAGAAAGCAAATTCAATACTTAATATATAATACCATTGCAATATTTCATCAGGAAAATCATATCAAATCTGTAAGTTTTGGAAAAAATTTCTGATGGAAGGAGGCATAATTTTTTGGGGGAATGGGACTGTACCATTCCTTTCAAGTGACAATTCTGAAAAGACAGTGGGTCAGTATTGTGATTTCTGCTACACTTAATGTTGCTAAGTAAGAGGGTACTTGGATTAGTTACTTATCTTCTTTGCTTCCAAGTTGTGAATCCCAAAGGCAATTATATATCCTATGAAAACATTTGCGGGGTAGGGGTGGGGCATGGAAAAGGGAAGTGGTTAGGCTGAGTTGTTTGCTTTGGAACCCGTAGACCTGGACACCTGTGCAGTGACTGAGAACAGCCCGTCTACACCTTCAGCCAAATGGTTGGAGTTGTACCGAACCTTTGCTAGTTAAACCCCAACATCATTTCAATATCCTGGGCTACAAAGTCCCAAGATTCAACTTGTTTATTTTCTGTTCTTGTGGTTCCCAATTCCTGTTTCCTCTGCTGGGAATTCTCCCCCTTAGGTTTGGCCCAAAAGCAGAACATATATTCCTCAACTCTGTTGTTGTCATGTTTTTGTTTGAAGAGTTGACTTTTAGTTACAAACGTGTTAAAAACACAAATTTTCCATAAGTAATGGAATGTTATGAAGATTCTGAAAAGCTTTTCTCCTAATATTTATTTCACAAAAATACAAAAAGAAGACAAAAACCCAAAGTAAACAGAAGCAACAACCCAACTCCTGTCAGCATATCTTCCATTCTTATTGTTTGCTCTTAATCTGTATTGAAATATAAATGGGGGCTATGTTTGCCTTTTTAAAGGGACTTCCTTGATTCTCTACGTAGCTGCTGCTATGGGAGTTGCTTGGCTATCTTATTTGGAATCAGCTTGTTTCACTTGGGCTGAGCTGGGCACTGGACAAAGCTCCTCAGTCTAGTCTGAGGTAAATTCAGGTCAACTCTTTTGCTAAAGGTGGATGAGAATTTTTAGTCTCTTCCAAAATCTGCTTCCTATTCTTTTCACCAGACGTGAGTTCCTGGAATACTCTCTGCTTTGGGATTCAGATCAACACTCATTTTCTTGACGACCCCAGCTTTCTTGGGTGTCACCTACTCCCTAGCTCCTGGAGTGAGGACATAACTTTCTTTTGTGGTCTCAAAGATCCAGACCTGGGATTTAAGCTGCTCTTTGTTGGCCTTTGGTGATCTTCCCTTTATCTTCTCCTTGTTTGGTGCCATGAACCCCTTCCTCCCTCCTCCCCTTTCACCCTGGTTGGTTCTTGATAGTTATAATGAAGGTGATATATTCAAGATGGCCATCAAGACCGATTGCCCTTTTAGTGAAATCTCAGCTTCTGAGCTAGGTCTGTGCCCAATCTCATTGGTGTGGGGGCCTAGTGGCAGTGGTAGTTGCCATCAATCCAGGATTTTTCATCATCATTATTGTGTGGTGAAGGATTAACTCAGCAGGCCTGGGCTGTCCAAACAATGCACATTCTAAAGAAAGGTTTAGCCCTTGACCAGCTCCTGAGAGCTAACGCCTAAGCCCTTGAAATATGCTGCCTGATAAGAGTGTCTTTGTTCACCTGAGGCCTTAGGCCATATGGTATCATTTGACCTCTAGAAGGGCTGGACACTGAGTAACTAAGGTCAGCTATGCAGGTGACCTATATGCCTATTGGACTGAGGCCTTAACAACAAGAACTCTGACGCTAAGCCTCATGTGAGTCTCCTAAGGCTCCGGTGAGCTTTGCTTTGTGCATTTTCTCACACATCATTACTGGGAGAATTAAGTACCCTCTGTGTGACTCCACTGGGAGAAGACAACTGGAAGCTTAAACCTGGTCTCTCCTGGACTCTGCCCTCTGTGCCTTTTTCCTTTGTTGATGCTAATCTGTAGCCTTTCACTATAATAAACCATAACTATGAAAGTAACAGCTTTCGAAGTTCTGTGAGTCCCAATGAGTCACTGAAATTTGAAGGTGCTCTTGGTGAATGCTGACTCCTCCTCCTCCTCCGCATCATCATCATCATCATCATCATCGCTTCCTATGTGGGACAACTGCTAAATGTTTTTCATGTGTTATCTTATTCAAAGCTTACAACCACCGTGTAATTAGAATTCTTCTCTCTACATACTTTCCTCTCTATTTTATAGATAAGGAAACTGAGTGATCAGAAACATTAAATACATCATTAAAGGCAGAGCTGGGACTCCAACCCAGGTCCCTCTGACTCCAGGGTCAGGACTTAACTAAGTTGAAACACTGCACTGTTACTCTTTTCCCTGACCGGATCAGATGACTGCCTTTTTCCTGTTTTACATTCTGCATTGCTCATTCCCTCTCTTAATCTGATGGATGCCTCCAGATTTGCCCTCTTCCTTTTCAGGTGCTTCCCTTCCCCTGATTCTCCCACCTAAAGGAGTAACCTTCCAGAGACCAGGTAGGGGAGTTTTTAGATACAAAAACACACATTTAATAACAGTATCAGATAATTCCCCTTCGGTAGTAAGAAAGGCCACTGTGTGACGTCACCAAGCATTGAAGAGAACAGATTCAGTCCCTGCATCCTGGGACAAGCATGTTCAACTTGGAATCAGTGAACCTCTTCCAAGAGAGTGTGACAGGAAGGGAGGAGAAGAATGTGGTGAAGAATGAGTACACGCCTGTCTGAGTGTGTGCGCACTGTGTGTTTGTGTGTGAGCATGCACATCTCATTGGAACAGGATGACCGGCTCAGCATTGTGAGGAAGAAAGGCACCATGGGCGCCTCCCCTCTGAGTTGCCTCCTGAGTCGTGTAGTCGGGCTCTGTGTTCCATCTCACAGAATCCATGTGACTGCGTGTGTTTGTGCGGCTTGAAGGCTCTGCCAGTTGTCTGTGGCTTAGCGTTCAGCAGAAGAGATAGGAGACAGACAGCATGCTTCTACGGGTTGTGGGGGTAGGTTCCAGAACTATAGGAAATAGAATGCAGTCTCCCAGCTCAGAGAAATGCAAGGCTGTGCATAGGATATGGGGTTGAAGACTAGTATTTGGGGGTGAACCAGCTGAGGGTAGTGTAGGTAAACCAGGTTGCCTGCAGTACAGGAAATGTTTATATGCCTCTCTTCCTATATCTGGCAGGAAGGGTTTCCTTTGCTGAACTAAACAGGTGGTACTTTTCATGCTGCCAACTCTCACTGAGTCTGGGCATCCAGAAATGCAAAAGAAACAGGAAGGGAAAATGAAACACTTGGGTGAGGGCGGTAGTGGGGTAGAGGGAAGAGAGTCGGTGGAAGGAGATTGCAGCAGGGTTTGCAGAGTGCGGAAGGTACAGGCCTTCGGAAACTGGACACTTGCCAACCGGATAGAATAATAGGGGCAGGACAGGTATGGCCATTTTGAATTGGGGACTGGGCTAGAATGAAAGGACTTTTTCCCATTACTATAAAATCAGGGCTTAGCCTAACACATGACATAACCATTTATCGTGGTTGCAAGGATTCCTTATGAGTCAGCATTATGAAACTGCTTCTTCAAAATTTTGGGTGAGTGTTTACAAACTTGTTTCTAAGCTGAGTTGCCTGATTTTAGCTCCCAGGAGAGGGAAAAGGAATCTGCTAATTGGCTTTACATGGCCTCCCACTATGACAGCCCACACATACCCTTTTCTGTAGTTACTTTAATAAATAATTTTTATGGCTAGTGATAACAAAGTAACAAAGTTTTTGTATTTGCCCTACTACTGCCAATATTGCTAAGGCAGTAGTTTTCTAATTTTTAAGGCTGTGGAACTCTTCATGTCTCTGAATCCTAAAGATAAAACAAACAAACAAACAAACAAACAAGAAACCCACAAAAAAAACCCCAAATCCCTGTTTCTAAGGAACAATCCTAATTTGAAAGCATTAATTATGTATTTTCTATATATCTTTAAGGGAAATTTCCTTTTTTGAGGGTGGAATTTAAACAACTACACAAAACACATTTCCCAAGAAATACATTTTTCCTTCTTCTCTCATCCCCTCAAAGGAAATAATATATAGATATGATGTTTGCGGCTATGTCTGGCTGGGCCAGATTTCTCTGCTGGGCTCAGAGAAGAAACCATCACCAGCAGCACAGCTCTGACCAGGAGTTAAGCACCTGAGCAAGGGCCCAGGGATGAAAGCCATAATCAACAACTGTGAGCAAGGTAACCAAAGCCACACAGATAAAAAAGTTTTGATAAATGCTTGCTCAAATAGTAGAACTTTTTGTAACAAAAGTGCTCTAGCCTTCTTACCAATGTCTGCTCTTTGTTGAAGCTTGAAGCTAATTATCCGTGAAAATGAGGCTGCAAGTTTTAATTAAGAGTTGTTTTTCTGCCCTCAGCAAGTCAACTTGATTTAATATGGAAGCTCTTTTTAAGCCTTTGGGAGGGACACATTTTGAAGAAGGTCATTAATAGTTATGGACATTTGATGGGGACCTTAGCTCCAATATTTACAGGGTGACTTGTATTTATATAGTATTGTTATATGCATTTGCATGAATATTTTATTTAATCCCAAAAGGAGAAGTACTGAGTGTTTGACTGTTATTTCTATTAAGGAAATAGATACAGGCAGGCTGTTATTTACCTTATGGTTATAAGGAGGTTATTAAAAGAGGAGGTTTTGGACTTTCTAATGCTCATGTTCTAGTACATTCATCTTTTCACATGTCAGAACAAATTATTTTGAGAACAGTATTCGAAGGTCAAATATAAAGAGTGTTAATATCTGTATTTGTAAAAAAAAAAAAAATTTTTTTGCATAATACAGCATTGTACGCCAGTGTGAATTATTATATATTTCAGTTAGAAAACCATGTTGTAGTTCCATCAAATGTAAATTCTCATACAGGCTCAGATTTGTTCCAAGATGCTTTAAAGAGACTGGTCTGAATAGGGAGTCGGGTTATAAGAACTTCAGGAGGCCTGCTGTGTGAATAAACTATAATTTCTAAAGATCTGAAGAAGTAGACCTGGATTGTGATAGAGGCTAGTTGCCAGGAAAGCTGCAGAGTGGAAGTACTATCTAGGTTTCACCCTCCTGATGTGAAGATAAGTGGTGCAGCCACAGATTTCTATTTCTTTTATCTCTCTGCCAGGGAGAACAACAATTGCAACCTTTCAGTTACAAGATTTTCTACCAGAGAGGCAAGATCAGAAATTTAAGAAGAAGGCCATTTATTTTTGAGGGTTACTTAGTCTTAGGCTACTTTGAATCCATTGAAACTGCCTCAGGGCCTTTGCACTAGCTACTCTCTGCCTTGAACACACCATTATCAGCTTTATACTTGCACGTTCGTTTTATGTTTGCTATTTCACTTCATTTAGGCCTCGGCTGAAATGTGAACACGCAGAGAAAACTTCTCTAATAAACTATCTAACATAATCTAAAATCTCCCCCATTACATTCTAGCCCCCTACTCTTCTATTTTGCTTCACAGTATTTATCACCACCTGAAATTATATATTGTGTTTGTTTACTTGTTTACTATCTGGTTTCCCAAATAAAATGTAAGCTCCATGCAATCAAAAATTGACTGGCTCACTATTTCTTTAGTTCCCTAGTGGTACCTGGCACATGGAAGGGGCTGAATAAATGTTAGATTAATGAATGACTATATGATGAATGATCAAAGCTGGGGCCATAGCCACGATCCCTTTGACTCTAAGAAAAGGTTAGGCTAAGATAGAAAAATTTTGTTCTGTTGACACACAGGGAAGCCCAGAGTCAGCTAAGCACTTAAAATTTACAGTAATAGTTTTTCTCCTCTGCTACACTGTAACCAACTTGAGAGCAGTGACCTTTGCCTGGTTTACCACTGTACTCCTGGCATACCTCAAACTATGCAAGAAGGAAAGTAACAAATGAATTTCTTGAATATGATTAAAACATGAAAGGTGAGTAGGGGTTAGCCAGGTGAGGAAAAGAAAGAAGATGGTTCCAAGCAGAGGGAGGAGCATGGCAGAGGCCTCTGTCCTTGATACAAGGAACAGACAGAAGAAGGTAAGGGTGGCTGGAGAGAGACAGTGGGGTCAGGGGGCCATGTGCGGCTGGAGAGGTAGCTAGGGGCCTGCCATGCTGGATTTTGCAAGTTATAGGCCTGGCAGGGCAAATGTAAAAGTTTTATCTTTAACCCAAGAGCAATGGGAACCTTTTCGCCTTGTGTATGTGCTAGTGGCATGATCATATTTGTCACACCACAAATCTCTGGCTGCAGTGGGTGTAGGGAGATGGCTAAGAGGCTGCTCCGACCAAGGCTAGAGAGATGGTCATTGGACTTAGGGTCTCTAGAGAGTAAGTTGAGGTAGCTCTCTTTCATTTACTGCTCTATTCCCAGCACCCAGAACAATGCCTGGCACGTTTAGATACTCAACAAATGTTTGTTTAATGAATGAATAACACAGTGGTTAGAAACAGAAGACATAAACTGGTGCAAGAGATTGTTAGGGGTTAAAATGAACAGGACATGGTGAAGGGCTGGCTACTGAGAATGAGAGAGAGAAACGTCAGGCCACTCCTAGGTTTCTGGTTTGCGTTACTACATGAATGGAGGAGTATTGCCATTTCCTGTGACAGGAAGCAGCAGAAGAATCTATACTTTGGGAATTTCTGGCCCTCTTTGTTAAGCCAAGAGTCAGGACTTCCTCCTCTTTGCTTCCCTGGGGAGGCCCCACTCAAGGCTGGCTCTGGTTATCCTCTCTGTTAGTGTCCAGCTGAGGAGAGGGGGTCTGGAGGCCAGAACCGAGTAACTCTTGGCTCTCTGAATTCTCCTCAAGGATTCGAAGGGCCTATGTTCTCATCGTTTCAGATATATATGAGGTCAGTGGAATGGCTATGAATATTTCGGTTCAGGATAAGTCTGAAGGACAACGGTCACTCTCAACATGGTTTAAGTGGTCTTAATAACAAGGGGTTTATTACTAAGAAGTTAAACATTCTGCCCTGCCCTCACCTCCAAAACTCATTCCAGAGGCTATAAACAAAGATTATGAGTTTGTGGGATAGAGGGCATGGGTTAGCTATTTTCCTTTTGGGTTTAAGCTATTATTTTTTGAATGATCTTGCGTGAACAAGTATCTTTTCAATCCCGATTTCCTGTGAATGGAGGCTCACCAGAGTTACTCCCAATTAAATCTCAAACAGTTATGTCAGGGGTATCTTGATTTTGTAAAATGAGTGTATCAATAAAGTATATTTTACATATAAATATATATGAATTCAAAGATGGTTAAAACTACATGTGTGATTTCTGGTTAGTGGGATTTTAACTTTCATTTAATAATTTGATTAGGCACAGATTAGGGTATAAATTTACTTAAGAGGTCTAAGAAGCAGGAAATAGAAAAATCACCTAGTAGGAAAATAAGCAATAATTCCATACCATCTCTGTGAACCGATCTGCACAGGCCATTCGAACCCATTCTGGCGTTGCCGGGCTCTTCACTGTGAAGTCCTCCGCTATGCCCCTCTCTCTGCGTGCTGTGGCCACTGCATCGGCGATGGCAAAAAAGACAGCCGACCCCAGGAACATCCCGGACTCCCCCAGGCCCTTCAAGAAAGCACATTTATTTTAGAAGTGTCTACACTAGACTACAAGCCACCAAAAATCAGGGGCTAGGCCTTGGTCACCATCGTATCCTCACCCCCTTGCGCAGGGCCTTGCACACAACAGGTTCTCAGTAAATGTTTGCTGACTGACTTACTAACTGCATGAAGCTTGAGTGCTCCGAAAAAATCCCAGTATCATATGAATTTACCATATCTTTAATACTGTTTGAATTAAATCTTTGTTCTATAGGACAGAGAGGTAGGCGGTGTGTGTGTGTGTGTGTGTGTGTGTGTGTGTGTGTGTGTGTGTGTGTGTGGTGTGATAGGCGGGTACCCTATGTAGAAAAACACATTCAGTGGATTGGATTGGCCAGCTTCATGAGCAAAGAGAAAAATGCCTCATTATGACTCCAGGGTTAGGAAGGCAGGGTTAAACGAAAGAGTACAAAACTTCAGTAGCAGATGATGGGTGCAAGCCCAGCATGTGCAAGGGATGCTCAGGTAATATAAATGAGTGAAGTGAGCAAATGAAAGGCCATCAGGAATAGTGGGGATTATGGTGAAGCAGAGATATGCCTATGTCCTGTCTGAAGGGGGCTACTGTTCTTCGGTTCTAGCTAATTGTTGCCTTTCAGAAATGCAGCCATAAGGATCAGATCATCCAATTCTTCAAGAGAATTTAGATATTCATATTATCATAAAATCCTTGACTTTAAAACACTCTGTGTAGAACAAAGAAAACACATCTGCAGGCTAGATTTGGCCCATGGGCCCTGTTTGCAGTCCCTGAGCTAGAGACACTGACTCTGAATCCTGGCTTTTGCTCCCTCTGTCTCTCTGGGTGAGATGATCTCTCAGACTCCCTCTTCCTTCATCAGTGAGATGCAGGCAGTGACATCTACTTTACAGGGTGTTGTGAAGTTCAGGAAGCACAGCTCTGGGTACCTGGTTCAGTCCTTCTTATTATTACTTAGTACACCCCATGGCACACCTGCAAACTCATGATTTTCCTGTGGGTCTGCCTATGAGTGGCTGGCCACAACCACAAGGACCCAAGGGCCCTGCCTGCCCTATTACTCTTGGTGGCCTGAAAGCTGCTCTCTGTGGGTTCTGAGCTTCCTTTTGCCTTTTCCCCATTGGAGTGATTTCCAGCCCGGTGAGAATCCAATGGCCCTTGTGATTGTCCTTCCTTTCAAATTTGCCCCACCTTATATGCCCAGAGGAAGTTCCTGGGCTGAAAGTGGGATCCAGTTTGGAAATGACAAAATTCCAGCAGATATAGGTGAACTCATTTATCTATTTATTTTTGGTATTAATTTGCCACCCCTATAAGAAGGCTCCCAAAAGATTTTAAAGAAAATTTTAGCAGTACATTTCAAACCACTCTGAGGATGGTTTTTACATAATCTATACACAACAATGCAAATGCATGCTGACCTTTATTTTAATTTGCAATTTCACGACTTTAGCAATTACTGAGGGTGGGTGTCTTTGCTCCTGACACTGTTGACATCTGAGTCAGATAATTCTTTGTGGTGGGGGCTGTCTTGTGGATTAAAGGCTGTTTAGCAGCATCCCTGGCCTCTACCCACTAGAAGTAACATCTTCCCTTCTAGCTGGGACAAACAGAAATGTCTGCAGACATTGTCAAATGTTCGCAGATGGGGGGGCAATTCCCTCCCCCCTGCTCCCCCCTCCCCCTGCGTGCCCCATTGAGAACACTGCTTTAGACCATTTGTGGGTATAGCTGAGGACCCTAAGCCCCTCTGAGATGAGTGACTTGCCTAACAGTATAGGGTATTGGTGGGGCTGGGTTAGGAATCCAGGTCTTCTGAGGCCTAGTCCAGAATTCCGTCCAAGCTGCCACTGCTTTCTAGGATTTCAGTAGCATCATGCCTTCAATCCCATTTAATATTTTAGTCTTGTGGTTCTTAAGTGAAAATGTCCTAGGTAAAAATGTTATTCTAGCAAATCAAAGCTTTTTGCTGAATTTTAGAGTTCTCTTGAAAGAGGATTTAATAAACTTCTTGGCCAAGGATTGCCATTGGGTGGATCATTTATCTTCTCTGAATGTCTGAATTTCTCTAGATGAATCATCTCCAGATTCTAATAGTCTATCTTGCTTTGGTCCCGATAATGGTTGACATTTATTTTTTATTTTGTCCACCTGCTTTCATTTATTATGCTGCCTGATCCATTACATTGTACAGTAGTAGATTTGGTTGCTTACCTTGGATGAATAGATGGTTAGTGGGGTGTTTGATGACGACAACAAGGAGACATTGAACTCCACTGGGACATCAGTGATGGTTGGAATTTTGTAGTCATCTGGGCCCCGAGAGTACAGGACACCTTCTGGGGAGTATTTTAGCTCCTCGGTGGTATAAAGGCCCATTCCCTGAATAAACGAACCTTCAATCTGAAGAGGGAAAATGTCAAGCTCTGTGATACTGTATGCTTTTCAGAAGGCCTTTACTTACATCCCAGTGACTCTCAGGAAGCAGCATGTGTCTCAGTGGGCCAGCACCTACCTGCCCAATATCAATGGCTGGATTTAGGCTGCAACATGCATCCATGACGATGTCCGCTCTGATTTTCTGCCAACAATTAAAATTCCCTCAGCATAAAAATGTCAAATAAAGGTTTGTCACTTAATGTTTATTCAAATGGCCCTAAATTATTACAGAGCTCCTGATGGGTAGTTAACACTACATTGAACTCCATCAACATTAGAGGTGATAAGACATGTGCTACGCTCTCCAAATTTAGTGTTAGGACTGTTGATGACTCGAGATGGTCCTTTGCATTCATGGTTTTGATTCCTGTTAAGTGACTCTACAAGTCCATGGCGTGTTGGTATGCTGGAGTGTCACTTAGTAAATAACTGAGCCTGGTTGTTCATCTGAGTCTCAACCTGCATTTGTTGTTCTCATATAATGCATGAGTTTATCTAGTCCTCACGGTTTGATGTAAGTGGTACATTTTTTAAAAATTAGTTTCAGGTGTAGAAAACAATGGAATAGTTAGACATTTATCATTTATATCCCTCACACTGTGTCAATCCCCCTCCCCCCATCTACTACCCCTCTGACATCACACACAGCCATTACATTTCCACTGTCTCTATTCCTAATGCTGTACTCTGCTTCTTGTAACCATATATATAATATATATATTGTGTGTATATATATATATATATATATATATATATATATACACACACACACACACAAAATTATAGTTGACATTCATTATTGTTCAGCTTCAGCTTCAGGTGTACAGTGCAGTGATCAGGCATCTACATCTTCCCTGAGGGGGTCTCCCTAACGAGGTGGTAAATCTTTGCCTTTTGCCGAGGAACTCACATGTATGAATTGGAGGATTTCCAAGATATTAGAACATATTAAGAGCAAGTCTTGATACTTACCACCTTTGATTTTGCTAATCTACTTCCTTCCCTGAGAAATGCCACATTAAATCTGGCCCTTCTATTTTAGCACTGGGCATGTGCATGCAGAGTGTTAAGGAGACACAGAAAGCCCGTAAGGGCTTGTGGGCTATCTCAGGAGTATCTGAGTAGGCTTTCCTTTTGCCCACATCTGGTGCTTGTTCTGATAACTTCATCATTCTCTGTTTAGGCCCATTTTGATAAGATTACAAGTCAGTATTTGCAAAGTCCTCTCTATTTTGTGTGAATTGACCATTTTTACACATATTTTAGGGCATGATGGTTCAAGACGACATTGGAATAATTTGTGTATGGAATTTAGATGTGTCATCAGTCCATCCTGTAAATTTCCTAACAATTTACTATACTTTGGAGTATACTATATTCTATTTAAGGTTTCTGTAATCTTTGTTCTCAGAATGGTATGTGGGGTATATTCATGGGTTTGTCTTTTATAATGGAAGGTGTTAATTTTGCTTAAATATGCCTCCCTGTCTTCAATAGGTGGTTTCTTGGATGCCCAATTAAATAGCCAACTCAAAATTATTTTCTCTCTCCTCCCCTCCCTCCCTCTCTCCCCAGTCGATTTCTTTAGAGGCTGGTAGTACCCTTGGGATAACTGACTTTGGAGAAACAGTATCACATTGCTATGTGCTTTTAAAATGTTTACTCAGGAGAATTTGCTAAATTACCTACACCTTCAGATTAGATAATTTGACCTTCCTTTAGAAACGGAACACTTTTTTTTGCAAAAACTTTGGAAAGTGATTTCCTCTAAAATGGAATAAGAAACAATGCGTTTTAGGCTGTCATGAGCAATTTCCTTCTTGACTATTTCTTTGTAAGTGGAAATTAAGGATAAAGCTGTATCTCTAGACATTCGCATAGGACTGAAAGAAGCTTGTTCTTATTGTATAAGTACTATATAATGAAATTTGGGCTATTAATGTACAATGCAATTTTGTTGTTGTTTTAACTTACCAAGAAGAAAGTTATATTGGACTTACCTTGTGAGCTCCTGTCAGGCAGTCAATTTCAACCTCAGAACAGGCTGCTCCATAGACATAGTAGGGAAATGGGTCACCCTCCCCTTTCTCCCAGTCCATGAAGGCCTTGTAGCCCCTGGTACAAGAAATAAAGCCTTTTATTAAGCTTGGGGGTGGGGATAGGGAGGGTGCAAACAATGTTGATTCATTTTAAAACTTTACCAAAGTTTTATGATAGTGTTTCTTTTGATTGATGTTGTTTTTCAACTGCCTTTTCAACTCATTTAAACTGCTACCTGTATTTACAACCTAGCTCATTACATCAACACCTCCCTCGCCTCCCCCGTTTAAAGAGGATACTCTTTGTGCTGCAGTTAGGATGCCAAAAACCGACCTCACAGGTCTGTATCTTGTTGGTTTAGTCTTGAGCTTTAGCACTGCCTGTTGAGAAGCTCAACTGATTTTATCAGCATTCCCAGAGGGAACCCCTACCTGGTAAAAAGGACTGGTAATTCAATGCATTAATTTATAATGGAAGATGTACACAGCTAGAGGGCTGATTTTTCTCTCTTTTTGGGTAACTGAACTCAGGAATTTAGAACTCATTAAGTACAGGGCACTGGGCTGGCTGGGCCTTTACCTTGGCTTTCCTTCTCTCTTCATGAGGATTTGCTTCATTGCTTTCTCTCTGTCTTTCTCTGTCTCTCTGTCTCTGTCTCTGTCTCTCTCTCTGCAGTTTGGTGGTTTGTTTCATTATATTGTTAATACGTCCTGAATTTGACAATCAGCTCTCCTCTCTGGGCTTCATTCAATTAACTCGAATTTACGGAGGGCCTCCCACTGACAGACCCTGCACAGTTGATAAATGGTGATGACCATCCTATCCATCTCCTCTTGCCCAGCAAGGAGCTTCAACATAGAAAGATTTTATGGTAAAGGGAGGGAGATTTGTAAAATTGAGTTGCAAGTTATTTCTAATGATATATTTTTTACTATTCACAGTAAAGAATATTATTCTTTATATTTCCACAATGAAGAAAAGTAAATGATGATTAGATGTAAGTCACATTAAAACAATTTTTTTTTTTTTTTTTTTGCCCAAGAGGGGTATTTTTATTATTTCATATTTCTTTGGACGTAGCATAAAGTCCTATTGAAGTCATAGAATTTGGGGCCTAGAAGGGACGTCAGAGATTACATAATAAAAACTTATTTTACAAATGAGGGAACTGAGGCCCAGAGTGATTGGGTTACCTCATATTGTCTCAGCTAAGTCAACACATTATTGTAATTTTTACCTGAAGTATCCAGTGGCTGAAAGACTGATTCTTTGTTCAAAAGCAGCTTCTATCTGTAGAATGGGCACATTTAGTTAAAATAAAATAAATATATCATCTGATAGGTGAAAATGAAAATATTCTATGTATAAAAATTGACATCTGATCATTGCTTATGGTGCTTTGTTACCAACAATAGAACTCACCGTAATATTTTTCCCTCAGCTGGTATACTAACAATATCCCACTGATTGAGTTCAGAAGTCTAACTTAAATAAATAACACAGACTCCTGCTGCACATCCCTGATGGAGACTCAGTTCACAGGGTATTTGGGGCTTCATTTCTAAATGTTAGAACTCTAGTAAGTGTGTGTGCAAGTGTGTGCTAATTGTGCCAATGAAAGAATATATAGGGTATTGTAAAGTTGGATTAAACGAGTCATTTCCCTTGAGACTTACTCAATAGCCTTTTCCTCCTCCCTACTCAAAATATCAAATTTTTTTTGTGGCTTAGGAAGGCTGAGTCGTGTTTTCTTTTTTCTTATTTAAGCAAGCTGAGTAAGGCCTTCCGGGACTCCTTCATACACCTCCACTCTTCCTCTCAGTGATGCTGTTCCCTGCATGCTCTCTCCATACATACCTGGTATGCGTCACAGACCAGCCATCTCACCCTTTGGTGATCTTGCCCTTTGGCAGAAATCCACTCTTAGAAAAACTGTTGCTATGTGGTGCAGATGTATATAGCCATGGTGCTCTCAGCATTGGTTTGGGTTGTTTTCTCATTTGTGGTAAAACAGAGTGGAACACTTACTCAGTCTTCCCATGTACCTTCTGGGTTTTTCTTAATGATGGGCTCAAGACGTTTCAGAAGGATCTGACAAGCATTCTTGAAGGAGAAAAGAAGTGAATTCCCATCAGAGAAGAGCCCACTGGTTAAGATTTGTGTGAAAGAATATTAATTGATAATTGATTAGGTCAGTGAATGCTTATGGAGTGCCTGACCCCGACACACTGGGAACACCAAGACAGCAACAGCACAGCCTCTGACCTTGAGAATAGCGTTAATTACTGGAGGGAAACTTCCTGCTTTACTTCCTGTGAAAATATAGGCTCAGTTGAATTTCTACTCTCAGGTCCCTCTTCTAAAAATATTCATGTTAATTCCTTTTCTCTTTTCCTACATTTTTGATTCATACTTTCTTTTGGATTTGCCAGCCAGTAAAATAAATGGAACAAAATATTTTATTTTCATTCAAATTTGTGCTTTCCAGTCTGCAACAAGGACATGCTGACATCCTTCTGGGTCTGAAACATTATTCAACTCTCTGTCCATCCCTTCATCTGTTCATCCATCCACCTTCAAACTACTGCAATGATAGCCTTTGCTTTGGATGTGAAGAGAAAAAATAATTAAGTTTGTTTTTATAATAACCTAAATCTACAAAGTTTCTGATACTCAGAATAGAAACCTAAAACTCAATGTCCTAGAAGATGGATTAACACTTAGTTTGGGCTGACAACTCCCATACACACTGAGCTATTCCTATCTTATGTTTGATCCTACCCAAAATTGGATCTCATGAATTTGAGGTTTCCCACACATTTGTTTTGAGTGAAAGGTGTGTCTGGTTTTTTGAGTCCCAAAGGCATGTCCTCACAAAGATAAGATGGATTTGAAAGTATTTTCTCTTGGTAGCTTTAGTGCAAAGTCCTGGGAATGAGGGAATATACTTCCCCACCACGTCCCAATGGAAAAAGTGGACAGTTTATAACAAGCATCATAAATACATATTACTTCAAAAGTACATGCAATCAGAGATTTGAATTAAGAAATATGAAGTCATGGTTCTCTTCTGAAAAAGTAGAAATTTAGCAGGTTTTGTTTTTAACATCAGATAGAAATTTATAAAGAAAAAGGAGGAGTACTCTAGTAGAATTCTACTGATACAGACACTTTAATTGCACCATATCTCCCTGGCTGGGGCTCTGTCTGTCTACTTGCCTGCAGGAACTTGTTTGTGTCAGGGGAAACTTGCACATTTCTGCATTACTTGGTGTCCAGTTTTCTTCTTTCTGTGTCTCCCAGGGACAGAGACTGCCTGTGCACCAAAATCCATTCTGCCCTTCCATAGTTGCTGGACATATGGTTTCTCACTACTCTACATTTCCCCAACCTCCCCTGTGGTTAGCTGTGGCCTCAGACTGGTTCTGCTAATGGATGATGAGTGGAAGTGATTTGCTTCACTTCCAGGTCTGGCCTCCATGCTCTCTCCTTTCCCTGGTTCACTGGAATAATGATGCTCAACATGTGGCTCAACACATGTTGAAAATGGAGGAATTACCATCAATCTCGATGCTTAAATGACTGAACATTCCCTCTGGACTGTTACATGTACAACAAAAGGACTTTTGTTGTGTTTCAGCCATTATGTTCTGGGTCTGTTTGTCACCTCAGTTTAGCCTACTCCCACTAATATACTCTCCCAACATTTTGGTTATCACAAGCCTATGTTCAGTGACATAGATGACTTCTCTGAAGCCGCCCACTTGTGCCTGTATCCAGCTAAGAAAACCAGAGATGTGGTAAAAGTACCGAAGGGAAGACAGACAGAAGGAAGCACCTGCACGGCTCTGCCATTGACATCTGAACCGATGGAAGCTGCTGTAGCAATTGTATTAGGCACTGTAGCTGTACTTGTTTCACAGATGTGCATATAAGACATGGGTATTTTTAATTCACGGCTGGCCACCTATAAGAAAAATAAACATTTTCAAGTTTAGCAAAGAGTTCGGTAAAGATCTGAGTCATGATTGTTCTTAACAAAAAAATTACTATTTTTATTATGTTCATAATGTCCTTTAAAGCGTAAAATAATGTCTTATAAAAATTAAAAACACTTTTTAGTAGAGCCTCATGCTGATTTTTAAAATGTTTTCTCTGTAATATTATACAGTGTTTCTTTCATTCAAATTTAGTGCATTTAGGATGTTAAGGATTTCCTTTTTTCTAAGTTTTACATGTGTAGAGGGTAGGACAAGTTGAGAGTATTCATATTTATTTCATGGCAGTGGCAGGAAGAGAGACAGTGATTAGATTGACTGACTCAGAGTTTGGTTTTAAATATATTGGAATCAGTATCAGATAAACTTGGAATGACCCTGATAGCCTGTCTTTTCTTCTTGCCCTCATTCCCACCTAACTTTAGCTTCTTTACCCTTTTCTTCTATTTGTTCCCATTTGCTTATATTCCTCTAGTGTTTACTGTTTACTTTTTTCTTTTCTGTTCTTTTCCTTCCAGTTTCTCTAGCAGACACATTAAAATATTTAATCAAGAAGAAATTAAAAAAAAAGAAAGAAAAAGGAAGGGAGGTAAGGAAGGAAAATAAAATAGCATTATTTTGGCTGATGTCTATTTTTTTTTTGCAAAAACGCTTTCTCCAGATGTCTGCAGCTATGTACCTGTTCCCAAATGTCTTCAGATTAATGCCATTCAATGATTAAATTTCCCCAGAAAGATGAAAAAAAAAAAAAGAAAAAAAGAAAGAAAAAGAAAGGACAATTTTATTGGTTCTTGGTGATGAAAATCCAAAGGGAATTTATTGGTTCATATAACTGGGAAGGACAGATGGAACTGGTGTCATGTATGTCTATATTTACGGGCTTTATGATCTCATCAGGGTCCTCTCAGAGCCTCTCATGTTTGCTTTTCTTTCTGATGGCCATGTTATTTTCAACAGTAGACAGGCTTCCTCCATGGCACAAGAGAATTGCCTCTGACAACTCCTGGTCTCTAGCATAGTAGCCAAATAACCACAGAAGAACAATAGTTCCTTTCTCCCAGAATCTACATATCAACCCCGGGAAAAGACTGATTGTCCTTGCTTGGTCATGTACCTTCTTCCTGAACCAATCCCTGCATCCAGTGGGATCCAGGAACCATAACTGGCCAGACCTGGGTCTTATGCATATATCTGTGGCCGTGGTTGGGGCAAGGAGGGTGATGGGGCCAGAATTGAGGTACCAGAATTGACGAGTCCTTCAGAACTATGTGGAACATGGGAAGTGTATTCCAAAGGAGCTGAGGGGTTGGATAGTCAAAAGCTGTAGATTGTGCCCTATAACAACCTAGTAAATTAGTCATAAAGTTAAATTTGTTCAACTTAAAGTATTATTTTTATCTCTGGGATTGTGTCTTCCTACATTGTGTGTGTATTAAAATATCCTATAAAAATTATAGGGTGATGACAGTTGATGAACTACTTGTGCTTAAATACATTAGCAACCAATATTGTTGTCCAATGTTTAAAAATTATATATACTGGTCTCAAAATAGACAAGTTGAGAAACTCCTACTCTAGGTAAGCCTGCATGCTATGCCTACCACAGCACTGTAGGGGCTCATTACTGGTGTTTTCACTAACAGTCATCTCCATCCATGAACCCTGACCAAGCTCTAGGAGTATTTGCACGTACATGTGATTTCTGCCACCTCAGCCATTCAAAGAAGTTTTTCAACTAGTCAAAATATCAGGGTTTGAGTACAGGGAGTTATTATTTACTCTAAAATTAGTGCCAAACGTCAGTCATGTCAATAATAATGTATAGAGATTAATGACTTAATTTTATTTATCTTACCTGTAGCATTTTGGTGTGAATACCTTGTCCCAGTTCATTGCCTCCATGTGTGACCAATACAGACCCATCTGTGTAGATATGAACGAGTGCAGCTGCCTAGTAAAACAACCCGGAAGGCACAGCTCAGTGCAAGTTTAGTGAGGGTCAACATAAAAAATGAGGTAATACAACACCAGTCTTATAGAGTGTGGAGGGTCAGAGAGACAAGCTTTCCTGGTAGGATTCTGAGGCTTGCTTCTGCTTTGTACAAAATTTAGGTGTAAAGAACATTCCTACACAGGAACCTGATTTTAGTAGAAGTCCCTTGGGATACTCAGGAGTTGTAGGTATCAGTTCCAACTATTTGAAAGTTGGTCCCCTGCTTAAAATCTCTGGCAAACCACTCAACTAGAGAATTAAACATTTTTAAGTACTTGCACATATTATGTGCCAACCTGGGCTCAGCTCTAGATGTATAAAAGAGGAGCAAGATGTGCTTCTTCCTCAAGTAGCTCACAGTGCAGCAGGGGACCAGGCTGCAAAGCTACTCATTAGAATACAGAATGATTTGTGAGATAAATGGGTGTGGCATTAGGGGCCCTGGAGACCTGGGAGGACAGATTCAACTGCTTCTGCGAAGCTCAGGGAAGGGTTTCCCAGAGTGACAATTGAATGGACTCATGAAGGGAAGAAGGGTTTTCCACTGAGCAAGGTGGGTAAAAACTCCCCGTTGTCTGTCAGGGACAGCCCTGCTCTTTGTTATAATATGAGGCCCTTCTGGATCAGGTCTCTTGTACTTTTCCAGTTTCATCCCTGTCTTTTCCTGCCTTGCTTCTAAGTCTGGCCTTCCCGCTGTTCCTTCCTGACATGTGCTCTTGCTTATGCTGTCCTCTCCTCCACGTCTGCTCCCCAGCCTTCAGACCCACACCCCATGGTCTCTATTCTGTTCAAACTCCCTGAACACCTCTCCTTCCCCTCTGGGAAGGATCATTGACCCCTTCTCTGCACTTATTTTCACAGAGGTGTACTGGGTTGGATAGTGTCCCTCCACCAAATTCCTGTCCACCTGGAACCTCAGAATGTAACCTTATTTGGAAATAGTCTTTGCAGATGAGGTCATACTGGATTAGAATGGGCCCTAAAATTCAATGAGCATTGTCCTTATAAGAGGCCATGGGAAGACACACAGGGGAGAAAGCCATGTGAAGATGGAGGCAGAGACTGGAGTTATGTTACCACAAGCCAAAGAACAGCAGAAGCCACCAGCAGCTGGAAAAGGCAAGGAAAAATTCTTCCCTGGAAACTTCTGAAGTAGCATGGCCCTGCTGACATCTTAATTTTGAACTTCTAGCCTCCAGAACTGTGACAGAAAGAATTTATTGTTTTAAGCCACTCAATTTGTGGTGCTTTGTTTCGGCAGCCACAGGAAATGAATACAGGGAATGACAAGTTCTTTCATGAGAGTCTCTTGGAGGAAAGGCACCTGGTCTCATTCATCTTTGTGTCCTAAAGAGAACTTTGAGCAGGTCTGAATCACAGAGACACTAAATAAATGTTTGTTAAACTGGAAAAATGGAAATGTGGTGTTTTTCCTTCCGGGAGAAGGAGGAGGAATTAGGACGTCAGTCTGTTCTGTCTGGAGATGCCTGGAGGCCCAGGATGGCTTGGAGGGGCTCCAGGCCATCAAGGCTTAGAGGTGCTAATAATAGTATTTATTCATTGTGGGCCTTTTGAGTCCCTCTGAGGACAGTGCTTCTCATACCTAGTTTAGGGAGTAGGTGTTCCAGCTTTGTGAGTCATCAGCTGTCCTGGAATAACATGCCTCAGCCCCTAGCCTGGTGATTCTTTTTTCAAATTTTTTTACTAAAATTTAGCAACATACAATATTATATTAGTTTTGGGTATATTCAACTATTGTAATCTTTATTTCTGACTGGTTCTTTTTTATGTTTTCTATCTCCATTTTTATGTTTCCTGTGTCTTTGTTGCAGTCCTCACTGAGATCACTGAGCATCCTTATAACCAGTGTTTTGAACTCTGCGTCTGGTAGGTTGCCTGTCTCCATTTTTGTTTAGTTGTTTTTCTGGAGCTTTGTTCTGTTCTTTTATTTGGGACATGTTTCTTTGTCTCCCCATTTTGGCTGCCTCCCTGTGTTTGTTTATATATATTAGGCAGGGCTGCTATGTCTCCCAGTCTTAGTAGAGTGGCCTTATGTAGTAGGTGTCCTGTGGGGCCCAGTAGTGCAGTCTCCCTGGTCACCTGAGCCAGGTGCTATAGGTGTGTCCCTTGTGTGGTTGTGTGTATCTTCTTGTTATAGTTGAGCCTTGGTTGCTGTTTGCACATCAGTGGAAGGGACTGATACTCAGGCTCGTTGTCCGTGAGGACTGGTCATGAGTACAGGAAGGAGCTGTGGTGCAGGGGCTGACCCTATGGGGCAGGATTCTCTTTAGCAGGGCTCTGTTGCTTGCCCAATGTGCCCTTTGGGTGTGTCATCCTTGGAAGCACTTGGCTGATGCTCCAGCTTGATTTGAAGCTGACCATTGGGTGTGCCAGCCCCAGGGATACCTGGGAGGGGCCTCACTGCAGGCCAAGTTCAGCCGCAGCCTGCATGAGCCACAAAGTAATATGCAGATGGCCACTGCCTGTGCTGTGCTTCGAGGTGCCTTGAAAGGCCAAGCTGCAAACCAAAGCCAGCTGCCTCTAGTGCTGGGCTTACAGCTGCTCGGCCAGAGGCATGGGACATGCTGAAGCCAGATGCTGCTTGTCTGGGTTTTGTGAACCTTTGTGAGGCCTTTGGAAAATCTACAGCATGAGCCAAGGCAGACGGTTTGTACAAAAAAACCACTGGAAGTGGCTTGGGTGTGCCTGAAAGCTGGGTGGGGCGTGGTCTCAGAATAATCAGGGCCAGGTGAATGAATGGCCTTAGCTAGGTTGATGGAGACTCCGGTATGGCCTCCACCTACGTCTGCACGCAGACAAGGGGTGGGCTCAATAAAAAAACAATGGCTTCCATTACCTCCTCCATCTGGGAGAAAGCTGCCCTCCAGCCCTCCTAAAGCCAGAAACTCAGTTACTCTCTCTAAGTTCCATTAACTTTTTGAGCTGCTGTCCCAGTACTGGAGTTCAGAGCAAGTGAGCCGTCAATGAGTAAGTCTGTATGTGGGCCCTGCAAGAGGAGTGCTTGGGAGTGCCGTCACCCTCTCGCTCACTCAGCCACAATCTTTGCTGGTTTTCTCAACCAGAATTTATGGGGACTCCTCTCCCTGGCACTGGAACCCTGGGCTGGGGAGCCTGGTGCGGCGCTGGGACCCCTTGCTTTTCCCTGGGGGGACCTCCACAGCCAAGATATCCCTCTGACTTTTAATGGTCACACGTGGGTATAGGACCAGCCTATTTTGCATCTGGCCCCCTCCTACTAGTCTTGAGGTGGCTTCTGCTGTATGTCCTCAGTTGTAGGGCTGTAGTTCAGCAAGACTTCAGGCGATTCTCAGTGATGGTTGTTTTGTGGTTTAGTTGTAATTTTGATGTGATCGTGAGAGAAGGTAAGCACAGTGTTTACCTACTCCACCGTCTTGACCATAAAAAACAGGTCCTGGTTTTTACAGAGTCCTCTCCTTGGTAATTTTACGTAGTCCCAGGAATGATTACATCTGGAACAAATTCATCCTAAGTACCTGTTAGTTATCTCTTGCTTGACGCTCCTACTCTGAGCTTCTCTGATGATCACGTTTTACTCTTTTAAAACCATTTCTCCAGGGAGTGACCTTGTGCACATATCATTATATGACAAGCAAAGTCATACCTTGAATCCTCCCTAGCCTGGTAATTTTTGAATGCGTCAATTTGGAACTCTGTGGGAAAGCTGGAGGCCTTTCAAATGGAGACTTAAAGTCATTGGTTGATTTAAAGTTTTTTTGTGGTGAAATGAGAAATTGGCAGGAAGTAGGTTGTGATTTAGGTGAGGGGCAGCCATGCAGGTGAGGGGAGGTGTGTCATAATAAAAAACAAATATGTGGTCTCTGCCCTGGTTTTTGGCACAGAGTTCCTAGAACTCTTGGAATTTACTGTCTTTTGTATGCTAATGAGATGACTGTTGTGGGGAACCTAGATTGCTTGGGGAGGTGGGGAATGGTTGCCAGGAAACCTACCACTGGTTAGAGAGTCCTATCTTATAGCCCTACTCCCTGACCTCCAGGGAGGTGTTAGACACTAAAGATTGAGTTCAATCACCACTGGCCAATGATTTAATCAATTGTGCCTATGTAATGAAATGTGCCTATGTAATGTAAAAACCCTGAAACAACAAGATTCTGAGAGCTTCTGGGTTGGTGAACACATCCACAAGCTGGAGGGCAGTGTTACTGGATGGAGACGGAATGATAGCCCCTCTCCCATACCTTGCCCTATGCATCTCTTCCATTTGGTTGTTCTTGGGTTGTGTCCTTTATAATAAACTGGAAATAATCATAGGTAAAGTGCTTTCCTGAGTTCTATGAGTTGTTCTAGGGAATTATCAAACCTGAGGGGGTGAGTAATGGAAACCCCCAAATTTGTAATCGACTGGGCAGAAGTTCGAGTAAACTGGACACCCCATTTATGCTGGTGTCTAAAATGGGGTCACTGTTGTGGGACTTAGCCCTTGACCTATGAGGTCTGCATTAACTCTGGATAGTTAGTGTGTGTCTGAGATCTCCTGGGGCAAGGGATGGGCTGTGCTGGTGTTCCAGGAGCACAGCCAAGTGCTTTACAGTCATTATCTTATTGAATCCTCATCAATCCTAAGGGAGCGGACTATTATTCTCATTCATAATTGAGGAAGCTGAGGCTCAGAGAGGTTAAATAACTTGCTTAATATCACACAGCTAGCAAGTGGCAGGGCCAAGAATTTCTCAGGCCTGACTCCAGTTGATTAGGGATTTGGGACAACTGCTTTATTCCCTAAGAAAGATTTCCTTTGCCAGGGCAGCTTTTGTGGTGTGTGTGTGTGTGTGTGTGTGTGTGTGTGTGTGTGTGTGTGTGTCTATTGACTGCCAGTAGTTGGGTATAAGTGGAAGAATGCTTTCAATGGTATACACACAAGGGAGATCTAATGCATTTTTAGATTTAGATTTTAGATTTAGATCTAATGCATGTAAGATTTTTCCAGTTGCTGAGTTTCTGCTTTTGGTGAACAATCATGGGGAGGCAACAACCTTTCCCAGTTTTCTAAACAGCTTTTCTGTATATGATGCATTGGGATTGCTGGGAAGACTCATTTGTACAAGTCCTTGTGCCATTTAATGGACTCATCTCTCAGCCGCCCTTCCTCCTCTCTTCTGGGTAGGGCCTCTGAATGACTTGCCTCTTCCTTTAGCAAATCTAACTGAAACGATTTGGGGGCCTCCCTACCCCCTCTCCCCCATCAGAATTGGTGCAGATTCCTGGGAGAGGTGGCTTGAAATAGCCAGCTTGTCAGGGCAAAATGGAATGACTTCTCTGCCTAAGACTCAGGGTGCACTGAGGAGTGTGGTGGGGACTGAGGCACAGACCCATTCCCACCCAAGCCATGAGACCCTTGAGCTCAGAAAGCACAGCACCACAGGCCTCATGGACTCCTGCTCCCCCCCACCCTTTTTTTTTAAGGAGGGCGCAGCTCACAATGGCCCTGTGGGAATGGAACCAACAACCTTGGTGTTATTAGCACCGCACTCTAACGAACTTAGTTAATTGGTCACCCCTCCTGTTCCATTTTTGACTAGGGGATTCGGTGTGTGTTGGGGAGGAGGGTGGGGGCAGGTATCAATGCTCCATCTTGGCTGTTATGCTGTGGCAGGTCTCATGCTTGCTGATGCTGTTTTCTGCCCTTGAGGTATTTTTTTTCTGCTATACTGTGAAGAAAGTGCTTGCAGATGGGGAACTGCTTGGGAAAGTTCTGTACATTTCTACCAGAGGCTGCTGGTGGTGGTGGGGGGGGAAGGGCTCAGTGCCCTGGGAAATATGACCCTCTCCCAAAGTCAAGGTTATTTACCACATATGGGAATCTTACCTGATGATAGCTTGTTGCAGCAAAGCCAACTGTAAACTTCATGGGGATAATAGCAATGCCTTTCTTCTTCCAATAATTCTTCTTATTAAACTCTTCCACTTGCATTCTTCTGCTATGAAAGGAAGATTTGTCCAGACATTCGTTCCAACATCTTATCAGGGTCTCAGGGCTGAACGCTTGTTTGTAGATGGTTTTATCAACAGTTTTGTACATGTTTTTCTCCCTAATCTGAAATGGGTAGAAAATTGAGTCAATAGTTATGGGAAGACAGAAACTGACTGCAAAATTGAGATTTGACAAGCCTCCCCATTACAGTACAAATGTTAGTGGGGAGAAGATAGGATCTTTTTTCTTTTTCTTTTAACGACGTGTATGCTTTTGCAAAAATAGTGGAGGTTATTTTTCGTCTCTTCTTCAAAACATCAATCAGGGTCTCTCCCTACTGGAAGTGGAGGGTAGTAGTAGTGACCGGTCTCTGGGAAGAAGTAGAATCGAGAAACCCTGGGAGGCAGAGTTGTTCCCCACCCCCAAAAGATTCAGAGATGGAGCAGACTTGGTACGTAGCATGTAAAAGCAAGGATTTATTGTCATAACAGAAGATTTGTTCTGCTAGAGAAGAACAGCACTGCAGCTAATGACAAATAGTAGATCTTCTCTAAGCCTTCCAGTTGCCTTTGGAATGAGTGGTCAAATCTTTTTAAAAATGTATTTGAATATGTGTGTGTCATGTCCTGGAAGCCTGCAACACTTGACAAAGAAGGAGAACCTACTGAGATATGCTTAGGAGTTTTTCATTATCCCCATCTCATTCTAATAACAAATACAATAATTACTATTATCAGCAGCAGCATTGGAATAATACTATCCCATTTATAAAAACAAATATTTTAACAAATGCTAACTCATTTGATTCTTGCAGGAACTCTGTGAGGTAAGTCATAATTGTCCTCATTTTATCGATAAGGAAACTGAGCTGCAAAGAGTTTGCCTCTCCTTGTTCAAGCTGTTCCACCTGCCTTGATTACCTTTCCATTAGATAATGCCTATCCTTCTTTAAGGCCTATCTTAAGTGCCATCTTCTCCAGAAAGTTCTTCCTGACTTCCCTCCCTCCAAGCCACTGTGATGTCGTCCTCCCTTGTACACATACACTTGATGTGTACCCTCCCTTGACACTTGATGTGACTTCTCTTAGTACAACTACTGCCTTATGCTATATTTAGGTGTTCCCGTGTGTATAGGAAGTACCCTGACAAGCACAAATCACAAGGAATTTAGGGACAAAGGGGCTCAAAGGACAATACATAGAGAGTCCTTGCTGGAGCAGAGGGTCTGTATTCAGGAAACAGAAGTGTAAAAAGTAGGCTGGGGTCTGATTGGAATATATGAGGAGCAGAAAGGCGTTATCAACAACTATCTCAATTGCCAGTGGCTACCTCTTTCTGGCCTATACCTACTGTGCACCTTCTAGGATATTGCACAAAACAATATTTTTGGATGGTATTCTTTTGGCAGTATCTCTCAAAAGTTTTCAAGTGCAGCAGCAATTTCACTCTGTAAATTTATCCTGAAGATATACACAATAGTGCAAAGATATCCCCTCGGTACATCTGTACCAAGATGTTTATTGTACCATCATTGTAGTAGCCTCAATGAGGAGCAACCTGAATGCGTATCAACAGTGGAGTGGCTAAATAAGTTACGGCACATCCATATTACATAGTGCTGTTCAGTTACGAAAAAGAATGAAGTAGATCATTCTATTGACACAGGAAGATGGCCATGGCCTATTGTCAAGTAGAGAAAGTAAGGTGCAGAATAATGTGTTTATTACGGTTCCATTTCGGTAAATAACTGTATTGTGTACATGTAAACACACACCAATGTTTGTGTATGTGTGTATGAGTACAGATAGGTGGATACACTTAGAGAAAGGGCCAGAAAAATAAACATGGAACTGTTAACAGTGGTTATCCTCAACCAATAGGGATGAGGGGATAAAAAAAGGGACATTCACTTTTTACTTTAATCACTTCAGTGGGGTATGAATTTTAAAAAGACTAATTATTTTTGTACAAATTGAAAAAAGAAAGAAAGAAATCTTTGCACAAGGAAGGTGGAAAATAAGGGGAGGGAGATGAGTTCTTTTAGGTAGTGCTGAATTTATCTTGAATCCTGAGCTGGAGCTAATTTGAGTGGTTCTTGGAGGGTATTTCCCTGGGTAGCTCGTTCTCCACCTTGTCTGATTCTTCAGCAACTTTGGTTGCGACCTTGATTACCTTACCTTTTCTGGCAGAAGGCCACATTTGGCTGCCACAGCTGTGATGCAGGATTCTGTTACCAGGGTTCCTTGTGGGAAGCCAAATCCACGAAAGGCTGTATTGGATGGTAAATTTGTCATGCATGCACGGCCTCGGAACCTGAGGTTTTGGATTTTATATGCATTTTCCAGCCTTAGTACAAGAAATTCTATAACCTAAAGTAAAAAGAGATATTCACATATACTGGACAACACCTTTTTTGCTTTTCTCTAAAAGTCAAGTACAGAGTTGAGCTGCTTGTGGAACTTGGTAAGTTCTTAAGGAAACATTCTACATTCTATTCATGATCAAGCACACTGGTTTCTGATGCACATACCTGCTCTGAGTCGTCCAGTGTGCACCCTCCGTTAATGAAGCACTCAATGTCTAGAGCTTTGATTCGCCCGTTGTTCATGAATCCCACCTGTCGTCAAATGATGGATGTTTTATGATATGTTTAAAATTTACATGCCAAGTTGGAATCACAGCCCATCTGCTCTATTGGGGGGATGGAATAAAGACAGACTCTGCTCTTGTTTGCTTGGGAGTGTCCCACACCTGGCTAGTCCCTTATTTTACAGTGCTTGGCTGACAAAGACCTCCTCCTCTGACCTGAATTTTGCTGAGCCTTTTCTTTTCAACGTGTAATTTTCTGGCTTCACAGTCAGTATAGAATTCTAAAGTCCTTGATTATCTTGGGACATATAATTACTACCCTCTTTTTTCCTTATTCTTGGAAGACTCCCCATCACTTTTTACTGGTCTTCCTTCTAATTTAGTTTGTGGTAAAGCTCTGGAATTCCAAAATGCATTGGAATGAATCACAGTGCATCCTTACAAGAAAGCCTTGGAAGCCAAGGAGTGGAATGGACCTGGGGGTGACGGTTCTCATGGTACTGAGCTGGTGAAGCGTTTTATAATTGGTTATGGATTTAACAAATGTGAACTAGTGCTGCTGTTCTTATTGGGACTCACAGAAAGCACCTTATATTTTTCTGAAGTTGTCACATGCCTTCCACCCACCTAGACCAGTTTGTCTGTATAGCCCAGATTGAAAAGAAAAATTTCCACTCCCTGTTGTAGTTCTACCAAAAAAGGATTGGCTCTAGTCCTTTGCCTTATCCCCTTTCTGAAAACGGGGATAAATACAACTGATGTAACCATACAACTATATGGTTATCATCATCTACTCCAAAGGAAAGGTTGGATAATAAATCAGAGCAGTTAGGACATATAGGAAAATCCACAAATTCAGAATTTATGGTAATTTTGACAAATGCTAGGCTGCAATTTACCTTTGACTTTTCATGAAAAAAGGATTGCTAAGCAAAGGTAGCAGAGAGAATTCTTGAACTGTTTAATATAACTTTTTCAAGAATTTCGGAAGAGCCTATTCACACATAAACATCTATTATGCTATTTTGCTTCTAATCTAATACGCTAAATGGTTCTGAATAACCAAGCAAAACTTTGTTAGCAATGTTTGAATAAGGATCTACACATACATATATATAAACACACATATTATTATATTGGAAGTAAAATTATGTTTCTTTGAAAATAAAATTTGGATTTTTCCAAAAAGTCTGATTACTTTCCCTCTTTTTAATTATATTTTATATTTCTATAATTACCAAAATATTTACATTCTAGAATCTTCTTAATAAGTATGAATCTAAAATAGTCTCATAACTATAATGTAAATAAAGCGTGATTTGTAATCTAGGCCAAAACCAAAGAACGCAACAACCACCATAACACCAATTGCCACAGTCCCAGAGTGTGCCTCTACATTGCTCTTGGTACTAGGAGATAACAATATCTGTGAGTACTAGTTTCTGTGCAATCAAAGGCAAATAAACAGTTTAATGCCACCTAGGGTTCATTCCTCTCTAATTAAAAAAAACACTAATGCCAATGGAAGATATAAAATTTTGCTGTAGTATGGAAAGCTGTGGCTTTAGTAACACAGGGAACATATCAATTTAGTAATACAAGGCAATGACAAAAGCAGATAGAAAATCTAGCTACATGTATGCTATAAGCAAGTCCAAAATAAATCATATATGATAGGAAAATATTACATTAGAACTATCCTAACAACTCAGTCACAAATTTTAAAAGTAGTATTATTGTTTGATTTTAGAATTTAGCAAAATCAAAATAATAGAAAAGACTAAAACCATTCAAATAAAATAAGGTATTTTAATAATTTCATCTTTAACACTCACTTTATATTTTCCAAATAATGGGTGTCTTCCCCCAGTTATTAACATATCATCTTCACGATCAAGAACAAGACGAATGGGGTGACCAGTTCTAAAGAAAACAAATCTTACATTATCTACCCAACACATCCATCCATCCTCCCATCCATTCATCTAATCATGTAGTATCCATTCACCTGTTTATCCATCTCCTCATTTAACTATCTACCCAACCATCTGTCTGTCTACCTTTCTACCCCTCTAACTCCCATCCATTTTCCCAGCCATTTACCCAACCATCATTGCATATATATTCATTGAGTGCATAACATGCTAGGCATTGATCTGAATTAATGTATGACAAAATTGCTAAATTACTGTTGTCTCCGTGGTCCATAATTCAGTAGTTGGAGATCTAGTTAAAGTTGTTAACGTCACATGCCAGTTAACTTGTGTTGTTATGGCTTCAAATTTGACCCTCACCCAGATCCAGCCATTTTGCATATCCCACCACCAGTTACAAAGGAAAAAGAATGTGAACAGATTAATGTAAACTTAAGAACAAAACTGCAAAAACAAGGTCAACACTTGTCTTAGGACATCTGGGTTAGCATCTTCATTTTCACCCATAATTGCTACTATGTTGGCCAGGTTGGGCCCTTAGATAGCCAGGAGCTTCCGCTTTTCTATCTCTAGGGCAGATGTTCCCAGACTTTGGAGTGCAGAAGAATCATCTGGAATGCTGGTGAAAAATGCAGATTCCTGAGCCTCAACACTAAGACTCTGATTCAACAGGTTGAGGAGGGGCCCTAGAATTTACATTTTTCTCAGCGATTCTGATGCAGGTGTCTTCAGATACACATTGAAAACCACAATTCCAGCACAGGGTTTCCTGATCTTTAATGGTGGGGACCACCTGGAGCATCAGTTAAATGTACAGTTTCTGGGTTCATGCCCTGGTGATTTTCATTCTGTGGGTCTGCTATGTGAAAGCAGGAATATCTATGAGCCCAGAAAACTTGTTATCAGCAGTTTGAGAACACTGCTCTGGGGACCGCTTATTGCGTGGCAGGTGTGTGATATGGCAGGCTGTAGTTTAAGACACGGATTCCCACACTTGGCTGTACAATGGAACCATTGGGGAAGTTTTAAAGTATACTGATGGCTGGGTCAGTATGGGGCAGTCTAGGCCCTGGGATGTAAATGCTCCCCAGGAGATTCTAATGTGCAGTCATGTTTGAGAAGTCTTAAAGCCACAGAGCCTGGTGGGAATATGAACTGATGATCTCTTGCTGGGTGTCTGGTGGGTGCGAATAGAGAAAGGTTCATTATGGAAAGAATTGGAGATAGGATTCAGATCCTGTCTTTACCTACCTATTGTTGTGGAAGGAGACGCATATCTAAGTGCCTTGGGACTTAGCTCTGAACTACACACAAGTTGTGAAAGGAAGCAGGACCTTAGAACTTTGCAGGCTGATTGGGGTTCTGACAAAGTACCAAAGAAATAGCCGTAGAAAATGAACAAGGAACAGAAAAGCCAGGGCCATGCCCCGTGTGAACAGTGAAGGAGCGAACCTCTGGGTTGAGGTTAGCCGGAAAACTCTCATTGAGGACATCATCCATCCGTTGAGCACACATTGCAGAACCAGCCCTTCCCAGGGGCAGGGAGGCAGAGGGTACGAAAGAAAAGTCGGGGAGCAGACAGTAGGTGACAGTAGGAAGGAAAAGTTGGGGAGCAGCCTCCCCCATGGCACGCCATTGCGCAGGTAACTTGCCACACCCCTAAATGGGTTACCTTTTCTAAAGCTCAGGGACAGAACAGCCTCAGCTCTGGAGGTGTTCAACAAATAATACCACTCTACCTTTTTATAGCAAATTAGCCTGTTCAAAGTCCTATCTATATGTGACTTTTCTAATAACTCGAAGAGTGTGGGTATTGTATCTACAATTAAAAAGAAAAAGAGACAGGAGGCTGAGTTGCCCAAGGACACACAGGTGGTTATGACAGCAGTCCAAGTGACTCTCAGACTGTGACTGATTTGCCCGCAGTTCTGAACATCTTACATCCGCGTGTATCCCCAAGCACACTTACTTGATAGCGCCCACCGCTGCAATAGCCCCGAGGACAGCAGGTCTTCCCACCTTCCCGCCAAAACCTCCGCCCACTCGTTTTACGTGACAGGTGATCCTGTTGATGGGGATGTTTAAAGTGGAGGACACTGTTTTCTGTAAAAGTTAGATATTGGGAACGTTTTACAAAGTGAAACAGCAAAGAAGACTTTTGTTTCCTGAAGTACAACATCACAGCAAAATTCATCCACATCTACTGTCAGTGAAAAGAAGACCAAGATAGTCTGAAATGTGTCTTGCGGAGCCCTATTGAATTCATAACCATGGGTCATTGTCACAGAACAGCCTTTCCAGCAGAAAAATGCTATTTTTCCAGAAGGGAAACTGTCAGCATCCTGGAGCCCTGTCAGAAGCTGGAATCCTAGCCAAATGCCTGGACCTAATGTCCCAACAAGGTGAAAAACAGCAAACTCGTGACCACCTACTAAAGAAGATATATTTGCAGCTGAAACCTGGAGCACTTCATGACTGGGGAGGTGAACACGTGCTCTAAAGTGACATGTTTACTCCAAAGGTTATCTGTAACGATAATTTCAGAGAAAAATCAAGTACAAAACAACTTAGTGTTGTCATCCAATCACAGAGTTCGTTTAAGCATGGTGCAAATGAATGTAGTCTTGAAATCTAAAGTGACTGTGGCTGTTCTTTTACTTACTTGACAAGACCAGAAAAAAATAAATGGGTTCTGGGGTTTTAGCTCTTTCTTGATGTCCAATACTTGGATTCTAAGTTTCTGCAGGTAAATGACCGTCCGCTGTGAGGCTTTGGTGCTTGAAGGCCATGATGGACTTAGGAAGTTGCTGAGTTGGGGCAATTCTGGACCTCACCTGCACATGGGCTGGATCCTGCGTTGACACATAAATGTCCAGTTCTTTGTCCTCTGTCTTTGGAATAACAAGCACTGTTTGTGTTTCCATGTAAAAGTGTTCCTGTCCTCCAACATGGACTTCTCCTGTTAAGTGCAAGCACAGGGAAGTTCTAGAAGGTATGTGCTGGGTGGAAACCACCATTTGGGGAAATTCAAAAGCAAGTTAAGACATAGACTGGCCAGTCTGGATTTGTCCTGACCAAGGAACGGATGGATGTGGCATTTGTCCTATAGCAACTGAGGGCAATCTGTATCAGAGACTACAGTTCTGGATAACAAGTTGAAAGTGTTTGGTTCTGTTCCTCACTCTGCCCTTGACTTATCAAAATTGTAGGAGTTTTTCTTCTATTTATTCAGTTGCCCCCTACCTCCAACCCCCAAAGTCTCTCTCTCCCTGTCATCTTTAGAAAGAAAAGCTAAAAGAGAAATTTGGCAAAATGCCAAGACTTTAGAGGATGGACTTTCTGAGAGGAAATCATATGCTTGCAATACCTGTTTCAGAATAGAATCCTGCAAATATTCTATCAAATATCCTGAGTCTCTTACCTTCAACAACTTGATCGACTTTTTCAAATGCCTCCTCAATGTTTCCTTGTTCCAGTTTTTTTTCAGGGCATAGGAATGAGTTGTTTTTTATTGCATCCTGAATGACAGCAAAACAACCCCACGAAAGTCAATTCTTTTTATTTTTTCTTCTACCGACAGTATTTTCTTCATCAAAAGCCTGCAAACTCCTGAAAATCTACTAGGACACATGAAAGGAGTCATGCAAGCACAGGAATACTAGAGTAGTGGACTCACTGCAGAGACAGGATGTCAGAGAGTTTCTTCTAGATTTCAGAGGAAACCAACAAGGATTAGAGAAATGTTAAGGATCGAGATCTGGAGACACTAGGATGGTCCAGGTGATAACTACTCATTTCTCATTTTCAATGTGGTTCTCCAGGGAACAGGTGATAAGTCCAAATGCAGTATGGGTGAGGCTCTGGGCCTTCCATTTATACACTCTTCTTGAAGAAAAATACTAGGTAGTTCACATATGAGAACCTCTAAGTCAGGGATCTGAAAGAACTGAGGCTCTGTTGAAGAAGAAGACTCAAGTCCTAACATATCTCTGGGCAAGAAAGCCCGATAGAAACTGCAGGAAGTTTGTTCATTTCTTTGAATATTTGGCGTATCCCACAAGGCCTTTCTAGCTCTTTGTTCTATGTTTTCTTTCTGATATTAACATGAACTGACTCACACATGAGGACTGGGAGCCAGCTCATTCTGAGGTTTGGTAGACCAACCTACTGACAGGCTATCCTTGCTTTCCTTCAGACCCAAGGTGGGTTCCCATACTTGAGAAGAGCATCTGTCTTCTGCATTCTCACTCTCCAATAGCTTTAAAGTCATCGCCATTCTTGCTAATGATGATAATGAGAGTAGCTAATATTTGAGTGCTTGCTTTGTGTCAAGCCCTGTACAACATACAGTGTATTTACATGCATTTTCACATAAATTCTATTATGATCTCTATTTTCCAGATGAAGAAACTGGACTTAGAGAAGTTATAACTTTCTCAAAGTCATGCTTTCAAGCTCAGGCTTAGTTTTCAGAAACGTTTGGCCTAAAATTGAATATTTGATTTCTCAAAGCAGCAGAAAATGAACAATATAGTAACAATTTTCATTTTCTGCTATACCAAGCTCTCAATAAGTCACCCTAGGACATGTGGACGTAGTTTTATTGTCATACTGCAATATGTCATAAAATAATATAATGTTATTACAATATATGCCATATTTATTGAGCACTAACTACACCAGGCACAATTCTAAGTGATTCTAAGTGCTTTACTCATTTAGTCTTAGGGCAACCTGATGAGGTAGGTATTATTATATATTGTTATATAAAATCCCTGCTTTACAGAAGAGGAAACAATGGCACAGAGAAGTCAAGTAACTTGTCTAAGGTCACACAGTTAATAATTAGTTTGACTAGGATTCAAACCTGGAAGTTTAGTTCTAGAACCTATACTTTTAATCACTATTTTACACTGCCTCTTATATATGCATAGTCATATAAATGAATGGATGGATGGATGAATAAGTATTGGTATATATGACTATTTTGTTACCTACTTTTGTTCATAAAATAATTTTTTTGCTGACTCTGGACAGTCCAATTCTGTGGGAATTCTAGATCTCGAACCATTCTGAGACCCAGGATATTTCACGGGGTGTGTCCTCTGGGTGTGACATTTTCCCCTTGAGGAAATGGGATTAGAATTGAAAATTTCAAAACCCATATTAGGATCTTAGTACAACCCTAGGAAGGGGAGTGAGCCAAGAAAAGTGGCCTGGACTACTTGCAAACTCGGCAAAATGGGAATTAGAATTAGAGTTGATTTGACCTTTTAAACGTTTTGAATATTGAGAAGTTATACCTTTTAGGCATATTTTTAAAATATTTAAATGGGTCACTAGGGCCTTTGAAAAACTTTTATTTTCTGTCACAAGTACACAAGTAAGTAAGCTTTCCCAAATTCAATTACTCTGAACTTGTCCTTCATTGAATTAGAACCTGCAAACCCCAGTCCACATTGAACTTTTCTATTCTAACTTCATTATTTTTGCTGAAAATAGCATTTGCATTCCATTGTCTAGATCCAGAAATGAGAGTGAAATTTGTGTGAATTCCATCATGAAAGTCCCACTAATTTTGAGCTCCACCTTGAAAACACGATTGTTCCCAATATCCAGTCTTATCATTTCCCTTAAGTAATAGAGTCCCTAATTTTTAGTGTATACCTGGCCACCTGGAAAATCTGTTTCCCAGCTCGCCTGTAGATATGGCATGTGACTAGGTTCTAACCAATGAGATGTAGGAAGGTGTGTGCAGCTTCTTGGAGTGCCCTTAAAGGGAGGGCTATGCCCTTCTTCCTCACCTCACTGTCTCTACTGTGTGGAATGTGGACTTAATGGCCAGAGCTTTAGTAGCCATTGTGGGCCAAAGTGTGACCTGGAGAATGGGAACCATGCATGATAAGAAACTAGATATAAGTAATCCAGATCCCAGGATAGAACCACATATAAGCTCTGGAGTGACCATATCTAGACCTTTAGAATGTAAGAGAGAAAGAAATTTATATCATTATTTTTTTTCCTGTTTCTTGGAGCCAAAGCTAATTTCAGTTCATAAAAATAATATCTTCCAGAGAAAGCTGATTTTTTCAGAGCAAGCCAGTGACAAGAAAAATGTTAGAGCCCTGAATTAGTCTTGCATTAAGATATTTACATTACAAAAGAACTTTTAATTCTACGACTTTAAAGGAAAGCCTGGATAGCTCTGCTTACCTCGATGGTGAAGATTATGGGCTCCAGATCTTCATATGTGATTTTTATCATTTTAATCGCTCGCTTTGCCTGTACATCTGTTTCTGCAACCACAGCACAGATGATCTGGCCCACGCAGAGTACCTGCAGAGAGTGCATGCATGAAGCAGGTAGAAAATTCTGGATAGGACTGGGCTTAGCTCAACCTTAAGTGGCTGGTGTCTTACTAGTGGCTGAGCAATAATAACCACATTGGAGTTACATTCAACTGCATGTGCTTGGCTAAAATCTTTTTTCCAAATTTTAATTTAATAATTTAAATAACACAGGAAGTTTTATTGGCCATTTTACTCCAGTGAATGTGAATCCTAGAGTGGATGTGAGATTGGCTGTGACCTGAAACTACTATGTCCTATGTCAAGCTTGGTTTACATGTCATCTTCATGGTGTCATTTTAAAGTTTAAAGATAAAAAAAACATTTTTTTGTAAAATATATTCTGACTCTCAATTCATGTGTTGAGCCCTAACCCCCAAGGCAACTATATTTGGAGATAGGGCCTTGAAAGAGGTGATCAAGGTTAAGTGAGGTTGTAAGGATGGAGCGCTAATCCAATCGGACTGATGTCCTTATAAGGAAAAGAAGAGACACTAGGGAGGCTCACACACAGAGAAAAGGCCATGTGAGGACACAGGAAGAAGATGTCTATCTACAGGCCAGGAAGAGAGGCCTTAGGAGAAACCAAACCTGTCAATACCTTGGTCTTGGACTTTCTAGCTTCCAGAACTGTGAAAAAATAAATGGCTGTTTTTATAAGCCACTCAGTCTGTGGCATTTTGTTATGTTAGCCTGAGCAGATAATATAGCTCCTGAACGACAACCAACCTCTTTATCTGGAATTCAACCAAAAGAACAGTGATTCATTCCACGGCTGGAGGAGAAACACTCCATTTGGGACTCATTGAAATGTGACAATAATAGCTAATGCTCACGTGCCAAGCACTGTTGTAAGTACTTCACATGTATTCACTCATTTAAATCTCACAACAACACAGCGAGGTAGGGGCTATGATTATTTCCGTTTTAAATGTGCTGACACCCAAGGACACACAGCTAGTGAGTGGCAGGGCTGGAACATGAACTAAGGTAGCCTCGCTCCAAAAGCAATTGCTCAGTGAATGGTTGTAGAATTGAATTAAAAGATGGCAAGAGCAACTTTATTAAAAATGGAATATGTGAGGTAGGTGGGAGGTGGGGGGGGGGGTGTCCGTGGGTCTAGGAAGAGAGGGAGTCCGGTGTAAATATTATAACAGGGAGTGTTTTTTGTTTTTTTTTTGTATTCTCATCTCTGGATCTTTCTGGGATATTCTATCTTGATACAGGTCAGTTCTGGCATTTATTCTTCAGATAAATTGATTCAAGAGCACACAGTGGGAAAACTAAGATTTGTTGTTTTTCTGGAATAAGTTTCTTTTTTACTGTGCTATTTCCTGACTCCAGAAGAGTAGGTCTGTCTGAATAAAGACATTAGGTAGAAAGAAGCTAGAAGAACTGGTACTTATACCCCTGGTGGCAGAGAAGGCTGGGAGGCAATGGGAAGCTGGCTGGAGGTGGTACCTGGTGATTATCTGCACAAAGTCACCTGGGAAGGCATATTCCATACCTCATCTATAGGCAACAATTTGTCATCTTCAGCACCATTGGTGCCTGGAATGTCTTTAGCTGTTATCACATCAAGCACCCCGGGTAGTTCAAGGGCCTCAGACAAATCAATTGATCTGAAGAGAAATATTTAAGTAGAAATCAGCAATCTTTGAGGGCCCCAAATCTGAGGGAGGGATAGAATATGGTTAAAAATCAAAATATGTAACAACTAGTTAAGCCCTGACCAATCAGAGCTGACTTGCCATAGGTAGGGTCCAGGAGGCCCCCTGCTGGACCAAGAGGGTAACACTTAGCTGCTGGGAGGGGAGCTGAAGGAGGGACCAGAGTGGCAGTGGCAAGGGATGTCCTTAGGAAGCTTAGGACAGTGGCCATTTACCATTCAGTAAGGAAGTATTTCAGTATCACCAGCTGAATATCAGCCCTACTCAGAGTTATTCCTTTGAGCCCTGCCTGAGGCTACAGCAGGGAGTTGTGGTGCTGTGAGGTTAGAATGGAACCAGGGGGCCTACAACTATGATTTTTGTTCTTTCTTTCATGATGGTCATTTCTGGATAACCCTCCCTTCCTCCTCCTGGGGCTGATGAATTTTTCTTTATTCTTTCCACTTTAGATTCTTTGGGTTTAGGACATTGCAGGAGAATAGGCACATTCCTCCAAGGGAATCCACACATGTGCTTTTAAAAGCCGTTTTGAAAACTTTTATTTTACTTACATGATTTTTGCATGGGCTCTGGTACTGGTCACCAATGCCATGAAAAGTTCTTTATCCAACCTGGGGATGTCATCACAAAATATGGCTTCACCTGTGGCATGTTTAAGACCTGATAAGTGCATTATGGGACGTCCAACTGGATCTTGGAGGGGTTGGTGAGAATCTACACTCTGTAGAGAAATACAAGAGTTAACCTGGAAAACTTTAATCTTCAGAAGTGGCCTGGCTAATTACCAACACGCCTGATTCAGGATTGAGAAATGAGACAGTTATCCTCGGGCAACAAATATTGGAGTGGGTCAGATGATGAGTGTTGCAATTTAATGATGTAACTAGACTGGGACATAGTCATTTGAGTTATGTGGCAATACCGTAGACAGGGCCAAGTTTTTGGCAAAATTGTGAAGTAGGTAAAGGGATACCCTGGCTTCTCCTTTTGGCATCTTCTTTTCCTAGGTGGTGCTCTTGTACCCCTTTCTTCTGGAATTCAGAGGGTCTCCCTGTCCTGCTTTTGTACCTTTCCAGTAATCACCTGTTTACATTAAAGTGATTATGATGATGAGGGCTACAGTGATATAATTCCCGAGAGTGGGGGACCAAAATCTATGTTGAAAGCCTGCTTATTACTTGAGTAGGATCTCTGGTGGGGGAGGAAGTAGCAAATGGCAATGGAGTCCATTCAGATCCAGACTAAGGTGTCTTGGCTGCCCTTTTAAGGGCATAAAGACATTACTGGGAGTATAAGGAAATGGAGAAAATGTTTACTCTGGAACTCTTCTCAAGGAAGATCTGTGCGTGGTGTGTGTGTATGGAGATGGGGTGGTAGGAGGGGTTGTGCTCTAGCCATAAGAACAGATACTTTCTAAGTTGTCTTTCAAGAAGGGTGAGTTCAGTTGTTTGCAGGGCTCTTGTTTTCCTGACTGGAGGTTAAACATTTGTCATCAGGGCTGGAGGCTGAACTTTGCTACTCTCCTGCTCTGTCCTTCAGCCACAGCGGGCTCAGCTGCTCTTCAAACAAATGCCCAAAGAACACCAGTTTGCTAGTTTGAAGAGATTATCAATTATTAGTCAGTCTGTCAAACCACTCTAGGTTGGTTGAGGTTTGAGTATATCTAGCGGTAGCTCAGGCCTGATCGTAGAGCCAGCATCTCCCTGACGTAGCCTAAACAAAGGGCCAACACGCTAGCAAAAGCTGCAGAGTCAGAACTAAAAATCTCAGCTCTGAAGTGCTTTCCTGTTCGTACAGCTATCGCTTATCTCTTAGTTTCTAAGTTTCCGTTAAATTAAACTTACTGACCTGGTACCTTTGGACTCCCTGGGGTACTGTGACCGGGAAATCTTCTAGAGCACTTAGGTCTGAAATTTCAGGATAATGAAGGCAGTCCTGAGAGAGGATTCAAAACAATAAAGGTAAACTGATTAGTCTGTGATTAAGCCGGGCTTTGATTTATGTGAAAACGACTTGGCTAAAGTATCCACGAAATTGCAAGGCTGGGGTAGACTGGATAACCAGAATCCACATCCCCTCCCAGGATTTCATTTTTTTAAGGAAAGTTTATTGCCCTCCTTCCCTTTGTACATAATGACGAACTGGACTGACTGGTTTGAATCTGATCCTCAGTCACCTGGAGAAGGGAGAGGCCTATTAGTGAGCTGGCTGGCAGACAGGTGGAAAAGCAAGAAAACTTGGGGCTGGATAAGCCATCTCAGAATGAGCTGGAGTTCACTGTACACAAAAGAGTCCAAATCCTGATTATTTTTCTCATCCACCCAGCTTTTCTGGGAGGGCAGTAAAATTGGGAAGGCTCTCTTTGTGTCACTGAAACACATCAAGTATCTTGATGCAGAAATTAAATAGCAGCAAGGATTATCCTGGTGAATGTGGTTGGTGAGGGTCTTCATCTGAGTAAATGAAAATCAGACACTTTAGTAGCCCTGGACTTTGGGGTGGGGTGTGGGAAGCAAGGAGTACAAGGTAAGGCCAGAGTTATAATCATGGTCAGGAAAGGGGAGAGAGAGAAAAAGTGAGAGGGAGAGAGAGATTTGCTTTACTCAACTTACTCCAGAGTTTATACTCAGAAAATCCTGAAAGAAGCTACTTATATATTAGCATGCAAATAAGTTGTAGTATTTTTGAAAAATAAAATTTTATTTTGCATTTTATATTGAAACTGAAATTTGGCTGCCTGAGGGCCAGAGGGCCAGAGGGTACTTTCTGGGGTGGTGGAAATGCTCTGTAATTTGTTTGAGGTTGTGGCTACATGGCTTTACACATTTGTCAAAACTCACTGAATTTAAGTAAGGTGCATTTTCTTATATGTAAATGTACTTCAATAAAGTTGATTTTAAAAGAAAAAAAATTGCACATCAGAGGCAGGGCACGCAGTAGACATCTGTGAACTGAAGACAGTCTGGCATCCTAAGCCTCATGAATCCTGGAAGGACAGATCCTGGAAGGAAGGATGGCTGGGAACTGACAAGGCCAGACCCAGAACAGGTGACAGATAATGGCACAGGTCGCCCACACAGACAGTCTGCAAAAGTAGTGGGAAAGCTGGGAGCTGTGGCTGCAATGAGCACATACAAGCCAGACACTTACAGGCACAGAGAACAGCTTCACTAGCTTCTTCAGTTCCTGCAGAACTTCTAGGTAGAATTTGAAGAGGAAACTGACCACCAGAGTCCTCTTGAATTCTACCCTCCCCCCTGGAGCTGAGCCTGGGAGGGAGACTTCATCCAGAAGCAGCCTGCAAGCCTCATCTAGCATCAGTTCATTCCAGCGCCTGGTAGGGTTGAAGGCAGGAAGGAACCAGTTAAAGGCAGTCTGAATCATGTGGCATGTGCCAGGTATTGGATGGTGATCGTTTAGAGACCCCAGAGTCCTTTTTTATGAGTCAGAAGGGAACTTAGAAATCATGTAAGCAAGCCCTTCAGGAAAACTGAGACCTGGGAGCCTGCACCAAGTGGCTGAGGGTTATTGCAGGGTAAGGGTGGGACCCGTTCCATGGCAATATGAACCAAGCATGTTCAAGAGCCAGAATGTGCTGGGACCTGGCATTAATACATAGACCACTAGAGTCAATTCCAGTATGAACGGGACAAGGCTCCGACTTAGCTACTGCTTTTCCTGAGAAAGCAATAGAGTGCCCTTGAGAGGCAGGAGTGGCAGGTGCCGCCTGGGCGCTGCCCGCTGTGGATTGCTGGGTGTTGGTGCACAAGAGAACTGAGGCTGGCTGCAGTCCTGGGCCGTTTCTGTTGTCTCCTTCACCCAAAGAGTGCCACCTAATTAATCACCGTCAAATAAGGTTTGATTCATTTAGCAAAATTACGGATAGAACAAGTAGTGATTCTACATGTAGGAGTTTCCATCTTCCCAGAGCTTTACCAACATTTGCTGGGGTCAAATTTCCACTGATTTTGCTTTGACATTGTTTCACCTCAGGTGCAGGGTTCGCTGCTCACCTCCCCAGGAGCTGCTGGCAGGATTTGTGTGCACTGATGGTGGTCACCCCAACCCCGCCATAGGCGATGCTCAGATCTTCAATGGTGTCTGTGCCTTCTTTGAGGAGGAGTCGCATGCCAGCATTCACATCGGCCAAGGCGTTTTGCTGGCACTGAGCCTGACGGAAGGCTGACACAAATTCCCACTGTGGAAACAAAAAACATTTAGGGTTATTTGATATGTCAAAACCAAGAGCATGTTTTCTACTTCTTGGTGCCACTAAGTAATCACTTTTGACTCAATCTAAAGGGACACAGAAGGCACTTGGCACGATCAGAGGGCAACATGGCTGCCTTCTTGTTCAAAGTGAGGACAGTGTCCTCTAAAAGGCCTCTCCCAATGCCCGATCTCCTCAAGGAACAGGGATCACTGTGCACTTTTCCCTGAGGCAGGAAGACTCGGCACACGATGCCGAGCTCGATTCCATGTGCTCTTATTGCCAGGTGCCATGCCCTCGAGGCTGCAGATACCTTCGTGCCCTGTGAGGATGGAGGGGCCCTCCCAACACTGGAGCTTTTAGATGTGATTTGCTTAAAGTGCCAAAGAAACCCACCATATTCTTGGTTTACAGAAACAATCACTTTCCATTTTGTGGAACTCCTAAAGGAGTCATAATGAACTTTCCAACAGTGGACTCAAGAATCTTGTATCAGGAACAGGAGTCAGGAGGGTGTTGGCTGCCCCACTGGCCCTTTGGCACCATGGCCGTTGCCTGTGCCTCAAGTGTGTTTCCATCTGTGTGGCCACCCAGGGCGCTGTGTTGAGTTGGCTTTTTTTTTTTTCCTGTTTGGGGCCTTTACATAGATGCCCATTTGACTGGGAACACATTTCAGAGTTTCCGTTTCACAGGAAAAATAAATTAAGAGCATTATGGCTGAAAGCATGACTTAATTTAGGACTTCCTGCATAACCCAGCTGATGCCTGGCTTTTGATGAATGTGTGTGTGTGTGTGTGTGTGTGTGTGTGTGTGTGTGTGTGTGTGTATGTATGTGTATTGCCTCTCTCTAGGAAGACTGTCCTTTTGGATTCAGGTACAGTTTTGAAGAGGCACAGGGAACAGAGAATGAGGACAGAGGGCCCCCTCCAGAGCTGGCTGGGTGGCCGCTCAGCCCTGGGATCCTGTGTTAGCAGATATCCGAGACCCTCATGTTTTTAGGAACTATTGGGGTTAGCTAAAGTGGAGAGTGTGGAGGCCCAGCCCCAGCCTTGTGGGTCAGGCAGAGAAGCTCATTCCATAGCCAGAGCTTTAATTTCCACCCCCCCAGAGTTGATCTGTGGACACAAGGAAGCAGGACCGCAGGCCCTCAGCAGGCCCCACCCCACAGCTGAAACAACACCCCAAATCCACACCCCGGAGCTGCTTGCTCGAGGGTATCTGTGGGCGTTGGTGCTGGGCCAGTCCACAGTGGACAGGAAGTTATTATTTTATGGGCAGAGTTATTTTCCTTCCATCTGTTTTCAGATTTCTAAAGATGACTGGACTCAGTTATGAAAAGAGAAAAACAACTCTCAAAAGCAACCAGTGGAATTCTTACCTTTTGAGAGTGAGGGATATACACAGATTCCAAAATTTCCTCTGGCTTAAGGTCTGCACTTGCCAACCCAGCAAGGAAATGTTCGTTTAGAGGAATCTGCCGTGTACCTTCTGTTGAAGAAAATGACATTTCTACACATGGTAACAAGGAATGTGAGATTATTCTGTACTCTTAAATGTCAGCAGCAAAGAAGAAAAGGTCACTTCCCTCTGCACCAAGTGATGCAGAGATCTGAATATGTGACCATCAGGGCTCCCCTATTCCCTCCACAGGGAGGGGTGGCGGCAGCTTCATGATATTTACTCTTATCTGTGCTCCTGCTATGTCAACCAGTCTCGCCCTCCTCCAGGGCCTGGCAGGCCTGTTCGGTTTTCATCTTTCAGCAGAGGCTGATTAACTAACTTGTTCGGTTCTGTGATCACAGTAAGGGCGTAACTTAAGCTGAGAGAGGGTTTGTTTCCACGATTAACAAAGTTAAAACCATTAGATTTGTGTTTTGTTCTTGCTGCTGCTGGTGGCTCCTAAGCAAGGTATCTCCACCTTTAAAGCAAAGGGAAAAATTCACAAAACCTCCTTTCAGTCCAATTGTTACCAGAGTGGTCAGAGCAGTCCCTCCAGTTTTAAAAAATGGTTTGTGGCTCCACAGGATGTGTGGTGAGCAGCTCAAACTACAGCCTAGAGATTCTGACATGGGTACTATTCCTGGCACAAGCAGCAATATGCTGATTGGAAAGTAGGTGTAGTTGAGAGGGGAGGAGCATCCCCAAAAGCCGCTGTTGACCTTTGCTGGCTTGCCCAGCTTCTGGTCAGTGAGCTCATCTACTGGCCTGGCCTAGCTGGAGTGGGGCCTCACTCAGGTTGGAGGGACTTTGGCAGAGCTGGGAAAGCAGAGACCTCAGGCAGAGGGCAACAACCAATGGTCCAGTAGAAAAACACGTCTACTACTTCTAGTGTAGTATAGGGCTGGCATTTGAGCCAAACGACCCTTGCCATCCTGATGCCCCAAAGTCTTGGCTTCTTCTCTCCTGGTCTTTGGGGGTTGAGCTGCGGTGTGGTCCTCCGAGATCACAGGCCTGGAGGACTCAGCAAAATGGCTGATGAAGCCAGGCAGGGGTGAGGGCTTTCCTCTCCTCCCTCCTGGGTGGGCCCCATGCAAAGCTGAATAGAGGCGGGACTGCTTTTCCTGTACTACCAAGTCTCTCCCAACACGCTGAGTACCCACCAATCAGGGATGGGATTGTGTTGGCCAACAAACCCCTTGGGAGGCTTAGGATGCCTGTGATATAATTTCTGGTCAGACACATGTGGGGCAGACTGTATTGATCCCCTTGCACTCCAGTGCCTGGGCCCGTGTCAGCCCATGAAGGGGTAGATGATGGACCAGTTTTGTGGGATGGACAGCAGGAGTGGATATTTGATGGGTTGGGGGTGAAGGAGAGGGAGAAGCAATGGGAAGGAGGAGTGAGAGGCCCTGGGGAGGTGGTCTGATGGAGAAGAGGCAAACACACCCAAATCAGACTGGCTGGAGCTCCCATCCCACGTCCGCCTCTGCAAGTGGCCTCCACTGGGTGGTAACATGGATTAGACTTGCTATGTGTAAAGTGTCCAACACAGCCTGACACATAGTTAACACCCACTAAAGGGAGTGTCAGCAACTTTGGAGCAGCCAGAGGCAGTGTGCGAGCTGAGCACTGCTGGGGTAGTTTAGCCAGAGCAGCCCCAAGGGAACGTCCTTCAGCTAGCATGCAAAATTAGTCATTGCGTTCCTCCTGCCCCCAGAGGGTCCTCAGTGTCTGCAGTGTGTCCTCATCAGACTGCGGCTTCTCACACAGTAACTGGGAAAGAGTGAGAGGCAAGAAGAGGAAGAGGGAACAGTCCTCAGGCTATAGAGAGCTTCAGCCTCAGCCTCAGCCCCCCTTGCTGGCACGTGGCCTGACTGAGCTGTGGTCCAGGGTGGCTGTCATGTGCATATGGGCGTGGTGTCAGAAGGAAGCACTAGCCATCCCCTCGCATCAACATGCCTTCCTCCAGGAGCCTGAGCTCCCCATGGTGCATTAAGAGCTAGAGACCTGGGCTCTGACTCAAAGCAATTCCTTAAAAAAAAAACAAGACACAAAAATCTTTAGGTGATGTTCAGAGTGTTCTGAGGTAGCTTACCTTCCGATATCAGATTGAGGGTAGCGTTGCCCACAGCCAGAATTGGATTCAGATCTGAATCGTAATGCCGGCTTATGATATGTCCTCCTAAGGACTAAGGAGAGAGAGTTACAGACTGGTCATTCTATAGCTCAAATCCTGTGCCCCAAAGGCACTTGCTTATGGTACTTCCTCTCTGATAGTGAAAGGATCCAGAGAAGTCTGGTTCTCCTTTGCAGAGGGCACGCAGTTCACACTGTCCTGGAGCTCATTCTGTCTGAGAGGGCCCCCTCCTACCCAATACTTTGGATAGAGAGGAATTGATGGTAACTAATACCGCACAGCATTTGTTATGTCCCCCAGCTGTCAAGCCCTTCACACTTATCCTCACAACAACCCAGTGTGATTGATGCCCTTTGCCCATTCTACAGATGAAGACACTAGCGCACAGAGAAATGAAACTTGACTAATGTCTTCCAGCTATGAAGGGGAAGGAGTGGGGTTTATACTCAAGTAGCGAGGGTCAGCGGCCAGTTCTGAACTACCCCCAACTTAGCCTTGGTCACAGCACAGGTGACAGAGATGCTGTCCTGCCTTGGGTACGCAGGATCTCAGCCTCATCTCACATAGCCTCGGAAATGGCCCGACTTCACATGGGCCACGTAGGGGTTCTGGGCATCCATTGAGGGAGGGGTGGCTTGTTCTTCTTCTTGCAAGATTCCACTTGGATCTGGTTGAGCCTGTAGCATCTCAGAACTTGAGAGGACAACGACTAGCCGTTCATCTCAATACCCTCCTCCCCACCTAGTGATGGAATCCACAGGGAGCACCTGGGTTGTTTTGGTCCAGCCGGAACATGGTTAAGGGCAGGGAATCCCCATTCCTCTATGTACAGCTTGATTTTCAAGTTCTCGTTTCCACTGAGCTGAAATGTGCCTCCCTGGACTCTCACCTATCGGTCATCCTTCTGCCCTTTGTGATCATAGGACACAAATCACATGTGTCCTCAGGAGTCTACAAGTATTTGAAGGCAGCTGTTACGATCCCTCTGACTATCCCCTCCCGCCATTCCTCTTACTGATGTGGTTTCCAACCCCTCGCTCTCCTGCCACCATCTCCTAGCCGGGCTCCTGGGTGTCAGTCAGAGGTCTTGACAGGGGGAGAGAACATTTTGGAATCACTGGAAGAGCTTTTTCAAAGGAAACATGTCCTCCTTTGATTCCCCATATCCCAAGGATTTCTAAGACACCATTTGGGGTATGTAGGAGAGGAAGCATGTATATTTTGAAAACCTAACTATGTTTCTTGTACTTTCTTCTGAGGTCAGGAGTAACCAGCCCTTAAACTGTGCCTCCCAGATCTGAGCATTATTCTCCCGCTATGGTCTAAACAGTCTGGAGTAGAGAAGGCTACCCTCCTTATTTTAGGTTCTATACTTTTGTTAATGCAGCCTAAGGCTAAATTAGGTTCTTTGACAGTCTTATTATAAAATTATCAAAATCATGAAGTCTTTTGCCACTTATATTGCTACTTGGCTCTTCTATTAAACTTGACTTAGAATCCTCCTTTAAGTATGTTCTTAAATAATGTTTTTAAAATATTAATTATTTATTTATTGTGCCCATCGTTTGAAGCTGCTGAGACCCTTTTGCGTGTGAATTCTGCCAAGGCCTATTTCAACATTTTGGTGAGATTAAGAAATAGGTACAATGTGCCTAAGGATAGGCCTGGAGAACATACGGCCAGGTTCTGGATCTGCTGGCCCGCCAGGCTCTTCAGGTGCTTCAGGAGGGCTCGGTATGTCTGTGTTTTCTCCTCTGGAAGCTCGGAAATCCTCTCAGCCAAGATGTCCTTCACCTGGGCCAGACTGCAGCCAGCACCTATTGTCAGTCCTGGAAAGCAAATTGTTTATATAGGGGACATGGAAGGAGCAGTTGAATTGTCATCATGGCACCAGGGCCTTAGTGTTCGACTAGGCTTTGCGCACTGGCTGCACAGAGGATCACCGGGTAACTGAAAACAGCACAGATACCTGCCTCCCAGATCAATTAAATCGGAATCTCGGCATAGGGCTTTTTCAATGGTCCTGCAGGTAGTTCTGTGCAGCCAGGGTTGGGAACCCCTGGGATGGTCTACACTTTTCTTTGAACAAACACAAGGGAATAGAGTCTAGAGAGAAAGAATGATAGTAACAACTAGCAGGTAGCAGACCCTACTAGAACTTTTCATGACCTCCTCCTGACTGACCACAGTGAAGCATGCAAAGAAGTTTCATAATTAAAGGGGGAGAACTTTGATGGCATTAAAATAATGGCAAAGGTCTTGCAATTGCCTACATCATTGTCTAAAATCAATAATACTTCGACTGCTGATAGACATCTCTACCAGTAGTCTTGATACTCAAATTCATCAACAACCAGTTCCATGAAGGGCTTGCCAATCAGAATGAACACAGCCCATCTGAGGAGCTGCCGTAGGTATTATGCTGGGTGTAGTTGGGTGTGGGGACATTGGGGGTCCCCAGAGGGATGCCAGGGAAGCAGGAGCAATGTGAGAGCATCCAGGAAGATTGGGGTGATGCTATTTGCTACATAGCAAGAAAGTAATTCAAAATTTCAACAACCATTGCAGCCATAGTTGTGATTATTGGCATGATATTAGCACTGGCTTTGGGGTTTCTCTATAGCAGGGATACAAAGGGTTCAAGGCAATCTTTGAAAGCGAAGAAGTCACCCAAACCATCAGGAGATAACTTAGTCGGCTATTTAAAGTTAATCCTTTAATATGAGATTCAGAATGTTTCCTTATATTCCTAATTTGCTCTGAATTTATATTATAAATGGGTGTTGAATTTTTATTAAATGCTTTTTCTCCAGCTATTTAGGTGATCACAAGATTTTTCTCTTTTACTATGTTAATGTGATAAAGTAAATGATTTTCTAATGTAAAATCTTCTTTATATTCCTGAAAGTTTATTAGGTCATAAAACAGAAAAAATTAATCCTTCATCTCTCTGGGGCTTGTAGGATGAATCACTAACACGTAGAGTCTGATTTGATCACTTCCAGGGCTGAGTTCTAACTGCAGTTAGTCTCTTTTTATCGGGTTGCAAGCTGGGTCTTTGATTTTTCTCTTGTGGATTAATCTTTGAGAGTGTTTCACCCTCCCACGTAGCTTTACTTTTCATTAACATTAAACATGTACTTGGCACAATACTTCCCCCATCTCTGCCAACATACCCACATAACACCCTCCCATGCCCACTTCAATACTCTCAGCTAACCTAATTGATTATGGAAAACAGTAGCTGCCCCTTACTATCCTTATTCTATGTAAATGTCGCCAAAAAGCAACTAAACTGCTCCTACTCCTTGGAATGTCTCAACTGAGAGGCCTTACCCTGTTTCTCTTTCAGCATCTCATAAAAGGTACTCCTCTGGAACAGGGTACCCCACCCCAGACCCATCAGTCATGGTCTGTTCACCACAGGTCCTATCACCACAGGCTCCAATGGAGGTTGGCCTTAAACTTTTGGAAAAATCCTAGCCTTATCTTTGCCCAAAGGAGAGCTGAGTAGACCAAGTTTACTTCATACAATTCTTCCTACCCTACAGACCCAGCATCTTAGTAGGGAAGAAATCAGACACAAAAAGATTTATTATTATTATTATTATTATTTAAGGTCAGAAGCATCACATAGATCAACAGGCCCATCTCTTATTTGACGTAAGTAGAAGGGCCCCAGGGTAAGGTAAAATGTCAGCTGTCTGCTCTATTGTCCTCATAAGTACAGATGTCAAAATCAGGTTGAGGCAAGACAATCCGTTTGGGGGCTTTCATTGGGCTATTGCCATTGCTCACATTACCCCCTCACTTTGTGTTAGCTATGATACCAACGTACTGAGAAAATTCTTTTTAGTGTACTTCTATTCATGTTTTATTCCATCTTTGGTCACAAAAATCTGTTCCAATGGAATTAGAAAGAGCTTTAACTTGGTTTGATTCTCAGAACATGGATTTTGTTTTAATTCCATGCTTCTCAGGATTCATGGGTCTGTGGGATAAACCTATGGGATAAGTCCAATAGTGACTTCCTGGAGCACTTACTAAAGGCTTTAAGGAAAAACAATGTATACTGAGCTAAACATGTATATGGTATGGATTAGCATGCAAAATATAAAGAAACATAAGTCGTCACAGAAATTTCTTTCCTGGAGGTTGCTGGTGGGTTGGGTGTACATTTGGCTCCTCCAGTGTACCTTTCCCCAACAGTTTCCTTCACTGTTTTGGGCTTTAACAAGTTTGAGAATCCTGGGAAACATCCCTGGAGGCCACTAGAGGGAACTCACACCTTAGTTTTAAGAGGCCAGGTGGAAGGCACATAGTTTATTTCCTCACATTTCAGAATCTGGCTCTACTTTGCCTGCAGAGTCCAAAACGAGCAGTGCATTCAAACAGCCAATTGGATAGGCCTTGGGGTGGGCCTAGGGGACAGAGAATGGCAATAACAAAGGAGCTCTGGGAGATGTGTGGCTTGGTGACGGCCACCAGCCAATTTCGAGACCTTGGACAAGTCCACTTTCCTTTTGCCTCTTGGCTTCCTCATCTATAAAATGAGGGACTGGAATTACATTGAGGATTTGGATTGTGTCCTGAGAAGCCCTCTCAGGGAACAGATATAGGGAGCTCAGTGATAGGGGGAGCTGAAAAGTCTTCCCCCTCCTTCAAAGAGAACAGCTTATTTTCATTTACTTCTTCAACTTAAGATTTGAGGACAGTGTTGTGCTAAAGAGAAGTTTAAAAACGCTGGGCTAAATGATGCCTGGAGCGAAGATTAGGGGAAGGGCTTTTGTGTCTTAACCTTCTGCTTAAACTAGTTGTCTGTACTTCCAATCCACCCATTTTACTCTTTCCTCTCCCTCTTCTCTCCTTTCTGTCAGTACCAAGATTTCAGGTAAATCTAAGCACATTCCCCTTATTTTCTGAGTGTCATTCAGGTGTACCACCTGAATTGTCCCAAGAAGAGTCCCTTCCCTTGCAAATGGGTGGGGTGCGGCCAGGGAAGGGCAGGCTTGTTGGTCTGCAGCACAATCTAAGTTTGGCTGATGATGGTAAAAGGCAAGGAAAGTGAGACTCCTGAATGGTGGTGATACAGCCCACCACTGAACCCTGCCCACCACTGACCCCCACAAACACGTAGTGGCCTATAAGTCAGTCTTGACTAAAGCTTTCAGTTCAGTCAGTCTCTGTTGGCTAAGTTAAGAAAGTCATTATTACCACTGCATCCCAAGCACCAGTTTTGGACCAAGATTTTCATTCGTTTTTTTTCCATTGAGTCATTGAGCACTTACATGCATGTTCAGTACTCATTTACATGTATTTATGTGCTAGAAGCTCTGGGGGATAAGAAAGGAGTAAAATAAGGTTCCTTTTGTCAAAGAATTGCCATACCTCTTGAAGGCAAAGTCTTGCATGTTTCCTTCCTACTTTGTGAGTGCCATCTGGCCTGATGATAGCTGTACACGGTGTGCTCTAAAGGATGTTGTAAGTGACCGGGGTGCTTGCCAAGGCAGGTCTTTCCCCCACTTGGCCTCTTGCTATTGTCCCCATGAGACAAATAGTAGTTGAATGCCAGAAAATATTTCTCCTACTTTCCCCCTGCAAATATCCTCAGTCCCTGGAATTGACCATTCAACCCATGGATAGCACCAGTTCTCTCTTGCTGTCTTCCCATCAATGTGACACTGCAAATTTATTGTTTCTGGGTCACCATGGCATTTCACAGGCAAGAATCCTGCAGGTGACTATAAGGTCTTGAATGATATCACCTGGATACCTCATATTCTATGCAAAGCTTTTGATAGTAAAGTTTCATGGCGGGGATATATATCACATCAGAGAAATGATAATGAGTTGGAAATAGGCCAGACTAGACAAATGTATGAGGAGTTTCCAAACTATTTGGCAAGTGGAAGTTTAGTACAGGGATTACTTCATTGATATTTTATAAGAACACCATGAACTCACCTTCACTTGTTTTAGACACCATACTCAGCTCAGAAATCCTAGCAGGATAGAGGAGAATTGGGTGAAAACGTCCTTGAGATTTCATTGCAGGCCCTGAAAAGTAAATATATATTTTAGAGGGAGTTAGGAAAGAGAAAATGCCTTTTTCTTTTTTTTTTTTTGGCATTGAAAGTTTTTCATGAAAATGTTCAGATACTAATTTTAAAAACTGACAATAATTGTATATAGATATGAAAGCAATAGCCAAATACCCAGCCAATTGAATTTATAATGCATGCTATCCCAGTATATGTATTTATTTTATACACTCACTACGTGCATATAAAAATAGGAATAAAATGGATGAAAGGTTCTTAGAAAACTCTTGCATAGGCACCACGAGACATACATTAGAATATATGTAATAGTCCAAACTGGGAAAGCACTCCGTGTCCTTTTACAACAGAATGAATGAACAAATTGGGCCATGGTCATACCATGGAATCCAGCACAGTTACATGCAAAAATGTGAGTGAATCTTAGCTTAAGAATGTTGAGTGAGCAAAAAAATAAGTCTGCAGGAGAATAATGCCATGTCAGTCTATTTATATGAAGTTAAAAAATATGCAAAACTAAATGACGTATTGCTTAGGGATTAAGATATAGCTGGTAAAACTGTAAAAACAAGGAAGAGACTGACCGACTGACCGGCACCATATTTAGGCTAATGAGTACCTCCGAGAAGAAGGGAAGGAAAGGGGATGTGGTTTGGGAGGGGCCACAGGATCTTCAAAGTTCTTGGTAAGGTTCTCGTTTTTAAATTGGGTGGGGATGATAACTGGGTGTGCATTGCTAATGTACCCATACGTATTTTATAAAATTCTATTATATCTACTCGCTATTTAACAAAAACAATATAAAAAAGGACAAAATAAAGTAAATGATTAAAAAAAAAAATCTAATACTTTTTCCCCACACAAGGGGTTACCCTGCATACTCCCAGGGTCTCCAACTTTGGAGACTATTTTAATATGATATGATAATGTTTGTATTATACTTTTTATATTATTGTTCTAATATATACAACTTATATGTATTATATATTAGGTTGGTGCAAAAGTAATTGCAGTTTAAAAGCTTAAAAACAATTGCAAAAACCACAATTACTTTTGTACCAACCTAATATAGTTATATAAATAACTGTGTAATTATTGTATTAATATATAATAGTACATTTTTATAACATACTATCATAATATTTTTATTATAAAGGCTGAGGTTTTTATTCTTAAAAAGAAGTGTTTGTAGACCGAGAGCAGAGTAGGGAACAGTAGGTCCAACTTGTCTTTAGTGGAGGCATGAGAACCTTTGTAATCACTTACCCAGTGAGGTGTTGCCCAGGATGAGAGGGGCTTCGGGGTGTTTCACTTTCAGCTCTAGGAGATCCTTGAGGGTCCCAGGGGAGATCCAGGTAACCCTCTCTCCATGAAAGGTCAGGGTTCTTTTTTCTGGGTTCTCTGCCATTCTCTAAGTGCAAATGACAAGTGTGTGTGCACATGCGCACATCTGTCTTCCCGGGTTATATAAGATCCCAGGTGGAGGTGTGTTCCCCTAGACAGATTTCAGGAGTCCTGTGGTCCACTTAACCAAACAGATACTCACTACATACATTGACTAATGTCTGAGTTTCCATAATTAGATTTTTACAATTTTAGCTTAACACTTGTTTACATGTAACTTTTTGGAGACAAGAGACAATAGGAACTTGCCCCTGTAATTGGCTTTTCAGTATAGATTATAATAATATAATTTAGTATCATGCCTTAAAAATCAGAATTATACTAATGCTCCCTAAGTGATATGTTCAGCCTTGACTTTTCTTTTAAAATCCAAACTCATATATCTGAATGAGTATTCGATGTCTCCTCTTAGATGTATAACAGGCATCTCAAACTTAACATGTCCAAAACCAAGATCCTCATATCCCATCCCCTTCCAAGCCCCTGCAAAGGATCCCCACAAAGGAAACATAGGCTGCTCCTCGGGAGGTCTTCCCTTTCTCCATTAATGGCCACTTCCCTTTCCAGCTACCTAAGGTCCAGAGTGAGCTCCCTTTCTCTCTTCCACACTCCACATCACATCCTTCAGCAAATCTTGTTGGTGCTTCCAAAATACATCCGGACTCTACTAGCTCCTCACCATCTGCAGGCTGACAGCCTGGTCCAGCACCACCATTTCTTAGGATGGCATTAGTGCCCTGACAGGGCTCCCTGCTTCTTCCCTTGCCCCTGTGCAGGCTACTCCCATCCCAGCAGCCAGCATGACCCCACATCCCATTACAACATTGATAGGAGCATACCCCTCCTCTATCCAGCTTCCCTGAAAACTTCTCGTCTCACACAGAGCTAAAGCCTTAAGTGTGGCATGGTCTGCCTGCTCATTCCTCCCTTCCAGCCACACTGGGCCCTGCTCTCTCCCCTGATCAGGGCATTCTCCCACCCCTTGCACTTTTGCACTTGGTCGTGCCCACTGCGTGGATTGCTCTTCCCCCACATATCTTATCTTCATGGGCTGCTCCCTCACTTCCCTTAGGACTTCCTTCAACTGTTACCTTCTCAGAGAAGTCTTCCCTGGCTGGATATTTAAAATTGCAACCCCTGCATCTTTTCCCCCTTATCTATTTTATTTTTCTCTTTCTCACTTCCTGACACACTATATATCTCATCCATTATCCTGCTTATTGTTGGTCTCTCCCACCAGATTACAACCTCTTTGAGGTCTTTGTGTTAGTTTTGTTCCCTGCTGTATATTCAGTACCTAGAACAGTGCCTGGCATGTTGCCTGATGAATAAGTTGCTGGACTTACTGAATGCATGGGTAAACATATCAGAACCCCTTTCAGAATTAGAGATTTTATAGAGTGGGATCACTGGATGCCTGAGAAGGAAGATAGAAATGCTGATAGAGAGAAGGGTGAGAAATGTGGAGTGGGGGGTGGGGCTGGAAGTGCTCCTTGGGGTAAATGTACTGGTGTGGCTGGAAAGACCAAGTTAGAAGCTGAACAAAGCTGTTATCACTTGGAACAGTCCACAGGGACACATTCTAGATTACAATGATGAGAGTAAGGGTGATGTCGTTTGAAAAATAGCCTCAGCTGAGGCTTTGGGGAATATGTTCAGGGCATCAGCCGAGACTTGGTGTGCTGGGCAGCGAAAAGCATCTTGATCTGATCAAACATTTCCATAATTTGACAATTTCATAGGAAGCAAAGAGTGGTTTCAGAAAACTGAGTTTATAACCAGTGACATTTAAATAAGCACATAAAACACCCAATTCATCTTACCAAGAGTTCTGGGGGAAATATGAGCTCCTGGGTAGGGTCCAAGGGCTGGAACTCGTCTTTCATAAATAATTTCGTGGAAATCTTTATAAAGAGCAGAAGAAGATGGCCCTGTCAGCCCAGCTGAACTGGAAACAGCAGTATAATTATTTACATTAATTAGATAAAATGAACATAGTAATAATTCTCCCATTCTCCTTGTACAGGGAAATAATTTAAACCAAATTGTTTTAAGTAACAATTTTGTTGTGAAAGAAATACTGATTTTTCCATTAAAACGTATGATAGTAAAGGAAAGCGTATCCTGTGAGAAATTTTAAACAGTACCCCGTAAAATATAAAGACAGTCTGTGAAAACTATTAGAGGTCAAATAAGTTTGGGAAATCCTCTCCACTGTGCCCCAACTACTATTTTCTCAGTTGTCAAATCGAGATTCAAATTGCTAAAAGCTCTGAAAAGTCCTGTGGCTTAAGTAAAAATGACTAAACATATATGCCCATGTGTAAACACGCATATATACCCCACTAAATTTAATAACAGTAGTTAACATTGATGGAGTGCTTACTTTCCAAGTGCTTTTATTTATATTAGAAATTTATTTAATCCTCACAATGGTACAAAGAAAGTAAATTATCTCCATTTACTGCGTAGGAAACTAAAACACAGGGAAAAGCTACTCAAATTGTAATTTTGTCTGAATCAAATATGTTTTAGCTTTGGAAACACTTATTCCCTGAAAACATTCCTGAAGAGGTAGGGGAAATTGGGATAGAACTGTGGGTATCAGGGTTAGAGGTCTGTGTGATAGAGAAGGGCGTGGAAATACTCTCTTGGGGGCAGACAGATCGGGGTTCATTCTCAGCTCTGCCACGACTCTGACCCTTCCTATGGAAAGGTACTTTACCTCTCTAAAGGTTAAATGGAAATATGCATGTTTTGAAGGGTAAATGTGACAATTAGGTGAAATGGCCTGACATATGTCCAATACTCATCTTTTTCTATCTCTCTGAGGTCTTCCCGGGATCTATAATAGAAAGAAAACTTGCAACTGTTCCTTGTAAAGGTTCTTAGTAAGACTCCAGATTGAAGCGTTATAGGCCAACATCTGAATGACCAGTTTTTTGTGTTAGCTGGGAATTAGAAGTGTTGGCAGTACCTGGGAGCAATAATGTAGTATATCTCTAAAACCTAGAAATAAGATGTGTCTGAGAATTAAAATGTAAAACAAACACAATGAGGGCATTAGGCCAAGGTGTAACAGTTATCCAATGGAAGATACGAAAAACATAGCTTAAAGAGAAGGGGAGGTCTGGGGGCAGACACCTGCCAGCCAGCAGGTCTACCCTGGTAGAAAAAGGGGATATCTATGATGTCATCCTTAAGATTATTCAACTGGTCTGCATCCATGCTCACCAAGCAACCTTCTCATATTGTGGCTTCCTATGTGTATTTTCCTATAGGGAAAGGACATGTGTTCAGTGATCAAAAGATCTACTTTATAATTGTGTTTCTCTTTATAAAAGAATATCAGGGCACATTCCAGTTTAAATATCATGTTCTTTTGAGTTTGGTTCAAGTGAGTCAAGTGGTTTCCCGAGCCCAGTCTCTGCCCAGATTGAATTCCTGAGGCCACAAAATTGAGACTCAGGTTTTACAATGTATTAATTCCTCCAAGGCACTGATCCTCTGTTAAATGGTCATAGGGGTGCAGCCCATTTTCCTTTGCAACAATCTTCTGTCCTATTGCATGCCTTCTTCAGACCAAAATATGGTGACAGTGGGAGGCCAAGAACGGGAACAAAGTAGGGCTGAGGGATAGAAATAGATACAGGAGGGAGGTGATGGACTCAGTTTTCTCTAAGGCCAACTCTATTCTCTCGGATTTCCTTGGCTATGGGGAGCTGACTCTATTTTATCCTGTATTCCAGCTTCTCTAAATAATTCATTTAAGAACTTGGCTGTGTGTCTTTTTAGGAAACTAGTATCTCTGAGAGAGCAAAGCCAGGGATTGGAATGTTTCAGGCTGGATTTCCCAGCTGTAGAGCCATGAACTTGCCACGTGACTTTGGATGGGCTCCTCAGCCTTCCTGAGGTTGCAGTGCCCTCTCTCTAACAAAGGAGGAAACACAGTGGTAGAGGACAACTCTGTGTGAGTAGGCCCTGGCACAGAAACCCATTTCCACCTGAGGACAGGACTTATCATTGCTGGGGTAGGTCTTTTTTTCTCTTGTCTGAACAGGTTTTTATTTTGTTGTTCCAGCCTTCCAAGAGAATGAAAGGGAAACTAAGAGCTCAGGCTTTGAATCACTACTTTACCCAACTCCCAAATGAAAAGTGGTTTATTCGTGCAGGCGCTTTGGACACTTGTAGGTAAAGCAGAGAATGACCATCAGAACTAACAAGCATGGTTTCAACACTAGGCCAGCATTTAGTACTACTCTCAGGGAGAAGACAAAACAAACAAAGGGACTCACGTCACTGCTCTTGCCATGTGAGAAAGAATCATTTTCTCCCTGATCCAAGCAGCATTTTCCTGTTCCTTTCTGTTGACAGCCATTTGACTCCTAGGAAGGTGAAATGCTTTAAGATGAAAAACTTTTTGATAGGTAAATAAGTGTGTGCCTTGAAGGCCTTGGCAATTTAAATGAGACTCCAGATGTTTTTAGCCACTTTAGTTACTCCAGATGTTTTAGTCACCAGGTAGGTGGTTTCTGCCGCAACACGGATAATTATAAGATCTTTTTCCTTTTGCTTTATTTTTAAAGTAAAATGATACATATGGAGTTATAAATGATATAATCTTATATGTAACATATGCAAAATATATCATTTAATATAAAACAATAATATAGAATATAGAGAAGCATAAAAGAAATTACATTACCCTATTCCTATATTTTGATATAATATATATTTATAGTACAGTATCCTTTTTATTTGGCCTATTTGTTCATTTATATTGTCTTTTTCCATATCATTAAAACATCTTTAAAATATAATTTTGATGATTGGATAATAGTACAACTTCTGGATATATCTATATATATCTATATATTTGTAAAATTTGCTGTTGATGTATACATAGGTTTTTTCCTACATTATAACTATAAACAACATTATAATAAACGTTTCTGTTCATTACATGTATAGCTTTGTGTACATCTCTGAGTTTTTTCTTAGTTGGATTCCTAGTGGTAGAATTAATTGATAAATGCTTTTTAGGCAATAGCAATTTATCCATTCTTTAGCATATATAAGACTCAACAGCATCGAATATTATCATTTATATATCATTAAAAAATAGAAAAAGGACAGAAATAAAGAAAGATGAAGAACTAATTTTGGTAATCAGACGTTTGGGATCTGTGTAGGACTGACTGGAAATTGATGGGCAATCAATTAATTTTAAAGCAGATTTCCATTTGCCAGCTCTTTTATTTTCCATTTCCTCCAAATTCACCTCTTGTATCTTCTTCCTTATATATTTTTTCCTAATAATTTAGCAAAATACTTTCTTTCAGTTACCCCAATTCTCTGTTTCTGCCCGAATGTTTCAGTCTGCCATCTTCCTAATTCTGTCCAAGAAGCAAAACAGGTAGGCCAAGCTAACAGCATTTTCTTTCTTACTCAAAGCTCTGAGAGCTTCCTGGATGGGCCATGAATCCATGATAACAGAAAACCCAGTCTTCCTTTGGTCTAGTAGGTAGGAGCCTCAGGTATCCCTGCTGGGGTGCCTGGTTCCTTAAAGTCACGGGGGCCTGCTGGCTGCAGGATGGGTCTCTGACCATATTTTTGCCTTTATTCCCAGAGTCTGTGCCTAGGAAGGTAGATTACACCTACATTCCAGAGGGAGAGAGGTTACCTTTAACTTGCTTTATTTGTATTTCACAAGTGCTTTTCCTTTTACACCTGCAGTTTGATGGGTTTACAAGCTATTCATTTTATTTCTCAGCTTGTCGACTTGGCTCCCCTGTGTGGCAGAAGCCTGGGACGTGTGTGCAAGGGGGACCAGCCTTGCTCTGGGGAATGGGATATGCTTCCCCACCTTTCCTATTTGTAGACCTGGGGTCCCCTTCTGCCCTTCTCACCCCACCTGGGCTCTGTTCTGTACTGTGAGGGGCCTCAAACACTAGTGAGCACCCCAGCCTGAATGTCCAAGCTCTGTCCGTTCCTCCACAAACAGGTAGTGATTACCTGTCCTTTTCCTAGAGGTGCACACACTGGCTGTTTTGTCTTAGATAGATGGACTCTGGAAGAACCTTGTGTCTGGCCTGGGACTGGGATCAAGGCTGTACCTGGAGACTGGTCTAGAAAGAGGTGAAGGCTCCAGGTGAACAAGTCACTTTGGCCCCAAGGCCTCCTAAGAAAGGCTGGAGGATGACCAGCGAGGGACCCTTCAAAGTGTAAGGTCCCCCTTGCTTGGGTCTAAGGGTGGTACTGCCTACATTGTCTCGCCCTCAGCAGAGGGCGATCAGATGTGCCTGTTTGGTCTCCCTATCAAATGCTATTTATAGCATCAACAGCGTCCTCAGTAATGGTAGTAACCATTTGTTGAGTTCTCACTAAGTGCCGAGCAAGACTTTGCTACATGCTTGGCCATAGTGCTCATTTGATCTTCACAGCAGCCCAGTGAGGTATTCCCATTTTGTAGAGGAAACTCCCTGTGCTCTTGTACTTGGGGTGAATTTTGGATTCCAGTCTGCCTGTTTGGCTTCTTTATCTGCTCACATTTTCTGGATGGTCTGGATTCTTGGGACAAACCTTGCCTCCTCAAAGCTAACTCCAGGCCTTTGCTTGTCTTCTTGGGTTTGCTGGAGGCCTGGTACCCGACCTGTCCTGATGCCTCGCTTAATTGGTCATAGAAGATGTCTGGATGGCTGGTTAGATCACCTGACTTCCCTCTGTGGTGGGACATGGAACATCAAAAAAGGTGTAATGTTCACCCTATTCTCAACCAATAGTTACAACTCCCGTGAGTCAGTAGGGACCAACTCACTTGGTCTCCCTTCTAGTCTGTTTAGATGGTCTAAAAAAAATTAAACTCCTATAGTCCCAGCCTTGACCAGCTGTCACTGTCACTTTTGCTCTGTAGGGTGTCCCCACAGTCACCTACTCACCACACAGAATGTCCTTCCACTCTCGAGAATTGGCCGATACCCAGTGCAACGGCAAAGATTACCTAATCAGAAAAGAAGCATGATTCTCAGTAGGACTTATTTTTACTGGTTTCTTTTGAAGGTTAAAACAGGCTCAGGTTTGTTTGTTTTTCAGTTTTTTTAGAGTATTTAAATATCTTCCAGACTGTTCAATCCTTTTTTTTTCTCTTCTTAGAATATTATCTTTTCCACCACCTCAAATTCAGTTTTATTCTTTGTCCTAAAGAGATGATAGTCTATCTGATGAGCTCATTCATTCAACATGTTTCAATTGACAACAACTATATTTCAGACACTATGTAAGATACAGGGCATCCTATAACACAGAAAATATAGGCCATTTCTGAGGCACTATGTGAGCAAAAGATCATGCGCTGGGCAGTTTGTTAGTAGTGCTTGTCGGTGGCTTTTAGATCACTGCATCTGAATTTCCTAAGATACGGTTAAGAATGCAGATCTCTGGCCCTTCTCCAATTCTCCTGAATCAGAACGTCTGGGGACAGGCTCAGGAATCTGCATTTAAGAGACCGTAGGTAATTCTATTGCATGGTAAAATTTGAGAACCTCAGGTTTCCAAGGATGAAGGCATAAGGGTGGGGATAGAAGAGGGTCAGTGTGCAACAGAGTTCATTCAGGAAGGCCTCACAAAGAAGCCTGGCTTGAAGGATGAGCAAACAATGGGCTGGTGGAAAGCAGGAGAGGGGCATTCAGGATTCACAGAACAGCGTGAGCAAAGGGGCAGAACTGGCAACGTGCAGAGGAATTGCAAGGTGAGAGGAGACTGGCCAGCAGGGAGTCACGTAGCAGAGGAGGAAGCATGGGTTAGTGAGGCCAGTTGGACTTCTCTGAATGCTTCGTGAAGGAAGGTAGGCTTGGCCATGTTTGAGCGGTAAGGAGCTGTTGAAGGACGTCACATATGGGAGAAACTAAGGAAAATGGAGATTTTAGATGATTTTCTGTAACAGAGCAGAGAGAGTAAAGGAAGTCCACTAGCAACTGGTAGATTAGGAGAGCATCTGTGCTCACCCTTCAGGCCTCAGTCTAAGAATTTGTGTATCTAACAGATGGCTGTTTAAGGATCATCGACACCTGAAAACAATGCTTATTAATCTTGAAAAAGGGATATTTAAGAATTCCTCTTTAGTAACTTAAACCCACTGCAAAAGTTAAAGGATCCTTTCAATATGTGCAGGGTGCTGTTATGGGTTGAAATGTGTCCCCCCAAAAGATATGTTGGGGTCCTAAACTTGAGAGCCTGTGAGTGTGACTTTATTTGGAAATAGCATCTCTGTATATGTCCTCAAGTTAAATTGAGGTCATACTGAATGAGAGTGGGTCCTAATCCAGTAACTGGTGCCCTTATAAAAAGAGGGAAAGGAGAGGAGACCATGAGAAGATGGAGGTAGAGATTGGAGTGATGAATGTATAAGCTGAGGAATGCCAGGACAGCTGTCAACCAACAGAAGCTAAAGAGGCAAGAAAAAAATCCTCTAGAGCTTTCAGAGGGGACATGACCCAGCTGATACCTTGATTTCAGACTTCTAGCCTCCAAAACTGAAAGAATAAATTTCTGTTGTTTTAGCCCACCCAGTTTGTGGTACTTTGTTACAACAACCCTAGTGAAGGCAGCCAAATAAGTCAGTGGATAGAGAAGTGGGGTGTCAAGATGGGGGTGTGGTCCACACGCGCTGTGTTAGTCCTGTGCAGGTTGCTCCAGTAAGTGCTCTGATCAGCAGAGTACAGCTTGATATTCTCTCTCCTGGGTGAACTGTAGCTACTTTAGAAACAACCGAGGGGTGGGGTGTCTCTGAGTGGGGCTGGGATGAGGATGTGGGTGGTGTGAGGCAGCCTGCGGCGCACTTCCCACGTGGCCTCGGGGGCATGGTGGGTTTTCTCCATGTCAGGCCTACCTCCCAGGGCTTCCATGAGCTGATCCTCTGAGGGCTGTGGGTGGTTCCTGAGCAGCGTGTAGATGGACATCACCATCCCGGGGGTGCAGAACCCACACTGGGTGCCGTGGCTCTTGGCGATCCTTTCCTGGAAGGACACACGCATAGTCACAGGCCCTACGTTCTTGCTGCCACCTCTCATCAGGGTTTTCGCCCTGCATCTGCCTTGTCAGGGGCGAACTTACTCCCTGAGCAGTGCACTCCTTTTCTCAATCAGAGATGGCCAGTGTCCCCTTTCCTACCCTGCTCCTGGAAGAGGTGGCTCAGAGCCCGTTTCTGTCGTTATAATCACTTCTTAAGCTCAAATGCCCAGGTCCTTCTAATTAGGAATGAACGGCACGCAGCCTCCATTTCCAGAGTGAAAAGAATTCTCCAGAAATCAGTGATTATAAAGGAAAGTGCTGTAAGTTTACAAAAACAATTTTCTTGAACACCTCCATATCTTTCCTAGCTTAGTTCTGGCCATAAGGCCATCTCTTTGATTCACTTGGAGACGATGTACTATTGACCTCATGTTACTTCTTTAAATTATTTTGTGTTGGCTCAAAAGGAGTTCTACTCTCAAAGAGTTTGGTCTGCGTTCCATATTCTTGCTATTATATTTAAAATGTGGTCCATGGACCAGTGTTGTCAGTTCCACCTTGGAGCTTGTAGGAAATGCAGGACCTCAGGCCTCTGCTTCAAACCTGACTCAGAACCTTCATTGTACATAAGCTCCCAGCTGACTGTTAGGCACATTGAAGTTTGGGGAATCCTGCTTTAGATTTCACAATGTAATATAGTCCTAGAGGCTGTGTTTATTGACCTTGGTGTAAACATCCTCTCTGACCTTCTTGAAGACTCTACTGAACTCTGTTGGGTCCTTTGCTTTGGCTGACCTTCCTGGAATTGATTCTCATAAGGTTAAACCCAGGCTCTTCCTGCTTGGAAGGACTTGCTGTGTTGGTGGATCTGAGCCTAAGGCTTTCCAAACCCCTGCAGCAATGACAAAGGGATCAATGTGTTTCTGCCAACACGTGTCACAGTACTCCTAAAACCAGCCTGTGTGTTCCAGCGTCACGTCAAGCTTTGGAGAAATGATTGTCTTCATGCTCTGGTACAGTCACCCTCAATTCTGATTTTACTCTGAAGACCTTGCCACAGGGAATATTCCTGAATTGTATCCTGTTAGTCTCAGAGACATTTATTTATTCTGTGCTATAGTCCAATAGGTATTAATGTTTTGATAATCCTATTTATCATTCAAGTAGAAAAAGTAGGAAAAAGATGATCATTTAATAAAATGTGGATGGATTTCCAGCTTTCTTTTAAATCACTTAACAGCTATTATCTTGGTCAGTATGCAGCCAAAACTTCCACTTATCTGACCACAGCCTAGAAGCCTCAGGTAGTGCAGTCAACTCAACACTTGTTTAAAAGATAAAGTTAAGAAGTGAGAATATTAGCATGTGCTCTTACCTGTACAAGGTGAAGCTTGGTTTTGATGCTTCCAACTCCTTCCACAGTGGTGACAGCAGCTCCATGTAGAGAACAGATGGGCACCAGACACGCGGTGATGGAGAAGTGTCTTTGTATGAAAAGCACAAGGGAAGTCAAAGGGAATAACACAGACCTGACTCATGGGGAACTTGGGAACCAATAAGGGCAGCAGAAAACCCCCCAAGCCTATCATTCAGCCTGGGAGATGGGAAACTGGAGGAGTGGCAGGGAGAAATAATTTAATTAGAGTCCTCTCTGCTGACTCTGCACTATCTGTAAGAAATGGTGATCCTCAGAGGGCAAATGGGCATTCTGAACTTCAGAAAAATGTTCCAAGCCCAGAACAGAATCACCTGGGTCTGGATTCAATGGGAATGGACTCGTGACACCAGGAATAGGGTTGGACCTCAATGGGTATTCATTAGGACACTGACCCATAACAGGTAAAAGGCACACCTATGTCTTTAACCCATATTCATGAATTTTTTATGCTTGTTAATTTTAAACTCCTGTATAAGGTCACCTAACAGTGTTGGATGGCTTGTGTTCTGAGGTGATTTCTTGATTTCTTGGGCCAGTGGATTTGGGTGCAGCCTAAGTCCTGGAATCTTGCCCTTAATTTAAGGATAGAAACATGGCCCAGGACCCAGCTCTGCAGGATTGGTCCAGCCCAACAGTAGAAAGAGCATTAATGTTAGAGCCAGAAAAAGCGTGTTCACGTCCTTTTTCTATGGCTTACTAGTTGTATGACCTTGAACAAATCACTACATATTTTTGAGCCTCAGTTTCCTCATCTGTAAAATGAAAGTTGGCCTAAATTGGAGTTTCTTAACCTGGGATGCATAGATGGGTCTTGGAAGATCCATGATCTACCTTGCAACTGCGTGCCACATGCAATTAGTTTTTGCATTGTTTGACTAGAGGGCTTATAACTTTTATCAGATTTTCAGAGGTGTCTGCGATCCAGAGAGAGTGAGAATCAGGAGACTGGGAGGTCCTTAGAGATCTTCTTCATCTGTGAGATGAGAATACAAGCCTGGCAAAGAAACAAAGCCCTCCTCTGGCCTCTGGGCTTCTGGGCAAGATACCTTATCTTCTTGGACATGGGGTCATGCTTAGACACCATCACAGTGCAGGCACCACAGCTTCCTCTTCCGCATGCGTACTTGGTTCCTGTGAGGCGTACTGGAAGGAGGTGGTCAAGGAGCAAATACCAAGGTGGACAGGTTGCCTCCATTACAGCTGCCTCCCTAGGGTGTCACCAGTAAGGGAAGTCTTCTTAGGGGGCGGGGTGCAGGTCTGAGAAGTCATTTGCCTGCCTCTAGCTCTTAGTAAAAGCCATTCCACATCTTATCAACTGTGTGACACTGATTGTATTAAATTCTCCCTGCCTGTTTTCTCACTTGCAAAAATGGAAAGTAATAATGACTTTATCTTCACAGGCTCATCATAAGTATTTTGTCAGATAATGGGTGTCAGAGTAAAAGCTCTTTGAAAAAACTTATGTTGTTATAGGTGTTCTTCTGGGTTCCAATCATGTAATTGGAAGAGAAGAACTTATTTTTAGCAGTTCAATGCATTGCTAGGTTTGCCAGTAATCTGCATTGCATTTGAATGCAAGCGAGGCCTTTGGAGAAAACTCCCACCCTTATTTTCATACCCCACCTTGAGAGTTCCTCTATCTCTGCTTGACCCAGGTTCAATCCCAAATCAACGCTCAGCTTTTGCCCCCTTTCTTGAGTCACTTCTCTCCCTAATTGTGGTCCATTTCCACAAAATTTAGGGGATTGGATGTACTCAATTAGACTGGCTAAGAAGATTTTGGAATCACTGACTTTTTTTTTTAAAGCCATAGAGCTTATTCATTTAAGTATAACCTTAAATGCTTATCAGAGAGGTTATGTAAATAAGTGGAGTGGGCTGGGTATAACTGGAAGCTCACACCCCACTTTGCACAGGTGACTAGGGACAGTCCTTACTCAGCTCTGAGCAAGCCTGTAGCCACGCAGGAATGCCCATTTCATGAGAAGCTGAATAAAATCTCGATTTTAAAAATATGAGATTTCCTCAAACTCATAGATACAGAGAACATTTTGATGGTTGCCAGATTGGGGGGTGGGGGTTGTGGGGATGGGTGAAAAAAGGAGAAGTGATTAAGAAGCACAAATTGGTAGTTACAAAATAGTCACGGGAATGTTAACTATAGCATAGGGAATATAGTCAATACTATTTTAATAACTATGTATGGTGTCAGCTGGGTGCTAGATTTATTGGGGTGATCACTTCACAAGTAATATAAATATCTAATCACTATGTGAAGCTAATATAATATTGTATGTCAACTATAATTGAAAAGTAAAAAATTATTAAAAAATAGAACTGTTAAAAGGTTTTTAAAAATATGAAATTTCCTAATTTTTAAACATTGACAACTAATTAAAAACCGTGTGGGCTTTTAACCAAAACTTGTCCAGGGGCCAATTTCTCTATTTTTAATTTCTGTCTTTTTTTTTTGGTCTCTTTGAGAAATCCATTAGATTTATCAATTAAAATATGTTTGCCATTATAAAATATGTTTGTCATCAATATATAAAACGGTGGGGGGAAATCTATTGTAAGAAAACAGATGTAGGGAAAGGCAATCTTTTCCTATGACACATGTTCTTTCTGAATCTGGAGAATCTGGTTTCCCTCCAGGGCAGGTACATGCAACATAAGCCTCTATTACATAACTACCCTTCTGGGATCTGGAAGGTCCTGAAAGGAGTAAATAGTGCTGAAGAGCTTAGCTCCTGTTTCACTGCTATTAAACCAAGATATAAGAAACTCTGGGGAAATTTCATCCTCTCTAAATAGCCCAGTTAACATCTTTTAAACCTTTGCCAAGAGCAAAGAGAGAGCAAGGGCCAAGGGGGCTAACTGGGGCCGGAGAGTTTGATTAGTTTTCATAATCACAGCTGGCCTAAGTTTTAAAGCAAACATATACACGGCAAAGACTTGAATCAAAAGGATTCAGTTCTTTCGTAAGAAGGTCAGCAGAGTGACTTCCGGGTCCGCATTCCTTTCTATCACCTGTGTTGGAAACAAAACAGAGAGTATTATGGGGACTGAATCAGTGACCCAGGGGAACGACTGTCATGGCCTACTGGATTTAGGGATTGGGGTATAATATTAGGTCCAATTTCATCTGCCTCTGCTTTTTTGTGATCTGAGGACAAACAGTCTTCACATACATATAGAGAATAGGAGACTCACCAAACAAGTGTGGCAACAGTGGTCTTCTATGTGATGTGATGACAGCTAGAACTACTGCTGTGTAAAGGTACACTGGAAGCTATATTCTTCATGTTTGTTCCATTGTTTATTTCTGTGGAATCTTCTAACCCAATCTTGTGTGCTCTTGAAATATTTTGAATTGGGAAGAGACCTGGATGGTGTGTGTGTGTGTGTGTGTGTGTGTGTGTGTGAGAGAGAGAGAGAGAGAGAGAGAGAGAGAGAGAGAGAGAGAGAGAGAGTTTCTATTCTGGTACCCCTGAGACACCTCTAGTAGGAAGTACGTGTAATAACATTGGGGATCGGTGGCGAAAAGGGGAGAGTTGCTGGTTGCTGTCATTTTGGAGAGGCCCTAGAGTAAGCCAATCCCCTCATTGGCAGAGTGGCTGACGGTGAGCCTTGTAGCCCCAGGTCAGGACACCAGGTGGAACATTAGAATTCCTGCCTCCCTCACCTTGAAAAGTGGAGGATTTAGCACTGAAAGCCATGGAGGGACCTTCTTTGGTGTTTCTTTCCCATTTGCTTATTTGAGGATATTTCCTTTGACTTTAACTTGGGGTGTCCTGCAAACACTTCCAGTAATTCTCTTGCATCAGAGGAAAGAAAGATACAGTGGGCTACTCAGGTTAGGTTCTTCCTTTCTCCCCAGAAGAAAAATATGAACTTGTGTAGACCTCAAAGAATAAAAAAGAACAGGAAGATGCTTCCAAGTTTAAATTCAACTGCTTTCTGGATCTCTAGGGGGCTCCTAATTAACAAAAGAAGACCCCTCCTCTGCCTGCCCTTACTCTCCCATCCCAGGTCCTTTAAAAACATTTATTGAGAATGTGGTTGGACAGTATTTTTATTATCTTGCTGACTCCTACCCCGACCACACACACAGCTGTATTTCCTTCAACCCTTGACTTATTCCCTCTTCTGGATCTAGCTACTTCATTCTGGACTCATGACTCAGAAGGGACATGGAATAGAAAATAGAGGAAAGAACTTTCCAAGTCTACAGCAATGGAACAAGGGAGTAAGGACTCAGCTCATAGCTGATAGTTTTGGAAGGTAGTATGGTGGCTGCTGGCCATGGAGACTGGATACAGCAGAGAGAGTTAGAAGGGAAATAATGAGAACTTAGAGGCTCTATGTTCTATCTCCTTTCTTGAGTCAAGCTCTGGGGCAGGCGGTGAGGTGAACATGACCAAATCCCAATTAGGTTTGTTGTATGATCGGAGGGCCTAGGGGCCCTGGAGGAAAGGTAATGAGACCCCAGAGAAACCATCTGTCTTGGGAGCTATAGAATGGTTCCACTGAGTGACAGATAGGGACTCAGGAGCTGAGGGAGCTGGGAGAGAACACAGAGGCTCAACTAGTGGCCTGTTGGTGAGGACTGGAGGGAGGATGCCAGGGAAAAGTGGCAATGGAAGAGCCCCTTATCTTTGTCATATAAATTCCTCCTAGAATGTAGCTGTAACCCAGGGAAAGAAGGGACTCAAAACTGACTGCAATTACATTTCAACCAATTCTGTATAATGGAGACTCAACAGAAAAATTAAGTTGATAAATAGAAAAATAAAGAAAGCTCTGTTTCTTGTCCTCCTGACTTTGAGGCTCAAAATATGTTACCAGGTAAAGTGCTCCTGGTATATCAGCCTCAGTGCTAGTCAGTGATTTATAAGCATTTAGGGGATTTCTAATCTGAGAGGTCTCTCTCTTTTAATCTTGATAATCACTTTAGGAAGTGGATTTCAAGATGGGTACTGTGAGGCTCAGGGAGAAGTAACTTGTATAAGTTTATACAGTAAATACCAGAACTGTATTGGAACAAAGACTGACACCAAGGCACATGCCATTAACCTCAATGCTTTACCACTTCCCCATTTCCCCAGAGGGTGAGCCCTGGCTGAGTGGGCAACAGGCCAAATTAATATTGTTAGTATGGGTTCCCAGTCCTTGGCATCTTGTCCCTGGCTGCAGGGGTTTTAACCCAAATGGGCCACAAGCAGTCCTCTCAAGCCAGTAGTTTCCTGCTGTCTCTGCAAACCACGGTAGCAATACCCAACACTTACCTTCCTCCCGTTCACGAAGAAAACCAACACATCTGATCTCGATGGGCAAGGCATTGTACTTATAAATAGGTTTTGCCTTACAACTTTAGGTGGGAATGTGCTTTGGCACCAGCCACGGAATTGAGCTCAAAGGATTTAGGTCCAAGCACTGAAATCCTTCCTTGTGTGGAAGCTGGCAGCTTCGAGTCCCAGAGAGCAGGGCAGGAGGTGGAGTCTCTGGTTTCCTGGCGCTTTAAGCCTAGGGCACCTGTGGGGCCCAGCCTCTTACCTGATACCTCACTCTGCCTCCCATCAATCCTGGCTTTGAAGCCTGCTCCATGCATGGTCCACACCTCTTCTTGCTTTCTCTGAAGTTGGAGGATCTCAGTGTGAAAACCATAAACAACCATCTAAGCTTAAACCTACCCGGTGCACTGCCTCAGCCCCAGGAATATATCGTGGATGGATTTCCTTCTTCTCAAGGAGAGATGGAAGTATGCTTTCTGACACATCCCACTTTTCCCAACTTTTATTTTAGTTGAAGAAATGTCTCCTCATAGGAAATCATTTGAACAAGTTCATTCTGTGCCCTAAAATGGAGGTGTGAGGTGTTGTATCCACTCAGTGCTTCTCTACCCTTCCTACATTCTCCCCAACTACACATTGGAAAATAGTGGTCTAGTCAAGGCAACCACTTTACAGATAAATAGAGGCCCAGATAGGTCAGATAAGTAGCTCAGGGCCATGTAGAAAGTAAGTGGCAAAGCATAAATTAAAACCAAGAGCTCTTGGATTAAAACACCTGCAAGTGTATAGACAGATTCCTTGATAAAAAGGAAAATATCATTTGATCTTTCTATCTCTAGTTAGCTATCTGTAGATAAAATTAAACAGTTCTTATTCTTTCAACTAAAGTAATGTGAAGGACTTAGCCTCACATATGGGTGAAACAGGTAGCTGCTCAAGTGGTCTGAGTTCAGGAGAGGAGGCAAAAACCCTCTGTTACTCAACACTTTCTTCATGAGTGTGTGGAGTCCTGGCTTGCTATCATTGGAGTCAACCCATTACCTTAAGTCAAGCTCACTGTGTGACAAGTGCCTCAGCCCAGAGACCACAAGTACCTGGCATCACCTAGACCTGGTTAACTGAGGAAGATCCTCTTCCCCACTGGTCTAGATGTGCTTTCAGAACCCTTCCCACCGTGGCTAGTCCAGAAACATTTCTAATTAGATGCAGTTGGCAGCTTTCAACTTTCATTTATATTTCTGATGGGGTTATTTATTTATTTATTTCAGTTACAGTTGACATTCAATATTATTTTATATTAATTTCAGGTGTACAGCATAGTGGTTAGACATGTATATAATTTATGCAGTGATGCCCTCATTAATCTAGCACCCAGCTGGCACTACACATACTTGTGGCAACATTTCTGACTCTATTCTCTATGCTGTACTTTACTCCACATGACTAATTTGTAACTACCAATTTGTATTTCTTAATCCCTTCACTTCTTTTACTCAGCCCTCCAACCCCTCTCACATCTGGCAATGATCGGTTCTCTGTATGAGTCTGTTTCTGTTTTGTTTTTTTAATTTTGTTCTTTAGATTTCACATGTAAGTGAGATCATATGGTATTTGTCTTTCTCAGCCTGACTTATTTCACTTAGCATAATATCTTCTAGGTCCATCCAAGGTGTCGCAAATGGTAAGATTTCATTCTTTTTTTATGGCAGAGTAAAATCACATTGCACATATGTACCACGTCTTCTTTACCCAGTCATCTATTGATGGACACTTAGGTTGGTGTCATATCTTGGCTATTGCAAATAATGCTGCAATGAACCTAGGGTACATATATCTTTTCGAATTAGGGTTTTGGATTTCTTTGGATAAATACCCAGAAGTGGAATTGCTGGGTCATAAGGTAGTTCTATTTTTAATTTTTAAAGGAAATTCCAAAACATTTTCCATGGTGGCTGCATCAATTTGCAATCCCACCAACACTGCACAAGGGTTGCCTTTTCTCCACATCCTCCCCAACAGTTGTTGTTTGTTGATTTATTGATGACAGCCATTCTGACAGGAGTGAGGTGATATCTCATTGTGGTTTTATTATGCCTTCCTCTGATGATTGGTGCCGTTGAACATCTTTTCATATGTCTATTGGCCATCTATATGTCCTCCTTGGAAAAATGTCTATACAGGTCCTCTGTGCATTTTTAAATGGAATAGTTTGGGTTTCTTTTGGTGTTGAGTTGTATGAGTTCTTTATAAATTTTGGATATTAGCTCCTTATCAGATGTATCATTGGCAATTATCTCTCCCATCTTTTCATTTTGTTGATGGTTTCCTTTGCTGTGCAAAAAACTTTTTAGTTTGTTGTAGTCCCAGTTGTTCATATTTTCTTTTGTTTTCCTTGCCGGAGGAGATTAGAAAAAAATACCACCAAGAGCAATATCAGAGAGTTTACTGCCTATGTTTTCTTCTAGAGTTTTATGGTTTTAGGTCTTACATTTAAATCTTTAATCCATTTGAGTTTATTCTTGTATATGTTGTAAGAAGGTGGTCCGGTTTCATTGTTTTTTGCACGTATCTATCATTTTTCCTACACCATTTATTAAATGGACTATCTTTATCCTACTCTACGTTATTGCCTCCTTTGTTATAGATTAAATGACCAGATTGGCGTGGGTTTATTTCTGGGCTCTTTCTTCTGTTCACTGATCTATGTGTCTGTTTTTATGCCAGTACCATGCTGTTTTGATTACTATAGCCTTTAGTATAGTTTGATATCAGGTAACATGATACCTCCAATTTTGTTCTTCTTTCTCAAGACTGCTGTGGCTACTCAGGGTGTTTCGTGGTTTCATATAACTTTTATTTGTTCTAGTTCTGTGAAAAATGCCATTGGTATTTTGATATGGATTGCGTTGACTCTATCTATAGACAGACACACAGATTCCTTTGGGTATAGGGACATTTTAACGATGTTAATTCTTCCTATTGACAAGCATGGGATATGCTTCCATTTATTTGTTTCTTTTTCACTTTCTTTCTTCAGTGTCTTATAGTTTTCTGAGTATAAGTCTTTTACCTCCTTGGGTAAATTTATGCTATTGGTATTTTATTTATTTTTTAATTTATTTATAAATGGGGTTGTTTTTGTAATTTCTCTTTCTGAAGTTCATCATTGGTGTATAAAAAGGCAACTGATTTCTGAATATTAATTTTGTATCCTGCTGCTTTGTTAAATTTATTTATCAGTTCAATCAAGTTGTTGTCCTTTCAATTTTTATAGTGGAGGATGCCGTTCAGCTTCAAGTTGTTGTCCTTTTTTAGTCTTAGTTGTGGGCGCAGCTCAGCTCCAGGTTCAGTTGCCGTTTTCTAGTTGCAGGGGGCACAGCCCACCATCCCTTGTGGGAGTCGAACTGGCAACCTTGTGGTTGAGAGCCCACTGGCCCATGTGGGAATCGAACTGGCAGCCTTTGGAGTTAGGAGCATGGAACGCTAACCGCCTGAGCCACCGGGCCGACCCCACAGTTTTACTTCTTTCTTTTTAGTTTGAATGCCTCTTGTTTCTTTTTCTTATCTGGTTGCTGCGGCTAGGACTTCCAACACTATGTTGAATAAAGGTGGTGAAAGTGAACATCTTTGTCATGTTCCAGATCTTAAATAAAACACTTTTAGCTTTTTCGCATTGAGTATGATTTTAGCTGTGAGTTTATCATGTAAGGCCTTATTATATTGAGGTATTTTCCCTCTATTTCCACTTTGCTGAGAGTTTTTATCATAAATGGATGCTGGATTTTGTCAAACGCTTTTTTTGTATCTATTGATATGATCATATGATTTTTACCTTTCATTTTGTTTATGTGGTGTATCACATTAATTTATTTGTAAATATTGAAACAAACTTGCATCCCAGGAATAAGTCCCACTTAATCATGGTGTATGATCTTTTTAATGTATTGCTGGATTCGATTTGCTAATTTGTTGTTGAGGATTTTTACATCTATGTTCATCAGAGATATTGGCCTATAATTTTCTTTTTTTGTAATGTCTTTGGTTTTGGAGTGAGGGTAATGGTGGGCTCATAAAATGAGCTTGGGAGCTTTCCCTTCTCTGTAATTTTTTGGAATAGTTTGAGAAGGACAGGTGTTAATTCTCCTTTGAATGTTTGGTAAAATTCACCTGTGAAGCCATATAATCCAGCACTTTTGTTTGTTGGGAGTTTTTTGATTACTGCTTCAATTCTGTTAGTAGTAATGGGTTGATTCAGATTTTCTGTTTCTTCCTGATTCAGTCTTGGAAGATTGTATGTTTTTAAAAATTTATCCATTCCTTCCAGATTGTCCAATTTTTTGGCTTATAATTGCTCATAATATTTTCTCATAATCCTTTGTATTTCTCTGTTGTCAGTTGTCACTTCTCTTCTTTCATTTCTGATTTTATTTATTTAAGTCCTCTCTTTTTTCTTGATGAGTCTGGTTAAAGGTTTAGCAATTTTGATTATCTTTTTCAAAAAACTAGCTTTTGGTTTCATTAATTTTTTGGATTGTTTTTTAAGACTCTGTTTCATTTATTTCTGCTCTGATCTTTATTATTTCCTTCCTTCAATTGACTTTAGCCTTTGCTTCCTGTTCTTTTTCTAGGTCTTTTAAGTGTAAGGTTAGATTGTTTATTGGAGATTTTTATTGGTTCTTGAGGTAGGCCTATATTGCTATGCCTTTCCCTCTTAGGACTGTTTTTGCTGTGTCCTTTAGATTCTGGGTCATTGTGTTTTCATTTTTATTTGTCTCAAGGTATCTTTTAATTTCTTCTTTGATCTTATTGTTGACCCATTCATTATTTAGTAGCATGTTTTTTAGCCTCCAATGTTTGTGTGTTTTCAGTTCTTTTCTTGTAATTGATTTCTAGTTTCATAATATTGTAGTCAGAAAAGATGCTTGATACTCCTCTAATCTTAAATTTATTGAGATTTGTTTTGTGGCCTAACATGTGGTCTATCCTGGAAAACATTTCATAGGCACTTGAAAAGAATGTATATTCTGCTGCTTTAGGGTGAAATGCTCTAAAAACATCAATTAAATCCATCTGGTCTAGTGTGTAATTTAAGGCTACTGTTTCCTTGTTGACTTTCTGTCTGGTAGATCTGTCCATTGGTGTCAATGGATGTTCAAGTCCCTACTATGACTGAATTACTGTTGCGCTCTCCCTTTGTGGTTGGTCGATATTTGCATTATACATTTAGGTGCTCCTATGTTGCATGCATAAATGTTTACAAGGGGTATATCCTCTTTTTGGATTGATCCCTTTATCATTATGTAATATTCCTCTTTTTCTCTGGATATAGCCTTTGTTTTAAAGTCTATTTTGTCAATATAAGTATTGCTGCCTCAGCTTTCTTTTCGTTTCCATTCATGTGAAGTGTTTTTTTCCATCCCTTTACTTTCAGTCTGTGTGTCTTTCAATCTGAAGTTTGTCTCTTGTAGACAGCATATGTATGGGTGTTTTTTTCATATCCATTCAGCTACCCTATGACTTTTGATTGGAGCATTTAATTCATTTACATTTAAAGTGATTATTGATAGATGCACAGTTATTGTCATTTTATGATTCATTTTTATGTTCTTCCCCCCCCTCCACCCCTCTCACCCCCCTGCCACACACACACTTCTTCTTCAAGAAGGCCATTTAACATTTCTTGTAATACTGATTTGGTGGTGATGAACTCCTTTCGTGTTTTCTTGTCTGGGAAGCTGTATATCTCTCCTTCAATTTTAAATGATAGCCTTGCTGGGTAGAGTAGTCTTGGTTGTAGGTCCTTATTTTTCAATATTTTGTGCCAATCCCTTCTTGCCTGCAAAGTTTCTGTTGAGAAATCAGCTGGCAGTCTCATGGGAACTCCCTTGTATGTAACTAACTGCTTGTCTCTTGCTTCTGTTAAGATTCTCTTTTTGTCTTTAACATTTGCCATTTTAATTATAATGTGTCTTGATGCGGGATTGTTAGGGTTTATCTTGTTTGGGACTGGCTGCACTTCCTGGACTTCCTTCATCAGGTGAAGAAAGTTTTCAGTCATTATTTCTTCAAATAGGTTCTCAATTTCTTGCTTTCTCTCTTCTCCTTCTAGTGATGCATTGTTGTTATGCTTGGTGTTCTCCAGAGGCCTCTTAATCTATCCTTATTTTTTGGATTCTTTTTCTATTGGGTGTATTCTGCTACCTTATTTTCCAAGTCGCTGATTAAGTCCTCTGCTTTATCTAGTCCGTTGGTGATTCCTTCTTGTGCATTCTTCATTTCAATTATTTTATTCTTCACTTGTGACTGGGTCTTTTTTATGGTTTATTTATTTATTTATTATTGTTGTCGTTGTTATTATTATCTTGCTTGTTATCTCTTTGTTGAAGTTCTCACTAAGTTCCTTGAGCATCTTTATAACCGTTATTTTGAACTCTGTCTCGGTGGGTTGCTTGTCTCCATTTTGTTTAGTTCTTTTTCTGGAGTTATCTCCTGTTTTTTTCTTTGGGATGTATTTCTTTGTTTCCTCGTCTTAGCTGCTTCTCTATGTTTGTTTCTTTGTATTAGGTAGATCTGCTAATTCTCCAAGTCTTGGCTGGATGATTTTATGTAGTACGTGCCCTTGTGGGGCCCAGTGGCACAGACTCCCTGGGCACCTGCTCCGGGTGCTCCAGGAATGTCCCTTGTATGGGTTGTGTGTGCCCTTCCATTGTATTTGAACCTTGATTTCTATTAGCATATTAGTGGGTGGGATTGACCCTCACACTGACTGGCTGTGGGCTTTGGCCATATCCATAGCTTATGGACTGCTGTGAGGGAGGCTTACCCTGTGGAATGGGATTTGCCTCAGTGGGATTTGCCTGCTGAGACTGCTCTTTGCATGTGTCACTTGTGGGGCTAATTGGATGGTGCTCTGTTGTGGTCTGGTTTGGTGCCAGTGTTAAGCCTGGAGTTACTCAGCAAAAGTCTCGAAGCACACCGAGGCCAGCTGCCGCCCACCTGGTGACCACGGATCCCTGAGCATTGTCCAAAAAAGAGTGCAATGTGGGCATGGCTGGCTGCTACCCTCATTCCCTGAAAATAACACCTAGCCAGACAATCAGCTCTAATACTTCTTTTGGAGCAAAAATTAATATAAGACCCAGTATTTATTATATTATATTATATTATATTATATTATATTATATTATATTATATTATATTATATTATATAAGAGCGGGTCTTATATTATAGTAAAATAAGACCGGGTCTTATATTAATTTTTGCTCCAAAAGACACATTAGAGCTGATTGCCCAGCTACATCTTATTTTTGGGGAAACACAGTAGCTGAGAAAATGCCTCTGGCATTGCTCAAATTTGGTGGGGTCCTAGGAAGTCACCAGGGTGGAGTGAGCGGAGTTTACCAGGCCAATACACATTTACATTTGGTTGTGTGGGGAAGTGCTCAACACAGGAAAGATGGTGTTCACCTGCTAGTTACACAGGAAAAGGACTCCACACAGGGAAAATGGTGACTCACTCTGTCCTCATCTTGACGTCACACAACTCAGTCTCTTCCTGTATATCTCTGACACCTCCCAAGTCATTATCCCTCCACGAGAGCCCGGGGTGAGTTCCTGTGAGTGAGTCTGTGAGTGGGAGCTTTAAGGGTACATCTGGGTTTCCTGGAGCCTTGTGTCTAATCCTGTCAGTTGGAATCCCCACTCTATTTTACAGCCAGATGCCATGGGGCCTCTTCCCAGCATAAATACTCTAGGCTGGGGAACCTGGTGTGGGGCTGGGGTCCCTTCCTCCTCTGTGGGGAACCTCCGTGGCTGAGATATCCCTCCGAATTCTCAACTGCCATGTGGAGGTGTGGGGCTGACCTGTTCCGCCTCTCTGCCTCTCCTAACAGTCTCAACATGGCGGCTTCTTTATATCCTTTGTTATAAAACTTCTGTTCAGGAAGACTTCAGATGGTTCTCCAAGTTGATTATTCTATAATTTGGCTGTAATTTTAATGTGGTCACTGGAGAAGGCAAGCACAGTGTTTATCTATTCCTCCATCTTGGATTCTTCCTTGATCAGCTTCCAACTTTCTTTACAATTCTAATACCTAGGTCCCATCTTCATGCACCTATGGAGATGAGTGTTTACGAACATGTGCATGTACTTGGGTGTGTATGTGGCAGTTTCACATGTGTTAAATAGTTGCTGAATAAATACATAACAAGGTCATGAGAGGAGAAGTTGGAGATGATGCTGTGAATTAAGGCCTTCAAGTCAGATATCGGATTATGCCACCTTTGCTAAAAATACCCCCAACAGCTCTCTGAGGTCTCAAACATAACGAGCAAACTCCTGGCCCAGTGTGAAAAGCCCTCCACAATCTGTCCCTGCTTCTGGCCTTAGACTCTCTTGCTCTTCAAAAATAATCTTCTGCCCCAATCAAACTACTCTTCTCATCATAATTCTTCTGCTTAAACCTGGCATTTCTCTACCTGAAACCTTCCAATGGCTCCTGTCACACTTAGCAAAACCTGATATGCTTTCCATGGAGGCCTCACGGGATCGGCCCCGCCCATCTCTCTGAGCACATCTTCAACTGCTTTCTCCCTTGTTTGTAATCTCTGCCACATTGGCCCTTTCCCTGCTTGTTGAAAGTGCTGAATTCTTTCCTGTCCCAAGGCATTGTTGTATGTTCTGCAATCTGCCTCAACTTCTCTTTTCTCAGACATTGGCATGGCTGATGCCTTCTTATTTGAGTCTGAGTTCTTTTCTGATGACCCAGTCTGAAGTAGCACCTCCTTCATGCTCTCTGTACCACCCCATTTCATTCCATCTATAGCACTCATGTTTACCTGACATGGATTCTTGTTCACCTTTTTAGCTGCTTTGTACATTGGAATGTAAGTTCCATGATGTCTGGGACATTACTTTCAACTCACCACTATATCCCTGGGCCTAGAAAGGTGCCTACCCTAGAGTAAATGCCCCATAAGTATTTGTTGAATGACTGAAGAAGGTTCTTCTATGTCTGCAATGCTAACTACCTGGTTCCTGTCCCACTGTGATTGCCTTCCCTCCCTCTTTATCTAACACCAAAAAGCAGCATCAAACCTCCCTTCTCTCCTTTCTCTTAATTCCAAAAGCACCAGTAGATCCAACCAATTGCTTCTTTACTTTTCATTTAACAAACCAGGAACCAGGAAACTAGTCTCTTATCTGCCACTAATGGTTGGCTATCTTTTCAATGTTTGTGTCTAATTTTCTAATTAGGTAATAAGCTTCTGGAGATTAGAATAGCTAGTTGTATCCCTCACAATGCTCAGCATGAATGACAACTTGTTCTTTGCAGGGGTTAATAAATGCTTGACTGATTACCTAAACTACTTTAAATGAACATTAGTGATTCATTCATTCATTCATTCATTCATTCATTCATTCATTCATTCACCAAGTAGATGTTGAACATCTATCTCGCACCAGGCCTTATGCAAAGTGGTAGAGGCACAGTGGAAAACAAGATCTACAACTTTCTTACTCCAAGGAGTTTATGGTTAAGAGGAGAGACAATTAACCTGTGATTAAATATTTACCATTGTGAGAAGCATAGAACAGGGGGATTAGCTTTATTTTGGGGAGAGGGATCAGTGAAGGCCCTAAGGGACATCTAGTCCTGAAACATAAGTAGGAGTTAATTGAATGAGAATTGGTAATGGTGGGGGGCCGCCTGGGGAAAGAGAGACTGGACAGAGGCCCTTCTTATGGCTGCTTCCACTTAGGGAAAAACTGACTCAGGGATTGCTTTTAGGGGTCCACAGTTAGTTCACCACCTTACTTTGTCCCTTAAAAAAGGGAAACCAGTGAACACAAAGAGCACAAGATTCCCATTTATAGGAGCAGGAATGCTGCCAATGAAAAACATTGTGTTTCAAAATGCTTGGGATAAATCCTTAAGTGTTGATATAAAATACAAGCATTTAATGTATAAGAACAGCTTTAGAATACTATAATCAGATTATGGTATTAGGGTTGGAAGATATAAAAGGACTTCGGATTAAGGGAACAAAATATGTTAATTTCTGGGAAACTGGAAACTGACCTTGAATATTTTCAAACTTGTTTCAGCCAGGGAACCTTTTGTTTGAATGAAATCTTATGAAGTGTGAACAAATTAAACACAAAGTTTACTGCTTGGCTGAGTGGGCTGTGGGTGAGGCCTGCAGTTCTTTGGTTTTCTCTTCCTTCAGAAACACCCCAGTTTCTGGGAGCTCAGTCTAAAAATCATTCACTGCAGAGTGAAGACAGGCTTGACCAAGGTAGGATGATTTCTCTGCCAAGTGTTTCTCTCAGATCTCATCCAAGACAATGGGAAAAGCAGCCACTGCTTCTTTTCTTTCTTTCCTTTCCTTTCCTTTTCTTTTCTTTTCTCTTTAAAGGAAAAAGAAAGACTAAATTTCTTCACTTTTAAATGGATTGTTCTGGTGGGTGAGAGAAACTCAAATCTATTGACTCAGGTGCTTGTATGTTTCTTATGAAAAGGTATTACGAGTTACATCAAAGAATCATGTTACTCAATGACAGAATTAATATTGGAAATGATTCTGCCCTTCCCCATAACTTAAACAAATCTATTTCTGGGAAAAAAATGTAATGAATGCTGTTCGCTGACGTAAATGGAAAAGTACTGGCCACTATTTCTGTGTCCCTGGTGTGCTGCCGTCTGTTGTGAGCTCTTCAGAAGCCAAAGATGGAAAACATGTGAGCAAATCAACAGTGGAACACTTTTTAGGACCCTTGGGTTGGTCATTAAATGCCCATGTTCCAGACCGTCCATTCTCAGCATTTTGACTATGAGGCTTCTTCCCTTTCCCTCCCAGCTCCAATTGTTCAGCATTGGCTGAACCAGGTGGCCGCGGGGCTTATGGGAAGCTGGGTACCAGTGAGGCCTCAGGCTGTGAGGGAGAGGGGTTCTCTCCACCACAGTCGAGGGGAGTCCTGAAAATCCACACCTTGAGAACTGTGAATCTGGAGGAGAGTTTGCTCCTTTGGAGTATGAGTGGGGCATAGAGAGAGTTTGACATTGGTGTGACTAGGAGGTCACCTGCCAAATGAGTCGCACGTACCCTTCCTGCCCCTGGGTCTGGATGAGTACGAGGAGTGGGCCTGGACGGTAGAACATCTGGCCAAAAAGGAGTATTCTCAAGCCTTCAGAATTTCAGCTTGCTTGGGACCTGCCGTCCCTTTCTTCTTTCCTATTTCTCCCTTTGGAATGCTAATGTCTATGCTATGCTCTATTAGATTAAATAGAGATCTGATCTGGTCAATTATTTGAAAAGTATCTGTTTTGGGATACTTGCCATGTATTTTGGAAGCACATAACATGTTTGGTTTCCTAGGTTCACAGCTGGAGAGCAGTTTGCCTATATATGAGAAGGACATGAATTTTGGGGGCTTAGGTGTGGAATAGTATGGTCTGAATGTTTGTGTCCCCCCAAATTCATATGTTGAATCCTAACCCCCAAAGTGATGTTAGTAGGAGGTGTAGCCTTTGGGAGGCGAAGAAGTCATGAGGTAGAGCCTTCCTATTTGGAACTAGTGCCCTTATAAGAGACCTCAGAGAGCGCCCTTTCCCCTTCCACCAAATAAGGACACAGTAGGAAGATAGCAGTCTGTGCTCACCAGACGCCAAATCTGCTGGTACCTAGATCTTGGACCTCCTGGCTTCCAGAACTGTGAGAAATAAATGTTTGTTTTTTATAAGCCACCTAGTCTATGGTATTATGTTTTAGTCCTAAATGGACTGAGACAAACCCCCATGATGTTGTAGATCTTCAGGATAATGCAAGTAAAAGTAATTTTGATCCTTTATTATACATTTTGGTGAAAATTTGCATCCTAAAATATAATCATGCAGTGACCTAAACTACAGAGAATAATTAAAACATGCAAAAATTACCCTTGACAATGGGAGCCAACTTATATTTTGCTCTGGTTTGAAAATGTTAAGGTCAATCACGAACTCTTTCATTTTCTAAGGAAAATGTAGGATTAAGACACACGGATGGACCAAGGTGTAAATGTTGAAGGATCATCTCTGGGTATCTGAAAAAGATCAACAGAAGGAAGATGGTTACTAATGACACATTGTTATGGTGAACAAACAAAACAGAAACAGACTCACAGACACAGAGAACCAACTGATGGTTGCCAGGGAGGATGGGTGAAAAAGGGAAGGGATTATGAAGTACGACATAGTCATGGGGGTGTACAGTACAGTATAGGGAATATAGTCAATAATATTGTAATAACTATGTAAGGTATCAGGCGGGTTCTAGACTTATTGGGGAGAGCACTCCGTAATTTATATAAATGTCTAACCACTATGCTATACACCTAAAACTAATATAATACTGAATGTCAGCTGTAATTGAAAAAATGAAAAAACAAAACAAAAACCTTAATAAACAGGTCAAGGAAGAAAATCTGTTTAATCATCGCAACAAAATAAAAGCTTCTGAAATTCACAGCTGTTAAAAAATAAAAGGGGTCTGAATTCTGCTGGTGTGCCCGTGGGGCCTTTGGCCTCTATCCCTTTCTCCTGCCTGGAACACAGTCATGACATCAGCAGTGCAGCCAGCATCTTGTAATCGTGAGATGAAAGCCACACTCTGAGGAGAGTGGAACAGGAACAGGGAAGCAACCTACATCCCAGATGGCATTATTGGACTGCCCTGGGCTCCAGAACTTTTTTTGTTTCTGAAAAATAAATTTCTGTCTTGTTTTTAAAAAAATTGCTGTTATATGAAAAAAATTGTACTTAAGAAAAATTGTATTTTTAAAAAACAAATCAACATCCACTTTATCCTTATCAAAATCATAATTTTCATGTTTCTTTCAGTCCTTGAGTCATAAATCTCCTTATTCTTGTAAACATCTTTTTTTTGGATTGATTTATTGCCCCTATTATTATTATTATTATTACTATTATTTTACTAGTTTCAAGTGTACGAAGCAATGTAATAGTTAGACATTTAAACCCCTCATAAAGTGATAACCCACCCCCAAGCTACTACTCCTCCGACATCGTATATAATTGTTCCAGTACCATTGACTGTCTTCCCTATGCTGTACTCCACAGCCTGTGACTATATGTACCTGTATATTTACAGTCGACATTCAATACTATTCTACTTCAGCTTCAGGTGTGTAGCGTGTTGGTCAGGCATCTACTCTGTCTTATGATGTGATCTCCCTGATAAGTCCAGTGCCCGTCTGGTACCTTACCTGATCTTTACAACATTGTTGATTATATTCCCCCTACTGTATTAACTATCAATTTGTATTTCTTAATATCTTCACCTTTTTCACCCTGACCCCAACACCATTCCCATCTGTCACCCTGATCGATCTAGTACCTATCTGGCACCATGCCTAGTTATTACAATATTGTTGACTATATTCCTTATGCTATACCCTACATCCCCATGACAACTGTGTAACACCCAATTTGTTCTTCTTAGTCCCTTCCCCTTTCACCCATCCTTAACTCCCCTCCCATCTTAAAGAAGTCCCTCTAAGAGTCCTTGTAATACTGGTTTGGTGGTGATGAACTTCTCATAAACTTCTTATGCTTGGAATAAGATGCATCTTATTCGGAGGCCCTGTAATTTCAAAGGCATAAAGTACAATCTAATTTTATGCCAGCAACTCATTTAGGGCTGCAGTAAGCAGCTGAATACAGGAGTAGTCTCTGATGATAGTTCCAAATATGTTTTTAGCAGCTGGAAAATGGAACTATATTCTATTAATGTGTACCCAGTGACTTGATATTTTAATTTAAGTTATTTTTATTAGTTTGCTTAACACATACTTTACAAATAATCGACCAGATGTCTATTTAATCTAATTTGGTTATTGTGCTAATTAAAATATCACATCAACTGCATTTCAGCCAAATGTTTAAAGAAATAACCTACTACTTCTATTTGCTATTAACACTGACTGAACTGGGTGTGTTTTTCTTTGGGGTCAGAAACAATTAAACCATCATTTAGAGAGGTTCACTCACTTTGCAGTTGCTTTGACGCATATAGGTAGAAGCAAGTGGAGGAAAAATGAGAATTTTCATTGGAAGAGATGAACCTGCCCTGTAAAGTTTGTCATGGTTACCAAATTTACGCCAAGAACCTGAAAGATTACAACAGGAGCCTCTCCTCACGACCCTTACCATCTCCGTAAACTGATCCATGCAATTCATTCTAATCAACTCAGGAGTTGCTGGGCTATTCAGGGTGAAGGTCGTGGTCAACCCTCTTTCTCTTCGGGCAGCAGTCACTGCATCTTGTATGGCAAAGAACACGGAGGATCCCAAGAACATTCCAGCCTCACCCAGTCCCTGAGAAGGAGTGCAAAAGGCCATCAGAAATGCATGGTTGTTTTAGCAATAATTTGTGTTCACACACACACATGCGCATGCACACACACACACACACACACACACACACACACACTCACTCACCTCTTCTGGCTTTATTACCCTCAGAGTGGAGTGTGTCTGACTTGCCAGAATTGATTCCTCTCATGCCGATTTGTGTGTGGGGTCCTTCTCAGAGTAGCCCATGAAAATGCCCCAGGACATCAGGGTAGCAGGGCAACTAAAAACTCCTGTTCCTCCACCCAGGTCAAGAAGACCAAAGCCCTTGGTGCCCTGTAGGGTACTCCAACTTTGGTTTCAGACCATTTGTGTTTAATCGAAGACCACAACAAAACCACAATCTTTTGGCTGAGCTTGAAAGACAGTGAGATGGTTGCCTCTGGACTGCTGAGTTTTCACATGTGCTCACTTCCCTGGGTGTGGGTTGGATGCTTTTGAATTAACAGTATGGGGCCATTGTATTCTGAATAATTCTCGTACTGATTTTTCTTCTTTCTTCCTTCAAAGTTGTCTGGTCTTTGGCCTATGTCCAGGGCTTTAGAAGAGAGATGGGACAAAGTGCCCTAAGTAAATAGACTACCCCAGGCTGTGGTTTTTGCTCTGAAGCAGATGTGGAAGGACAGGGGGAGCTGGTGAAAGAAGTGGTTTCCTCTGAGGTGAGGAGGAAGGGATGTCTTGTGCCCTATTTGGAGCAGAACCGGCATGAAGGTGGCTAGACCTCAAGAGGCAGGGTCAGTCAGGACAGTCGTTAGAGATGTCCCTGGCCAAAGTCTGGTGCACAAGTGGAGATAGAGGCCTTTCATACAGGAAGTCTGACCTTCCTTCCAACTTTGACCTACTCCTGAGAAAGAGGGAGAATTCCCTGTAAACCTGAGGTTAGAGATGCCATCTGTACGGGCAGTTATGGGCTCAGAATAGCACTTACTTTGGAGAAGTTGTGTTTTTGTGTACTTGCATTCGAGAACCTTTCCCTTAAGTCTATATGGGCCAGTGAGACCCCCCTTGGCTACAAGGAACATGGGTCAACACCTCTGGTATCAGTGTCTATTAAAACCTCAGAGAAAATCAATGGTCAAGGAGAAACTTGTTTGAAAGCCCATGCTGACTTGGGAAGGGTGTGAGAAAGGAAGAATTGAATCTGGAGGACATGTGGAAAGGGTGCACAAAAGAAAACTCTGGGCTGGTGAAATTTGTCTAAAACTTCAGTTTTATCTCATGGTGGCACTTAGCCTAATGAATCAAGATGTTTGACTCCACCTTTAACCATCTTGTTTGATTTAAATTAGTTTCATGATATCTCTCAAGAGTGAAGATTCTATTTGGGTTTCTGAACGTCAGTGAGCACCACTTTGTCATGAGTTTGTTTTTCTTTTCCCATCTCCCTTTGGGATCTGCAATTCCAAGGTGTAAGCAAATTCAGGAGACTGTTTCATTACTTCTTGAAGGATTATGGGCTCAACTAAGCACCCCTTCATTCATGTGCTAAAGTCCTACCCCCAGTACCCGCGTACATGACCACATCTGGAGATAAGTTCTTTAGAGAGACAATGAAGTTAAAATGAGGTCTTTGGGGTTGCTTATAAGAAAAGGAAATTAGGACACAGAGAGAGTGACATCAGACATGTACACACACAGAAAGATGATTACGTGAGGACACAGTGGGAAGGTGGCTATCTGCAAGCTAAAGGGAGGCCTCAGAAGAAATCAAACCTTGATCTTGGACTTCCAGCCTCCAGAACTGTGAGAAAATATACCTCTGTTTTTTAATTCATCCAGTCAGATATTTTGCTATGGCAGCCCTAGCAAGCGAATAGAGAGATCTCAAGTTCTTACCTTGGATGAGTAGATGGCTATGGGGTTTTGGGAATGCACCAAAGTGACATAGAACTCTTCTGGTATTTCAGCGACAGCGGGGATTTTGTAGTCATTTGTACCCCGAGAATAAAGCACACCTTCTGGGGAATATTTCAGTTCTTCTGTGGTATATAATCCCATGCCTTGAATAAATCCTCCTTCAACCTACAGACAAAATTTTCCCAGTTTATAAGCAAAAGATATTGATTGGATAAATACTCCCATGGGACTGCACATGGCGCTCTGAGCAATAGTGAGCCATTTGGGAAAGCTCTATGACAGACTTTACAAAAGGTCCTTCAGGATCTGGTGCCTGCCATCCTGCATGGCCTCATCCCTAGCTCTTCTTGCCCAGCTATCCCGCATTCCAGGGACCTGACACTTGTCAAATTCCAGGGAACCCTCCAAGCTCACCAGATTCCTTCAGACCTCCAAGTCTTTGTGAAGACAGTTGCCCCTGACTCTCTCCACTGCTCCCCAGCTCAGCTTGTCCACCTGGTAAACTCCTATTCACCCTCCAAGTTTCCAGCTGAAGCATAACTGCCTCATTGGAGCCTTTGGAATCCTCCCACCATCTCCTGGGTGGATTTAGAAACTGCTTCTTCCGGGCTCACTGCATTTGAACCCATTCCCCCATCAGGGTGGCACTCAGAGGGAATTTTCCTTGCTCAACTCTCTCACTTTTGCTCTTGCTTCACTCTCTCTTGCTAATTTATAAGTATACTGAGTCCTGGCCTTCTTGTATCGTATACTTAGCATGGTGCCTGGTGCATAAATACTCAATAAATTTTGTTGAATTAGATGAAAAAGAAGCTAACATTAAAGGACCAGGAACTAGAATAAATGGAATCAAGACACCATTTATTATAATATTTGGATTTGTTAACTTCCTTTTATAAATTACCATGGAGAGTAGATCAATGTTAAACAAGGTGGGTTGGAAGAAATATTTCTATTAAATTAAATATTTTTTTATTAAAAGCCATGTTGAGTTTTAATTGCAAACTATTATGATCTTAGGGAAAAAGGCTTAAGGTCCTATTTAAGGGATTGTCTGCCTTGAGGTTAAACAAATTGAAGGAAAGTCACAGTTTGCATTTTATTGATTTGTAAACAAATTTAGATGCTGCATGTGGGTCTTTCCAAATGCTTGCCCCTAAAGGAAAAGACTGAGGTCCAAGAGTTCCAGTCTAACACACTTCTGGTTTTCTTTCCTTTTCCAATGGGACCAACGTAGTGTTTTCCCTATCATAACATCTATATTTTTGCCTTTGCTTAAGCAATAAAGAGGCAGGAACAAGCTGGGAGGAGGGGATAGAAAGGGGAAAGGTAGTTGGGGCCTGAGGCTAGCTTTGGTTCTCAAACTTTACAGACTTAAGATGAGTTTCAGGTACGGATTAAATGTGCAGATTACAAGTCCCAGTTTAGCAAAGTTATGATGGAGAAGTCTGCGCCTGGGTGGGCATAGGAATCCACATTTCCAATAAAAACTATAGGTGCTTTTGTTGCAGTCTGAGGACCACATTTTGAGGAAAACTAAGGGGACAGTTAAATTTTTCCTCAGAAAGCCCAACGGCCAATCTAGGTAAACCAATCTCTTAGGATTTAGGAGGGCGGGGAGCTGTTGGTAGACGAAAGTACCACATGTCTGTCAGGGTTAATGCCAAGCTGCTCAACCTGTCCAGCTACTGAGGTCTAGACTGTGGACCAGCTGCCTCACTTCACCTGGGAGCTGGTGGGCAGGTGTGGGGTGAGGTGATGCAGCAGGTCCGTTGGCCCCACTTTGAGTAACAAGGCTAGAGAAAAAAAAAAAAAAAGCAAAGCTACACCAATAGCTGGAAAGATTGTAACTTAAAGTTTAAAAAGGCTGTGGGTGGGCGGTGGGATGGCTCAGTTGGTAAGAGCGCGAGCTCTGAAAAACAGTGTTGCCGGTCGATTCTGACATGGGCCAGTGAGCTGTACCCTCTGCAACTAGATTGAAGGACACGACTTGGAGCTGATTGGCCCTGGAGAAACACACTGTTTCCCAGTATTCCCCAATTAAAAAAACAACAACAACAAAAAATGTTTTCACCTTTAAAAAAAAAAGGCTTTGGATGCATTAATTTCATTTATCTGCAAGATAAAAAGTAAAAAATTCAGCAAAGGGGAAAAATTGTGTTTAAGTATTTCTTTTTTCCTTATATTTCTCTAAAATTTTCAGTCTATTTAAATTCAATATTAATTTGAATATTAATGTAATTTTATTATGTATTTATATAATGCTACTAATTATAAATGTTAATCAATTGTACATTAATTAACTAGAAGTCATGGAGAATTATAAAGCAGGATAACTCACACATATACCTGCCACGCAAAGACAACCATTGTTTACTTTTTCTTAAATTTTCTTCCAATTTTTAATCAATTTTTTTGGTGTGTGTAATATAATACACATTGCAGAACACTTGCACCAGGTATAAATGCCATTTGGAGAACTCTGGGAAATAATATTCTGAATGGAATTGACCGAAAGTCCCTTTGGGGTGGTCGGGTATCACTCACCTGCCCAATGTCCACGGCTGGATTTATGCTGAAAGCAGCATCCATGAAGATGTCAGTCCTAAGGAGCTGTGCCAAGAGAAAATACATCATGGAAAATGTTAATATTATTGATTTAAAATAGATTTTTACTACCTGTCCCTGGATCTTCCACCGGCAGGATCAGGGCGGTTATTGTTCACAGCATAGAAAATGCATCCATGTTCATGTTCAACTATGAAGATGGTGAACACCAATGTCGCTCCTTACCTTGTGAGCCCCGGTCAGACAGTCGACTTCAACCTCAGAACAGGCAACTCCGTAAATAAAATACGGAAAAGCATGACCTTCCTCCTTCTCCCAGTCCATATTTGTCTGGTAGCCTCTGAGAAGAGAAATCAGGAGTGAAAGAAAAGGCACTTCCCCACCAGTGGTCTGATCACCTGTGGTGCTCTGGGTCCTGGGGATGAACAGAGCTCCTACCCCCTGGGTGAAGGCCTGTCTCCCCTTCTGTGAGGGGGACTGTGGTGATCAGAGAGGCAAGAGTACCACTGTGGACACGGGGAGAAGGTCCACTACTGTCTGAGCCCTACTGTCCAACATACAGTTACTGGGATGGGTCAGATGTGTGTCCCTCCTGGTTGGTAAACAGCTGAGGCCCCAAGCAGTCCCTGGCCCCTCCACCCCCGGATTCCCGTCCCCACCCCCAGGACCCATGACTGAAGGTTTCACACCGGGCACAGCAGTGCTCCAGTGCACTCCAGGCACTGTTCCGATTAATGAGCGCACACCATCTCTGCCCAAGTATGATCTAAACCAAGGTGAAAACGTCCTTTACTTGAAATATCCAGTCGTTGACAGGCTGATGGATTCTTCGAAGGCTTTTTCAATCTGGAAGGCATGATTGGTTACAAAGAAATATAAGTTTAGGAAAAGTAATGAAAAATTCCACGCTGAGCTTGCCTCCTCTTGTTTGCTCACTGCAGCCACATTCATCTCGAGCACAATACACCTTGTAAAAGCCATAGGTTATGCTTTTCAAGGGAGGTGCTTAAAGGCAGCTGCTAGCTGTGCTCTGGGACCCTCTAGTTTTTGGAGTTGCACAGTGTAAAGGTTATTATTTTTTCACCCTTTTCAGCTTTCTAAATTAGGGAGGGGGTAGGCCATATTCATGTACTTATGTGCATAGCCATGTACACAGGAAGATGTATATGTATATACACACACACATGTATACATATGTATGTGTGCATTTTTAACCTGCTTTTCCCCAAAGAATTCAATTGGCTGTCTCAGTAGATATAATGTGTCAGCTTTCCAGCTGGAGCAAACTGGGTAGGGCTGGGAATAATAATACTAGTGATAATTGGAATAATTATTAAAAATAGAACTGTTAAAAGGTTTTTAAAAATATGAAATTTCCTAATTTTTAAACATTGACAACTAATTAAAAACCGTGTGGGCTTTTAACCAAAACTTGTCCAGGGGCCAATTTCTCTATTTTTAATTTCTGTCTTTTTTTTTTGGTCTCTTTGAGAAATCCATTAGATTTATCAATTAAAATATGTTTGCCATTATAAAATATGTTTGTCATCAATATATAAAACGGTGGGGGGAAATCTATTGTAAGAAAACAGATGTAGGGAAAGGCAATCTTTTCCTATGACACATGTTCTTTCTGAATCTGGAGAATCTGGTTTCCCTCCAGGGCAGGTACATGCAACATAAGCCTCTATTACATAACTACCCTTCTGGGATCTGGAAGGTCCTGAAAGGAGTAAATAGTGCTGAAGAGCTTAGCTCCTGTTTCACTGCTATTAAACCAAGATATAAGAAACTCTGGGGAAATTTCATCCTCTCTAAATAGCCCAGTTAACATCTTTTAAACCTTTGCCAAGAGCAAAGAGAGAGCAAGGGCCAAGGGGGCTAACTGGGGCCGGAGAGTTTGATTAGTTTTCATAATCACAGCTGGCCTAAGTTTTGAAGCAAACATATACACGGCAAAGACTTGAATCAAAAGGATTCAGTTCTTTCGTAAGAAGGTCAGCAGAGTGACTTCCGGGTCCGCATTCCTTTCTATCACCTGTGTTGGAAACAAAACAGAGAGTATTATGGGGACTGAATCAGTGACCCAGGGGAACGACTGTCATGGCCTACTGGATTTAGGGATTGGGGTATAATATTAGGTCCAATTTCATCTGCCTCTGCTTTTTTGTGATCTGAGGACAAACAGTCTTCACATACATATAGAGAATAGGAGACTCACCAAACAAGTGTGGCAACAGTGGTCTTCTATGTGATGTGATGACAGCTAGAACTACTGCTGTGTAAAGGTACACTGGAAGCTATATTCTTCATGTTTGTTCCATTGTTTATTTCTGTGGAATCTTCTAACCCAATCTTGTGTGCTCTTGAAATATTTTGAATTGGGAAGAGACCTGGATGGTGTGTGTGTGTGTGTGTGTGTGTGTGTGTGTGTGTGTGTGTGTGTGTGAGAGAGAGAGAGAGAGAGAGAGAGAGAGAGAGAGAGAGAGAGAGAGAGAGAGTTTCTATTCTGGTACCCCTGAGACACCTCTAGTAGGAAGTACGTGTAATAACATTGGGGATCGGTGGCGAAAAGGGGAGAGTTGCTGGTTGCTGTCATTTTGGAGAGGCCCTAGAGTAAGCCAATCCCCTCATTGGCAGAGTGGCTGACGGTGAGCCTTGTAGCCCCAGGTCAGGACACCAGGTGGAACATTAGAATTCCTGCCTCCCTCACCTTGAAAAGTGGAGGATTTAGCACTGAAAGCCATGGAGGGACCTTCTTTGGTGTTTCTTTCCCATTTGCTTATTTGAGGATATTTCCTTTGACTTTAACTTGGGGTGTCCTGCAAACACTTCCAGTAATTCTCTTGCATCAGAGGAAAGAAAGATACAGTGGGCTACTCAGGTTAGGTTCTTCCTTTCTCCCCAGAAGAAAAATATGAACTTGTGTAGACCTCAAAGAATAAAAAAGAACAGGAAGATGCTTCCAAGTATAAATTCAACTGCTTTCTGGATCTCTAGGGGGCTCCTAATTAACAAAAGAAGACCCCTCCTCTGCCTGCCCTTACTCTCCCATCCCAGGTCCTTTAAAAACATTTATTGAGAATGTGGTTGGACAGTATTTTTATTATCTTGCTGACTCCTACCCCGACCACACACACAGCTGTATTTCCTTCAACCCTTGACTTATTCCCTCTTCTGGATCTAGCTACTTCATTCTGGACTCATGAATCAGAAGGGACATGGAATAGAAAATAGAGGAAAGAACTTTCCAAGTCTACAGCAATGGAACAAGGGAGTAAGGACTCAGCTCATAGCTGATAGTTTTGGAAGGTAGTATGGTGGCTGCTGGCCATGGAGACTGGATACAGCAGAGAGAGTTAGAAGGGAAATAATGAGAACTTAGAGGCTCTATGTTCTATCTCCTTTCTTGAGTCAAGCTCTGGGGCAGGCGGTGAGGTGAACATGACCAAATCCCAATTAGGTTTGTTGTATGATCGGAGGGCCTAGGGGCCCTGGAGGAAAGGTAATGAGACCCCAGAGAAACCATCTGTCTTGGGAGCTATAGAATGGTTCCACTGAGTGACAGATAGGGACTCAGGAGCTGAGGGGAGCTGGGAGAGAACACAGAGGCTCAACTAGTGGCCTGTTGGTGAGGACTGGAGGGGAGGATGCCAGGGAAAAGTGGCAATGGAAGAGCCCCTTATCTTTGTCATATAAATTCCTCCTAGAATGTAGCTGTAACCCAGGGAAAGAAGGGACTCAAAACTGACTGCAATTACATTTCAACCAATTCTGTATAATGGAGACTCAACAGAAAAATTAAGTTGATAAATAGAAAAATAAAGAAAGCTCTGTTTCTTGTCCTCCTGACTTTGAGGCTCAAAATATGTTACCAGGTAAAGTGCTCCTGGTATATCAGCCTCAGTGCTAGTCAGTGATTTATAAGCATTTAGGGGATTTCTAATCTGAGAGGTCTCTCTCTTTTAATCTTGATAATCACTTTAGGAAGTGGATTTCAAGATGGGTACTGTGAGGCTCAGGGAGAAGTAACTTGTATAAGTTTATACAGTAAATACCAGAACTGTATTGGAACAAAGACTGACACCAAGGCACATGCCATTAACCTCAATGCTTTATCACTTCCCCATTTCCCCAGAGGGTGAGCCCTGGCTGAGTGGGCAACAGGCCAAATTAATATTGTTAGTATGGGTTCCCAGTCCTTGGCATCTTGTCCCTGGCTGCAGGGGTTTTAACCCAAATGGGCCACAAGCAGTCCTCTCAAGCCAGTAGTTTCCTGCTGTCTCTGCAAACCACGGTAGCAATACCCAACACTTACCTTCCTCCCGTTCACGAAGAAAACCAACTCATCTGATTTCGATGGACAAAGCATTGCACTTGTAAATAGGTTTTGCCTTACAACTTTAGGTGGGAATGTACTTTGGCACCAGCCACGGAATTTAGCTCAAAGGATTTAGGTCGAAGCACTGAAATCCTTCCTTGTGTGGAAGCTGGCAGCTTCGAGTCCCAGAGAGCAGGGCAGGAGGTGGAGTCTCTGGTTTCCTGGCTTTTTAAGTCTAGGGCACCTGTGGGGCCCAGCCTCTTACCTGATACCTCACTCTGCTTCCCACCAATCCTGGCTTCGAAGCCTGCTCCATGCATGGTCCACACCTCTTCTTGCTTTCTCTGAAGTTGGAGGATCTCAGTGTGAAAACCATAAACAATCATCTAAGCTTAAACCTACCCGGTGCACTGCCTCAGCCCCAAAATATATCATGGATGGATTTCCTTCTTCTCAAGGAGAGATAGAAGTGTGCTTTCTGACACGTCCCACTTTTCCCAACTTTTATTTTAGTTGAAGAAATGTCTCCTCATAGGAAATCATTTGAACAAGTTCATTCTGTGCCCTAAAATGGAGGTGTGAGGTGTTGTATCCACTCAGTGCTTCTCTACCCTTCCTACATTCTCCCCAACTACACATTGGAAAATAGTGGTCTAGTCAAGGCAACCACTTTACAGATAAATAGAGGCCCAGATAGGTCAGATAAGTAGCTCAGGGCCATGCAGAAAGTAAGTGGCAAAGCATAAATTAAAACCAAGAGCTCTTGGATTAAAACACCTGCAGGTGTATAGACAGATTCCTTGATAAAAAGGAAAATATCATTTGATCTTTCTATCTCTAGTTAGCTATCTGTAGATAAAATTAAACAGTTCTTATTCTTTCAACTAAAGTAATGAGCAGGACTTAGCCTCACATATGGGTGAAACAGGTAGCTGCTCAAGTGGTCTGAGTTCAGGAGAGGAGGCAAAAACCCTCTGTTACCCAATGCTTTCCTCATGAGTGTGTGGAGTCCTGGCTTGCTATCATTGGAGTCAACCCATTACCTTAAGGCAAGCTCACTGTGTGACAAGTGCCTCAGCCCAGAGACCACAAGTACCTGGCATCACCTAGACCTGGTTAACTGAGGAAGATTCTCTTCCCCACTGGTCTAGATGTGCTTTCAGAACCCTTCCCACCGTGGCTAGTCCAGAAACGTTTCTAATTAAATGCAGTTGGCAGCTTTCAACTTTCTTTCATTTTTTTTTTTTTTTTCTGATGGGGTTATTTATTTATTTATTTCAGTTACAGTTGACATTCAATATTATTTTATATTAATTTCAGGTGTACAGCATAGTGGTCAGATATGTATATAATTTATGCAGTGATGCCCTCATTAATCTAGCACCCAGCTGGCACTACACATACTTGTGGCAACATTTCTGACTCTATTCTCTATGCTGTACTTTACTCCACATGACTAATTTGTAACTACCAATTTGTATTTCTTAATCCCTTCACTTCTTTTACTCAGCCCTCCAACCCCTCTCACATCTGGCAATGATTGGTTCTCTTTATGAGTCTAATTCTGTTTTGTTTTTTAATTTTGTTCTTTAGATTTCACATGTAAGTGAGATCATATGGTATTTGTCTTTCTCAGCCTGACTTATTTCACTTAGCATAATATCTTCTAGGTCCATCCAAGGTGTCGCAAATGGTAAGATTTCATTCTTTTTTTTATAGCAGAGTAAAATCACATTGTACATATGTATCACATCTTCTTTATCCAGTCATCTATTGATGGACACTTAGGTTGGTGTCATATCTTGGCTATTGTAAATAATGCTGCAATGAACCTAGGGTCCATATATCTTTTCGAATTAGGGTTTTGGATTTCTTTGGATAAATACCCAGAGGTGGAATTGCTGGGTCATAAGGTAGTTCTATTTTTAAATTTTTAAGGAAACTCCAAAACATTTTCCATGGTGGCTGCATCAATTTGCAATCCCACCAACACTACACAAGGGTTGCCTTTTCTCCACATACTCCCCAACAGCTGTTGTTTGTTGATTTATTGATGATAGCCATTCTGACAGGTGTGAGGTGGTATCTCATTGTGGTTTTATTGTGCCTTCCTCTGATGATTGGTGCCGTTGAACATCTTTTCATATGTCTATTGGCCATCTATATGTCCTCCTTGGAAAAATGTCTATACAGGTCCTCTGTGCATTTTTAAATGGAATAGTTTGTTTTTTTTTGGTGTTGAGTTGTATGAGTTCTTTATAAATTTTGGATATTAGCCCCTTATCAGATGTATCATTGGCAATTATCTCTCCCATCTTTTCATTTTGTTGATGGTTTCCTTTGCTGTGCAAAAAACTTTTTAGTTTGTTGTAGTCCCAGTTGTTCATATTTTCTTTTGTTTTCCTTGCCGGAGGAGATTAGAAAAAAATATCACCAAGCGCAATATCAGAGAGTTTACTGCCTAAGGTTTCTTCTAGAGTTTTATGGTTTCAGGTCTTACATTTAAATCTTTAATCCATTTTGAGTTTTTTCTTGAATATGTTGTAAGAAGGTGGTCCAGTTTCATTTTTTTGCATGTATCTATCATTTTTCCTACACCGTTTATTAAATGGACTATCTTTATCCTACTCTACGTTATTGCCTCCTTTGTTATAGATTAAATGACCATATTGGCATGGGTTTATTTTTGGGCTCTCTCTTCTGTTCACTGATCTATGTGTCCGTTTTTATGCCAGTACCATGCTGTTTTGATTACTATAGCCTTTAGTATAGTTTGATATCAGGTAACATGATACCTCCAATTTTGTTCTTCTTTCTCAAGATTGCTGTGGCTACTCAGGGTGTTTCGTGGTTTCATATAACTTTTAAGATTATTTGTTCTAGCTCTGTGAAAAATGCCATTGGTATTTTGATATGGATTGCATTGACTCTATAGACAGACACACAGATTCCTTCGGGTATAGGGACATTTTAACGATATTAATTCTTCCTATTGACAAGCATGGGATATGCTTCCATTTATTTGTTTCTTCTTCAGTTTCTTTCTTCAGTGTCTTATAGTTTTCTGAGTATAGGTCTTTTATCTCCTTGGTTAAATTTATGCTGTGGTATTTTATTTATTTTTTAATGTATTTATAAATGGGATTGTTTTTGTAATTTCTCTTTCTGAAGTTCATCATTGATGTATACAAATGCAACTGATTTCTGAATATCAATTTTGTATCCTGCTGCTTTGTTACATTTATTTATCAGTTCAATAGTTGTTTGGTGGAATCGTTAGGGTTTCCTGTATAGTATTATGTCATCTGCAAATAATCACAGTTTTTTTTTTGTTTTTTAGATTTTTATTGGGGAAGGGGAACAGGACTTTTATTGGGGAAGAGTGTGTACTTCCAGGCCTTTTCCCAAGTCAAGTTGTTGTCCTTTCAATTTTTATAGTGGAGGATGCCGTTCAGCTTCAAGTTGTTGTCCTTTTTTTAGTCTTAGTTGTGGGGGGCGCAGCTCAGCTCCAGGTTCAGTTGCCGTTTTCTAGTTGCAGGGGGCACAGCCCACCATCCCTTGTGGGAGTCGAACTGGCAACCTTGTGGTTGAGAGCCCACTGGCCCATGTGGGAATCGAACTGGCAGCCTTTGGAGTTAGGAGCATGGAACGCTAACCGCCTGAGCCACCGGGCCGACCCCACAGTTTTACTTCTTTCTTTTTAGTTTGAATGCCTCTTGTTTCTTTTTCTTATATGGTTGCTGTGGCTAGGACTTCCAACACTATGTTGAATAAAGGTGGTAAAAGTGAAAATCTTTGTCATGTTCCAGATCTTAAAACACTTTTAGCTTTTCCACATTGAGTATGATGTTAGCTGTCGGTTTATCATATATGGCCTTATTATATTGAGGTACTTTCCCTCTATTTCCACTTTGCTGAGAGTTTTTATCATAAATGGATGCTGGATTTTGTCAAATGCTTTTTCTGCATCTATTGATATGATCATATGATTTTTATCTTTCATTTTGTTTACGTGGGGTATCACATTAATTTATTTGCAAATATTGAAACAAACTTGCATCCCTGGAATAAGTCCCACTTAATCATGGTGTATGATCTTTTTAATGTATTGCTGGATTCGATTTGCTAATTTGTTGTTGAGGATTTTTACATCTATGTTCATCAGAGATATTGGCCTATAATTTTCTTTTTTTGTAATGTCTTTGGTTTTGGAGTGAGGGTAATGGTGGGCTCATAAAATGAGCTTGGGAGCTTTCCCTTCTCTGTAATTTTTTGGAATAGTTTGAGAAGGACAAGTGTTAATTCTTCTTTGAATGTTTGGTAAAATTCACCTGTGAAGCCATATAGTCCAGCACTTTTGTTTGTTGGGAGTTTTTTGATTACTGCTTCAATTCTGTTAGTAGTAATGGGTTGATTCAGATTTTCTGTTTCTTCTTGATTCAGGAAGATTGTATGTTTTTAAAAATTTATCCATTCCTTCCAGATTGTCCAATTTGTTGGCTTATAATTGCTCATAATATTTTCTCATAATCCTTTGTATTTCTCTGTTGTCAGTTGTCACTTCTCTTCTTTCACTTCTGATTTTATTTATTTGAGTCCTCTCTCTTTTTTCTTGATGAGTCTGGTTAAAGGTTTAGCAATTTTGTTTATCTTTTTCAAAAAACTAGCTTTTGGTTTCATTAATTTTTTGGATTGTTTTTTTAAGACTCTGTTTTATTTATTTCTGCTCTGATCTTTATTATTTCCTTCCTTCTATTGACTTTAGCCTTTGCTTCCTGTTCTTTTTCTAGGTCTTTAAAAGTGTAAGGTTAGAATGTTTATTGGAGATTTTTATTGGTTCTTGAGGTAGGCGTATATTGCTATGCCTTTCCCTCTTAGGACTGTTTTTGCTGTGTCCTTTAGATTCTGGGTCATTGTATTTTCATTTTCATTTGTCTCGAGGTATCTTTTAATTTCTTCCTTGATCTTGTTGTTGACCCATTCATTATTTAGTAGCATGTTTTTTAGCCTCCAATGTTTGTGTGTTTTCAGTTCTTTTCTTGTAATTGATTTCTAGTTTCATAATATTGTAGTCAGAAAAGATGCTTGATACTCCTCTAATCTTAAATTTATTGAGACTTGTTTTGTGGCCTAACATGTGGTCTATCCTGGAAAACATTTCATAGGCACTTGAAAAGAATGTATATTCTGCTGCTTTGGGGTGAAATGCTCTAAAAACATCAATTAAATCCATCTGGTCTAGTGTGTTATTTAAGGCTACTCTTTCCTTGTTGACTTTCTGTCTGGTAGATCTGTCCATTGGTGTCAATTGGATGTTCAAGTCCCTACTATGACTGAATTACTGTTGCGCTCTCCCTTTGTGGTTGGTCGATATTTGCATTATATATTTAGGTGCTCCTATGTTGGATGCATAAATGTTTACAAGGGGTATATCCTCTTTTTGGATTGATCCCTTTATCATTATGTAATATTCCTCTTTTTCTCTGGATATAGCCTTTGTTTTGAAGTCCATTTTGTCAATATAAATATTGCTTCTCCAGCTTTATTTTTGTTTCCATTCATGTAAAGTATTTTTTTCCATTCCTTTACTTTCAGTCTGTGTATCTTTCAATCTGAAGTTTGTCTCTTGTAGACAGCATATGTATGGGTGTTGTTTTCATATCCATTCAGCTAGCCTATGTCTTTTGATTGGAGCATTTAATTCATTTATGTTTAAAGTGATTATTGAAAGATACACAGTTATTGTCATTTTATGATTCATTTTTATGTTCTTCCCCCCCCTCCACCCCTCTCACCCCCCTGCCACACACACACTTCTTCTTCAAGAAGGCCATTTAACATTTCTTGTAATACTGATTTGGTGGTGATGAACTCCTTTAGTGTTTTCTTGTCTGGGAAGCTGTATATCTCTCCTTCAATTTTAAATGATAGCCTTCCTGGGTAGAGTAGTCTTGGTTGTGGGTCCTTATTTTTCATCATTTTGAATATTTTGTGGCAATCCCTTCTTGCCCGCAAAGTTTCTGTTGAGAAATCAGCTGGCAGTCTCATGGGAACTCCCTTGTATGTAACTAACTGCTTGTCTCTTGCTTCTGTTAAGATTCTCTTTTTGTCTTTAACGTTTCCCATTTTAATTATAATGTGTCTTGATGCGGGCCTGTTTGGGTTTATCTTGTTTGGGACTGGCTGCACTTCCTGGACTTCCTTCATCAGGTGAAGAAAGTTTTCAGTCATTATTTCTTCAAATAGGTTCTTAATTTCTTGCTTTCTCTCTTCTCTTGCTAGTAGTTCTATGATGCAATGTTGTTATGCTTGATGTTGTCCAGAGGCCTCTTAAACTATCCTCATTTTTTTTTTTTTTGATTCTTTTTCTTTTGCTGTTCTGATTGGGTGCATTCTGCTACCTTATTTTCCAAGTCGCTGATTAAATCCTCTGCTTTATCTAGTCTGCTGGTGATTCCTTCTGGTGCATTCTTCATTTCAATTATTTTATTCTTCACTTGTGACTGGGTCTTTTTTATGGTTTATTTATTTATTTATTTATTATTGTTGCTGTTGTTATTATTATCTTGCTTGCTATCTCTTTGTTGAAGTTCTCACTAAGTTCCTTGAGCATCTTTATAACCGTTATTTTGAACTCAGTGGGTTGCTTGCCTCCATTTTGTTTAGTTCTTTTTCTGGAGTTTTCTCCTGTTTTTTTCTTTGGTATGTATTTCTTTGTTTCCTCATCTTAGCTGCTTCTCTATGTTTGTTTTTTTGTATTAGGTAGATCTGCTACTTCTCCAAGTCTTGGCTGGGTGACTTTACGTAGTACGTGCCCTTGTGGGGCCCATTGGCACAGACTCCCTGGGCACCTGCTCCGGATGCTCCAGGAATGTCCCTTGTGTGGGTTGTGTGTGCCCTTCTATTGTATTTGAACTTTGATTTCTATTAGCACATTAGTGGGTGGGATTGACCCTCAGACTGACTGGCTGTAGGCTTTGGTCATATCCATAGCTTATGGGCTGCTCTGAGGGGGGCTTACCCTGTGGAATGGGATTTGCCTCAGTGGGATTTTCCTGTTGAGACTGCTCTTTGCACTTGTGGGCTAATTGGATGGTGCTCTGCTGTGGTCTGGTTTGGTGCCAGTGCTGAGCCTGGAGTTTCTCAGCAAAAGTCTCAGAGCACACTGAAACCAGCTGCCGCCCACCTGGTGACCACGGATCCCTGAGCATTGTCCAAAAAAGAGTGCAATGTGGGCATGGCTGGCTGCTACCCTCATTCCCTGAAAATAACACCTAGCCAGACAATCAGCTCTAATGCTTCTTTTGGAGCAAAAATTAATTTAAGACCCGGTATTGTTATGTTATGTTATGTTATGTTATGTTATGTTATGTTATGTTATGTTATGTTATGTTATGTTATATTATATTAAAGAGCGGGTCTTATATTATAGTAAAATAATACAGGGTCTTGTATTAATTTTTGCTCCAAAAGACACATTAGAGCTGATTGCCCAGCTATGTCTTATTTTTGGGGAAACACAGTAGCTGAGAAAATGCCTCTGGCATTGCTTGAGTTTGGTGGGGTCCCAGGAAGTGACCAGGGTGGAGTGAGTGGAGCTTACCAGGCCAATACAAATTCAGATTTGGTTGTGTGGAGGAGTGCTCAACACAGGAAAGATGGTTTCCACCTGCTAGCTACACAGGAGAAGGACTCCACACAGGGAAAATTGTGACTCACTCTGTCCTCATCTTGACGTCACACAACTCAGTCTGTTCCTGTATGTCTCTGACACCTCCCAACTCATTATCCCTCCACCAGAGCCCGGGGTGAGTTCCTGTGAGTGAGTCTGTGAGTGGGACCTTTAAGGGTACATCTGGGTTTCCTGGAGCCTTGTGTCTAATCCGGTCAGTTGGAATCCCCACTCTTTTTTACAGCCAGATGCCATGGGGCCTCTTCCCAGCATAAATACTCCAGGCTGGGGAACCTGGTGTGGGGCTGGGGTCCCTTCCTCCTCTGTGGGGAACCTCCGTGGCTGAGATATCCCTCCGAATTCTGAACTGCCACGAGGAGGTGTGGGGCTGACCTGTTCCGCCTCTCTGCCTCTCCTAACAGTCTCAACATGGCGGCTTCTTTATATCCTTTGTTATAAAACTTCTGTTCAGGCAGACTTCAGATGGTTCTCCAAGTTGATCATTCTATAATTTAGCTGTAATTTTAATCTGGTCACTGGAGAAGGCAAGCACAGTGTTTATCTATTCCTCCATCTTGGATTCTTCCTTGATCAGCTTCCAACTTTCTTTACAATTCTAATACCTAGGTCCCATCTTCATGCACCTATGGAGATGAGTGTTTACGAACATGTGCATGTACTTGGGTGTGTATGTGGCAGTTTCACATGTGTTAAATAGTTGCTGAATAAATACATAACAAGGTCATGAGAGGAAAAGTTGGAGATGATGCTGTGAATTAAGGTCTTCAAGTCAGATTTTTGATTATGCCACCTTTGCTAAAAATACCCCCAACAGCTCTCTGAGGTCTAGAACATAACGAGCAAACTCCTAGCCCAGTGTGTAAATCCCTCCACAATCTGTCCCTGCTTCTGGCCTTAGACTCTCTTGCTCTTCAAAAATAATCTTCTGCCCCAATCAAACTACTCTTCTCATCATAATTCTTCTGCTTAAACCTGGCATTTCTCTACCTGAAACCTTCCAATGGCTCCTGTCACACTTAGCAAAACCTGATATGCTTTCCATGGAGGCCTCACGGGATCGGCCCCGCCCATCTCTCTGAGCACATCTTCAACCGCTTTCTCCCTTGTTTGTAATCTCTGCCACATTGGCCCTTTCCCTGCTTGTTGAAAGTGCTGAATTCTTTCCTGTCCCAAGGCATTGGTGTATGTTCTGCAATCTGCCTCAACTTCTCTTTTCTCAGACATTGGCAGGGCTGATGCCTTCTTATTTGAGTCTGAGTTCTTTTCTGATGACCCAGTCTGAAGTAGCACCTCCTTCACGCTCTCTGTACCACCCCATTTCATTCCATCTATAGCACTCATGTTTACCTGACATGGATTCTTGTTCACCTTTTTAGCTGCTTTGTACATTGGAATGTAAGTTCCATGATGTCAGGGACATTACTTTCAACTCACCACTATATCCCTGGGCCTAGAAAGGTGCCTACCCTAGAGTAAATGCCCCATGAGTATTTGTTGAATGACTGAAGAAGGTTCTTCTATGTCTGCAATGCTAACTACCTGGTTCCTGTCCCACTGTGATTGCCTTCCCTCCCTCTTTATCTAACACCAAAAAGCAGCATCAAACCTCCCTTCTCTCCTTTCTCTTAATTCCAAAAGCACCAGTAGATCCAACCAATTGCTTCTTTACTTTTCATTTAACAAACCAGGAACCAGGAAACTAGGTCTTATCTGCCACTAATGGTTGGCTGTCTTTTCAATGTTTGTGTCTAATTTTCTAATTAGGTAATAAGCTTCTGGAGATTAGAATAGCTAGTTGTATCCCTCACAATGCTCAGCATGAATGACAACTTGTTCTTTGCAGGGGTTAATAAATGCTTGACTGATTACCTAAACTACTTTAAATGAACATTAGTGATTCATTCATTCATTCATTCATTCATTCATTCATTCATTCATTCACCAAGTAGATGTTGAACATCTATCTCGCACCAGGCCTTATCCAAAGTGGTAGAGGCACAGTGGAAAACAAGATCTACAACTTTCTTACTCCAAGGAGTTTATGGTTAAGAGGAGAGACAATTAACCTGTGATTAAATATTTACCATTGTGAGAAGCATAGAACAGGGGAATTAGCTTTATTTTGGGGAGAGGGATCAGGGAAGACCCTAAGGGACATCTAGTCCTGAAAGATAAGTAGGAGTTAATTCAATGAGAATTGGTAATGGAGGGGGGCCGGCTGGGGAAAGAGAGACTGGACAGAGGCCCTTCTTATGGCTGCTTCCACTTAGGGAAAAACTGACTCAGGGATTGCTTTTAGGGGTCCACAGTTAGTTCACCACCTTACTTTGTGCCTTAAAAAAAGGGAAACCAGTGAACACAAAGAGCACAAGATTCCCATTTATAGGAGCAGGAATGCTGCCAATGAAAAACATGGATCATTGTGTTTCAAAATGCTTGGGATAAATCCTTCAGGGCTGATATAAAATACAAGCATTTAATGTATAAGAACAGCTTTAGAATACTATAATCAGATTATGGTGTTAGGGTTGGAAGATATAAAAGGACTTCGGATTAAGGGAACCAAATATGTTAATTTCTGAGAAACTGAAAACTGACCTTGAATATTTTCAAACTTGTTTCAGCCAGGGAACCTTTTGTTTGAATGAAATCTTATGAAGTGTGAACAAATTAAACACAAAGGTTACTGCTTGGCTGAGTGGGCTGGGGGTGAGGCCTGCAGTTCTTTGGTTTTCTCTTCCTTCAGAAACCCCCCAGGTTCTGGGAGCTCAGTCTATAAAATCATTCACTGCAGAGTGAAGACAGACTTGATCAAGGTAGGAGGCTTTCTCTGCCAAATGTTTCTCTCAGATCTCATCCAAGACCATGGGAAAAGCAGCCACTGCATCTTTTCTTTTCTTTTTTTTTTTAAAGGAAAAAGGAAGACTAAATTTCTTCACTTTTAAATGGATTGTTCTGGTGGGTGACAGAAACTCAAATCTATTGACTCAGGTGCTTGTATGTTTGTTATGAAAAGGTATTATGAGTTACACCAAAGAATCATGTTACTCAATGACAGAATTAACATTGGAAATGATTCTGCCCTTCCCCATAACTTAAACAAATCTATTTCTGGGAAAAAAATGTAATGAATCCTGTTCACTGACGTAAATGGAAAAGTACTGGCCACTACTTCTGTGTCCCTGGTGTGCTGCTGTCTGTTGTGAGCTCTTCAGAAGCCAAAGATGGAAAACATGTGAGCAAATCAACAGTGGAACACTTTTTAGGACCCTTGGGTTGGTCATTAAATGCCCATGTTCCAGACCGTCCATTCTCAACCTTTTTGACTATGAGGCTTCTTCCCATTCCCTCCCAGCTCCAGGTGGCCACAGGGCTTATGGGAAGCTGGGTACCAGTGAGGCCTCAGGCTGTGTGGGAGAGGGGTTCTCTCCACCACAGTCGAGGGAAGTCCTGAAAATCCGTACCTTGAGAACTGTGAATCTGGAGGAGAGTTTGCTCCTTTGGAGTATGAGTGGGGCATAGAGAGAGTTTGACATTGGTGTGACTAGGAGGTCACCTGCCAAATGAGTCGCATGTACCCTTCCTGCCCCTGGGTCTGGATGAGTATGAGGAGTGGGCCTGGACGGTAGAACATCTGGCCAAAAAGGAGTATTCTCAAGCCTTCAGAATTTCAGCTTGCTTGGGACCTGCCGTCCCTTTCTTCTTTCCTATTTCTCCCTTTGGAATGCTAATGTCTATGCTATGCTCTATTAGATTAAATAGAGATCTGATCTGGTCAATTATTTGAAAAGTATCTGTTTTTGGGATACTTGCCATGTATTTGGGAAGCACATAACATGTTTGGTTTCCTAGGTTCACAGCTGGAGAGCAATTTGCCTATTTATGAGAAGGACATGAATTTGGGGGCTTAGGTGTGGAATAGTATGGTCTGAATGTTTGTGTCCCCCCAAATTCATATGTTGAATCCTAACCCCCAAAGTGATGTTAGTAGGAGGTGTAGCCTTTGGGAGGCGAAGAAGTCATGAGGTAGAGCCTTCCTATTTGGAACTAGTGCCCTTATAAGAGACCTCAGAGAGCGCCCTTTCCCCTTCCACCAAATAAGGACACAGTAGGAAGATAGCAGTCTGTGCTCACCAGACGCCAAATCTGCTGGTACCTAGATCTTGGACCTCCTAGCCTCCAGAATTGTGAGAAATAAATGTTTGTTTTTTATAAGCCACCTAGTCTATGGTATTATGTTTTAGTCCTAAATGGACTGAGACAAACCCCCATGATGTTGTAGATCTTCAGGATAATGCAAGTAAAAGTAATTTTGACCCTTTATTATAGATTTTGGTGAAAATTTGCATCCTAAAACATAATCATGCAGTGACCTAAACTACAGAGAATAATTAAAACATGCAAAAATTACCCTTGACAATTGGGAGCCAACTTATATTTTGCTCTGGTTTGAAAATGTTAAGGTCAATCACGAACTCTTTCATTTTCTAAGGAAAATGTAGGATTAAGACACACGGATGGACCAAGGTGTAAATGTTGAAGGATCATCTCTGGGTATCTGAAAAAGATCAACAGAAGGAAGATGGTTACTAATGACACATTGTTATGGTGAACAAACAAAACAGAAACAGACTCACAGACACAGAGGACCAACTGATGGTTGCCAGGGAGGATGGGTGAAAAAGGGGAAGGGATTATGAAGTACGACATAGTCATGGGGGTGTACAGTACAGTATAGGGAATATAGTCAATAATATTGTAATAACTATGTAAGGTATCAGGTGGGAACTAGACTTATTGGGGAGAGCACTCCGTAATTTATATAAACGTCTAACCACTATGCTGTACACCTAAAACTAATATAATATTGAATGTCAGCTGTAATTGAAAAAATGAAAAAACAAAACAAAAACCTTAATAAACAGGTCAAGGAAGAAAATCTGTTTAATCATCGCAACAAAATAAAAGCTTCTGAAATTCACAGCTGTTAAAAAACAAAAGGGGTCTGAATTCTGCTGGTGTGCCCGTGGGGCCTTTGGCCTCTATCCCTTTCTCCTGCCTGGAACACAGTCATGACATCAGCAGTGCAGCCAGCATCTTGTAATCGTGAGATGAAAGCCACACTCTGAGGAAAGTGGAACAGGAACAGGGAAGCAACCTACATCCCTGATGGCATTATCGGACTGCTTTGGGCTCCAGAACTTTTTTCTGTTTCTGAAAAATAAATTTGTGTCTTGTTTAAAAAAAAATGCTGTTATATGAGAAAAATTGTATTTAAGAAAAATTGTATTGTTAAAAAAGAACAAATCAATGTCCACTTTATCCTTATCAAAATCATAATTTTCATGTTTCTTTTAGTTCTTGAGTCATAAATCTCCTTATTCTCATAAACATCATTTTTTTGGATTGATTTATTGTCCCTATTATTATTATTACTATTATTTTATTAGTTTCAGGTGTACAAAGCAATGTAATAGTTAGACATTTAAACCCCTCATAAAGTGATAACCCACCCCCAAGCTACTCCTCCTCTGACATCGTATAGAACTGTTCCAATGCCATTGACTGTCTTCCCTATGCTGTACTCCACAGCCTGTGACTATATATACCTGCATATTTACAGTCGACATTCAATACTATTCTACTTCAGCTTCAGGTCTATAGCGCATTTGTCAGGCATCTACACAGTCTATGATGTGATGCCCCTGATAAGTCCAGTGCCCGTCTGGTACCTTACCTGATCTTTACAACATTGTTGATTGTATTCCCCCTACTGTATTAACTATCAATTTGTATTACTTAATATCTTCACCTTTTTCACCCTGACCCCAACCCCATTCCCATCTATCACCCTGATCAATCTAGTACCTATCTGGCACCATGCCTACTTATTACTATATTGTTGACTATATTCCTTATGCTATAACCTACATCCCCATGACAACTGTGTAACACCCAATTTGTTCTTCTTAGTCCCTTCCCCTTTCACCCATCCTTAATTCCCCTCCCATCTTAAAGAAGTCCCTCTAAGAGTCCTTGTAATACTGGTTTGGTGGTGATAAACTTCTCATAAACTTCTTATGTTTGGAATAAGATGCATCTTATTTGGAGGCCCTATAATTTCAAAGGCATAAAGTACAATCTAATTTTATGCCAGCAACTCATTTAGGGCTGCAGTAAGCAGCTGAATACAGGAATAGTCTCTGATGATAGTTCCAGATATGTTTTTAGCAGCTGGAAAATGGAACTATATTCTATTAATGTGTACCCAGTGACTTGATATTTTAAGTTATTTTTATTAATTTGCTTAACAGATACTTTACAAATAATTGACCAGATCAGATCTCTATTTAATCTAATTTGGTTATTGAGGTAATTAAAATATCACATCAACTGCATTTCAACCAAATGTTTAAAGAAATAACCTACTATTTCCATTTGCTATTAGCACTGACTGAATTGGGTGTGTTTTTCTTTGGGGTCAGAAACAATGAAACCATCATTTAGAGAGGTTCACTCACTTTGCAGTTGCTTTGAAGCATATAGTAGAAGCAAGTGGAGGAAAAATGAGAATTTTCATTGGAAGAGATGAACCTGCCCTGTAAAGTTTGTCATGGTTACCAAATTTACGCCAAGAACCTGAAAGATTACAACAGGAGCCTCTCCTCACGACCCTTACCATCTCCGTAAACTGATCCATGCAATTCATTCTAATCAACTCAGGAGTTGCTGGGCTATTCAGGGTGAAGGTCGTGGTCAACCCTCTTTCTCTTCGGGCAGCAGTCACTGCATCTTGTATGGCAAAGAACACGGAGGATCCCAAGAACATTCCAGCCTCACCCAGTCCCTGAGAAGGAGTGCAAAAGGCCATCAGAAATGCATGGTTGTTTTAGCACTAATTTGTATTCACACACACACATGCGCGCGCGCGCACACACACACACACACTCACTCACTCACCTCTTCTGACTTTATTGCCCTCAGAGTGGAGTGTGTCTGACTTGCCAGAATTGATTCCCCTCATGACGATTTGTGTGTGGGGTCCTCCTCAGGGTAGCCCATGAAAATGCCCCAGGACATCAGGGTAGCAGGGCAACTAAAAACTCCTGTTCCTCCACCCAGGTCAAGAAGACCAAAGCCCTTGGTGCCCTGTAGGGTACTCCAACTTTGGTTTCAGACCATTTGTGTTTAATCGAAGACCGCAACAAAACCACAATCTTTGTAGCTGAGCTTGAAAGACAGTGAGATGGTTGCCTCTGGACTGCTGACTTTTCACATGTGCTCACTTCCCTGGTGTGGGTTGGATGCTTTTGAATTAAAAGTGTGGGGGCATTGTATTCTGAATAATTCTCGTACTGATTTTTCTTCTTTCTTTCTTCAAAGTCGTCTGGTCTTTGGTCTATGTCCAGGGCTTTAGAAGAGAAATGGGACAAAGTACCCTAAGTAAATAAAGACTACCCCAGGCTGTGGTTTTTACTCTGAAGCAGATGTGGAAGGACAGGGGGAGCTGGTGAAAGAAGTGGTTTCCTCTGAGGTGAGGAGGAAGGGATGTCTTGTGCCCTATTTGGAGCAGAACCAGCATGAAGGTGGCTAGACCTCAAGAGGCAGGGTCAGTCAGGATAGTCGTTAGAGATGTCCCTGGCCAAAGTCTGGTGCACAAGTGGAGATAGAGGCCTTTCATACAGGAAGTCTGACCTTCCTTCCAACTTTGACCTACTCCTGAGAAAGAGGGAGAATTCCCTGTAAACCTGAGGTTAAAGATGCCATCTGTACGGCCAGATATGGGCTCAGAATAGCACTTACTTTGGAGAAGTTGTGTTTTTGTGTACTTGCATTCGAGAACCTTTCCCTTAAGTCTATATGGGCCAGTGAGACCCCCCTTGGCTACAGGGAACATGGGTCAACACCTCTTGTATCAGTGTCTATTAAAACCTCAGAGAAAATCAATGGTCAGGGAGAAACTTGTTTGAAAGCCCATGCTGACTTGGGAAGGGTGTGAGAAAGGAAGAATTGAGTCTGGAGGACATGTGGAAAGGGTGCACAAAAGAAAACTCTGGGCTGGTGAAATTTGCCTAAAACTTCAGTTTTATCTCATGGTGGCACTTAGCCTAATGAATCAAGATGTTTGACTCCTCCTTTAACCACCTTGTTTGATTTAAATTAGTTTCATGATATCTCTCAAGAGTGAAGATTCTATTTGGGTTTCTGAACGTCAGTGAGCACCACTTTGTCATGAGTTTGTTTTTCTTTTCCCATCTCCCTTTGGGATCTACAATTCCAAGGAGTAAGCAAATTCAGGAGACTGTTTCATTACTTCTTGAAGGATTATGGGCTCAACTAAGCACCCCTCCAATTCATGTGCTGAAGTCCTAAACCACAGTACCCCAGTACATGACCATACCTGGAGATAAGGTCTTTAAAGAGACAATGAAGTTAAAATGAGGTCTTTGGGGTTGCTTATAAGAAAAGGAAATTAGGACACAGAGAGAGTGACATCAGACATGTACACACACAGAAAGATGATTACGTGAGGACACAGTGGGAGGGTGGCTATCTGCAAGCTAAAGGGAGGCCTCAGAAGAAATCAAACCTTGATCTTGGACTTCCAGCCTCCAGAACTGTGAGAAAAAGTACCTCTGTTTTTCAGTTCATCCAGTCAAATATTTTGTTATGGCAGCCCTAGCAAACGAATAGAGAGATCTCAAGTTCTTACCTTGGATGAGTAGATGGCTATGGGGTTTTGGGAATGCACCAAAGTGACATAGAACTCTTCTGGTATTTCAGCGACAGCGGGGATTTTGTAGTCATTTGTACCCCGAGAATAAAGCACACCTTCTGGGGAATATTTCAGTTCTTCTGTGGTATATAATCCCATGCCTTGAATAAATCCTCCTTCAACCTACAGACAAAATTTTCCCAGTTTATAAGCAAAAGATATTGATTGGATAAATACTCCCATGGGACTGCACATGGCGCTCTGAGCAATAGTGAGCCATTTGGGAAAGCTCTATGACAGACTTTACAAAAGGTCCTTCAGGATCTGGTGCCTGCCATCCTGCATGGCCTCATTCCTAGCTCTTCTTGCCCAGCTATCCCGCATTCCAGGGACCTGACACTTGTCAAATTCCAGGGAACCCTCCAAGCTCACCAGATTCCTTCTGACCTCCAAGTCTTTGTAAAGGCAGTTGTCCCTGACTCTCTTCACTGCTCCCCAGCTCAGCTTGTCCACCTGGTAAACTCCTATTCACCCTCCAAGTTTCCAGCTGAAGCATAACTGCCTCTTTGGAGCCTTTGGAATCCTGCCACCATCTCCTGGATGGATTTAGAAACTGCTTCTTCCGGGCTCACTGCATTTGAACCCATTCCCCCATCAGGGTGGCACTCAGAGGGAATTTTCCTTGCTCAACTCTCTCACTTTTGCTCTTGCTTCACTCTCTCTCTCTCACTAATTTATAAGTATACTGAGTCCTGGCCTTCTTGTATCGTGTACTTAGCATGGTGCCTGGTACATAAATTCTCAATAAACTTCTGTTGAATTAGATAAAAAAGAAGCTAACATTAAAGAAACTGGAACTAGAATAAATGGAATCAAGACACTATTTATTATAATATTTGGATTTGTTAACTTCCTTTTATAAATTACCATGGAGAGTAGATCAATGTTAAACAAGGTGGGTTGGAAGAAATATTTCTATTAAATTAAATATTTTTTTGTTAAAAGCCATGTTGAGTTTTAATTGCAAGCTATTATGATCTTAGAGAAAAAGGCTTAAGGTCCTATTTAAAGGGGTTGTCTGCCTTGAGGTTAAACAAATTGAAGGAAAGTCACAGTTTGCATTTTATTGATTTGTAAACAAACTTAGATGCTGCATGTGGGTCTTTCCAAATGCTTGCCCCTAAAGGAAAGACTGAAGTCCAAGAGTTCCAGTCTAACACACTTCTGGTTTTCTTTCCTTTTCCAATGGGACCAACATAGTGTTTTCCCTATCATAACATCTATATTTTTGCCTTTGCTTAAGCAATAAAGAGGCAGGAACAAGCTGGGAGGAGGAGATAGGAAGCGGAAAGGGAGTTGAGGCCTGAGGCTAGCTTTGGTTCTCAAACTTTACAGACTTAAGATGAGTTTCAGGTACGGATTAAATGGGCAGATTACAAGTCCCAGTTTAGCAAAGTTATGATGGAGAAGTCTGCGCCTGGGTGGGCATAGGAATCCACATTTCCAATAAACACTATAGGTGCTTTTGTTGCAGAGTCTGAGGACCACATTTTGAGGAACACTAAGGGGACAGTTAAATTTTTCCTCAGAAAACCCAACGGCCAATCTAGGTAAACCAATCTCTTAGGATTTAGGAGGGTGGGTAGCTGTTGGTAGACGAAACTACCACAAGTCTGTCAGGGTTAATGCCAAGCTGCTCAACCTGTCCAGCTACTGAGGTCTAGGCTGTGGACCAGCTGCCTCACTTCACCTGGGAGCTGGTGGGCAGGTCTGGGGTGAGGTGATGCAGCTGGTCTGTTAGCCCCACTTTGAGTAACAAGGCTAGAAAAAAAAAAAAAAAGCAAAGCTACACCAATAGCTGGAAAGATTGTAACTTAAAGTTTAAAAAGCCTGTGGGTGGGAGGGGAGTTCTCTCAGTTGGTTAGAGCACGAGCTCTGAAAAACAGTGTTGCCGGTTTGATTCTGATATGGGCCAGTGAGATGTGCCCTTCGCAACTAGACTGAAAGACACAACTTGGAGCTTAGGGCTCTGGAGAAACACACTGTTCCCCAATATTCCCCAATTAAAAAAACAAAATAAACAAGAAAAACGATTTCACTCTTAAAAAAAAGGCTTTGGATGCATGAATTTCATTTATCTGTGAGATAAAAAGTCAAAAATTCAGCAAAGGGGAAAAATTGTGTTTAAGTATTTCTTTTTCCCTTATATTTCTCTAAATATTGAATTCAATATAAATTTGAATACTAATGTAATTTTATTATGTATTCATGTAATGTAACTAATTATAAATGTTAATTAATTGTACATTAATTAACTAGAAGTCATGGAGAATTATAAAGCAGGATAACACACATATAGCTGCCACGCAAAGACAACCATTGTTTACTTTTTCTTGAATTTTCTTCTGATTTTTAATCTATTTTTTTTGTGTGTGTAATATAATACATATTGCAGAACACTTGCACCAGGTATAAATGCCATTTGGAGAACTCTGGGAAATAATATTCTGAATGGAATTGACCGAAAGTCCCTTTGGGGTGGTCGGGTATCACGCACCTGCCCAATGTCCACGGCTGGATTTATGCTGAAAGCAGCATCCATGAAGATGTCAGTCCTAAGGAGCTGTGCCAAGAGAAAATACATCATGGAAAATGTTAATATTATTGATTTAAAATAGATCTTTACTACCTGTCCCTGGATCTTCCACCGGCAGGATCAGGGCGGTTATTGTTCACAGCATAGAAAATGCATCCATGTTCATGTTCAACTATGAAGAAGGTGAACACCAATGTTGCTCTTTACCTTGTGAGCCCCGGTCAGACAGTCGACTTCAACCTCAGAACAGGCAACTCCGTAAATAAAATACGGAAAAGCATGACCTTCCTCCTTCTCCCAGTCCATATTTGTCTGGTAGCCTCTGAGAAGAGAAATCAGGAGTGAAACAAAAGGCACTTCCCCACCAGTGGTCTGATCACCTGTGGTGCTCTGGGTCCTGGGGATGAACAGAGCTCCTACCCACTGGGTGAAGGCCTGTCTCCCCTTCTGTGAGGGGGACTGTGGTGATCAGAGAGGCAAGAGTACCACTGTGGACACGGGGAGAAGGTCCATTAGTGTCTGAGCCCTACTCTGCAGCATACAGTTACTGGGATGGGTCAGATGTGTGTCCCTCCTGGTTGGTAAACAGCTGTGGACCCAGGAGTCCCTGGCCCCTCCAACCCCGGATCTCCATCCCCACCCCCAGGACCCATGACTGAAGGTTTCACACCGGGCACAGCAGCGCCGCAGTGCGCTCCAGGCACTGTTCAGATTGATGAGTGCCCACCATCTCTGCCCAAGTATGATCTAAACCAAGGTGAAAACGTCCTTTACTTGAAATATCCAGTCGTTGACAGGCTGATGGATTCTTCGAAGGCTTTTTCAATCTGGAAGGCATGATTGGTTACAAAGAAATATAAGTTTAGGAAAAGTAATGAAAAATTCCACGCTGAGCTTGCCTCCTCTTGTTTGCTCACTGCAGCCACATTCATCTCGAGCACAATACACCTTGTAAAAGCCATAGGTCTTGCTTTTCAAGGGAGGTGCTTAAAGGCAGCTGCTAGCTGTGCTCTGGGATCCTCTAGTTTTTGGAGTAGCACAGTGTAAAGGTTATTATTTTTTCACCCTTTTCGGCTTTTTAAATTAGGGAGGGGGCTAGGCCATATTCATGTACTTATGTGCATAGCCACGTACACAGGAAGATGTATATGTATATACACATATACACACATATATGTATACATATGTATGTGTGTGCATATATGTACGTGTACCTTTTTAACCGGCTTTTTCCCAAAGAATCCGATTGGCTGTCTCAGTAGATATAATGTGTCAGCTTTCCTGCTGGAGCAAACTGGGTAGGGCTGGGAATAACAATACTAGTGATAATTGGAATAATTATTGAAAATAGAGTAATCTTTTGCTATTAGGACTGCTATTATCTCCATTGCTCTGGTGAGAACACCAAGGCTCTGAGACACGGAGGAGGAACTCATCCCACAGGAACTTGTGACAGAGCTGGGGCAGCAAGGCCAGTATGTTTTTACTTTCGAGCCAATGCTGTTACCAGGCTCTGTGAGAAATTAGGCTCTGAGATAAAGGCAAGTGTCAATGGACACCGACATCGCTTTCACTCTTCTGGAAAAGCAGAAGTGCATGTTAATAAATACTTCGTTTCCTGAATGGACACCACCAGCCAGCCCATGCGCTTGGGGCATGTACCCAACAGGATGTACTTGCCTTTTCCTGGTGGGGATGATGAGGGGAACACTCACCCAGTCCTCCCATCTTCCCTGAGGGTTTTTCCTGATGATTGGTTGAAGACGGGCCATGAGAATTTGGCAGGCATTCTAAAAATAAATATTTCAAATGGCATAGGATATAAAAGCCACGGGGAATAGCAACATGCTAAATAGCTAAAAATCAATTCAAATGTCAAATGTCAATCAATTTGATGTTCCATTGAAGAACCTGCTTCCTAGTCTTCAAGGCAGGTTTTCTTATACTTGAGTAAAACATGGAACACCTTGGAAAGAAGCAAGTATTCCTGTGGACCCTGCAGTGTTAAAATTATGTTTATTGTAATGTGGTTTAAGTACATGCTGACATAAATCTAGGTTGAGTCTTCTTAGAGTTATAGCTCTTTAATAGCGATAAAGCCAAAACAAAAATGGCAAAGTGTGTAGACCAATCTATATATCAATAAAAACCAAAATAACAACATTAATCGTCATTCATGTTTTCTGGAGCTAAACTGCTGCCTGGAATACAGAAGATGTCTTGACTGCTGTGGCATTCATACTTTGGAGTTCACCGTGCCTATGGCGTGTAAGCTAATGGATCAATTTTCTCTCCACTCTTCTTATTTAAACTGCTATTCAATTTTCATTGGCATTTATACCTTGCTATCATCTGCTCTTCAAGACAACATCATTCACGTATAAAGTCTTGCCCTTGTTGCCTTGATACAAAATATACTTCTTGGTCCCAAATGTAGGCAAAGAGATTTCATGGCAGTACTCCACTTATAAAACGTCATGCTGATGATGCAAAAGGTGCTTGTTTTAATTGAAATGGAAAATTCAATTAAATTTCAATTTCAATTATTGCTGTGACATCTTGATCCCCTGAGATTATAGCTGCCAACCCCTGGGTGTCCGTGGGCCCCAGCTTGGCTTCCTCTCTGAATTCAAATACAAATCTGTTTATATGTGTGCCCTGACTTATTTATCGCAGCCTTAGAACGCACCTCATGCCCTCTCTTCATCTCTGTTCCTTCTGTTCTGTCATCCCCTCTTTGGGTTATGGTCTCTGGCTTCTCATGCATTAGCGAGATCCCAGTGTTCATAAATCGATCTTTGCTGGTACATTCAGTTTTCAATCACTGACCCCATTACAAATGGACGCCTTCCAAAAGAGGGCCACGTCCAAGGCAAACCCAAGTAGCACAGTTCCTGCCTGTCCAAATATCAGATGTTCTTCCCCTTATCGTGCCCTGACCACAATACTCCTGTGCACAGCTTTACACACAACAGTCTGACACTCTCCTGAGGTAAGTTTTCCTTTAAGAAAGTGAGGTATTGCAGAGAACATTTGTAATTCTTTTGTGATGTCCTGAACTGCTTTCTTTGTGTGGTGAATTCTCTCACCTTACATTCCTTGGTAGGGTCGCCTCCCCCTATTGAAGCTCCAAATGCCAGATACTAATTTGTCCAGTTTCCTTTGCATTATAGAAAATTTCAAAATACACAAAGGTAGAGAGGATAGTACAATTCCCCCTTAAATGCTTTACCCAGCTTCAACAATGAGCATTTACACCCCAACCTCACCCCCAGCTATCTGTCTTAGCTCTTCTCCCACCTCACTCCCCTTTGCTCTTTCTGCTCCAGCTACCCTCACTTGCCTGCAGCTCCTTAAGCACAGTAAGCGAGCTCCCTCTGCTCCCAAGCACCGACATGGCTTCTTTCCTTGCTGCATTCAGGACCAGGCTCACGGATGACCAGTCAGTGCCTGGCCTGGTTTCCCTGCTGCCTAAGAGGGCAGCTCCAATTCTTGCACTTTCTGTTTTCCTAACTTTCTTTATTTTGATTCATAACACCTGTCACTGTTTCAGTTTCTCTTTTCTCCCTCCCTCCCTCCCTCCCTCCCTCCCTCCCTCCCTCCCTCCCTCCCTCCCTCCCTTCTTTCCTCTCTCTCTCATTATTTAATGATTTATTATTTATTAATGAAATGTTGGCTAGGAATCTGGGTGGGGAGAGGGGACAAAGTACAGTGAGGGATGGAGAGAAGCCACTCCACCTGCTTTCCACCTGAAGGTCCAAGCAGGGAAGTAGCAGAGACACTGCAATTTGAAGTGCATTTTGGAATTTCGAACTGCACACTTCAATTATTGAAATGGGATATTTTCTGCAAGTAAAAGTGATCAAGGGATTTTTAGTCATCTTAGAGTGATTAGAAAAATTATAGGTAGATTTTATGCAAGGGGAGGGCAGAAGAAGGCCACAGAGGGAGCTCCAAACTTTTGGAGTCTCTGCTCTGCCAGTAATTAGCTCAGTGACCTAGAACTAGCCACTTGACCTCTCCTGGCCTCAGTTTCAGCTTCCATAAAAGAAGGGGCTGGACAAGGATCCTTCCAGCATTGTCCCTGGGTGACTGAGAAATGGGAGAAAAGTCACCTGCACGGCCTTTCCGTTGATGTCTGTCCCCATTGACGCCGCTGTGAAGAGAGCATTGGGGACTGTGATTGTGCTCGTTTCATACTGGTGTATATACGATGAGGGGATGTTCAGTTCTCGACTAGCCACCTGCAAGAAGCAGAGAAAAACATTATTTATTTCACTGACTCTAAGCCTCCCTTACTCTCCAATCGAAAACTTTAAAATTATTTTTTTAACTGAGTATGAAACTTGGCTGTCTTATAGGAACAAACATTTAAGATAGCATCTTGGATCTTACATGTAGATTATAAGTTTGAAGATTTTAAATGGCACTGTAAAAGATACATTGCTTTCTACAGCTATGTTGCCAACTAAAGCATCTTCTTGTGCTTTCATAGAAGAATCTTTTTGCGCTTTCACCAGTTTCATAGAAGCCACGTGGCAGTATGTCACTCTGAGACATCTAGTATAGTATGATATACATACAGGCAACTTTGAAGTCCCTTCAAGCTAGAAGATACATACAGTCTCATTGTTTAGCCTTCATCTTCTTCTGCGGTGTATAGACATTTAGCAGATTATGTTTCCTTCATGCGACATTTTGTAGGCATAAGGGTTTTGTTGTAAAGAAGCCAGATCTGTTCAAAGAAGGCCCTGTGGATTTTTGTGATTTCCTAATTCCAAACACACTATTAAATAGTATTATTTCCTTAAAGAACATGTCTTCTCTATATTTCTCATTGAGAGAAAAACTTTGCCCCCATCTACCCACATTTTTATTCAAATTTCATATTCAACAAATTCTTATTTAATATTAGAAGAGAAAATTTCCTACTGCAAACAATCTCTTGCTCTTTCAACGACTTCTGTGAATTAGCACACATAACAGCCAATCACGTGGAGTTCCTAAGGAGACTGAATTCTAAGGACATAATTTCTCATCCTATTCAATGTTTTCATTTTGAATGAAGATGTGAATTAATACCATAGTGCTTTGAGCAGTTGCCATAAAGCTGAAAAGTATTTTATTTTGAAAATTTGAATCATATGTTTCAGAGGACCTATGGACTTGGTTCTTTAGTATGCAGAAAGAACAATATAACATATTTCCTCAATTTGAACGCCCCCACTTCCATCAGCCCCCTGCAGTCTTGTGTGCCTGATATCAAAATGAGTCTTATAATTGACCTGTGCATTTAGTGTGACAGTATTTCTCCTGCTCAACAGAAAAAAGCTGGTAAAGTGATTATACAGGGCTAGTCTTCCACCATAGAGAAAATGGGTACTTATCTCACCTGTATCATTTTGGTGTAGAGGCCTTGTCCAAATTCACAGCCACCATGAATCACCAAGACAGAACCATCGAGATAGATGTGGACTAGAGCGGCAGCCTGGTGGGGAATAATTATAATACCAGTTTGGAAACTGATGTGGCCAAATGTTGCTGTGAGTTTAGCTGAGGCTGCAAGGGAATGGTTTTGCTTCATTGAGCCAATCTCTCATTGTTTTTATTGGAGAAGAAAGCTATGGTTGGCCATAGACAATTGCTTTCAATATCCCCCAGACTTGAAAACCAGCACTGTAGGTTTGTGAATGGTGGCTTGTCTCTACTCCCACCATCTCCTGCCCACCTGGAGGACTTGTGTGGTTGCCTTGGAGCTGCCTCTCCAAAGCACCAACCTGTACAATATTTTATTATTCTTTCCTCCCTGCACGTAAAGATTAATTTTAAAGTAAGTGGAACCTGTATGAGTAAATTTCCAGGCACAACTTTCACAATGGCATTTTTTAAAGAAACAGAAAAAACATCATCAGATTTGTATGGAATACAAAAGACCCCAAAGAGCCACAGCAATCCTAGGAAAAAAGAACAATGCTGGAGGTATCACACTCCCTGACGTTAGCTTGTACCACAGGGAAACAATAATCAAAATAGCATGGAATTGGTAGAAAAACAGACACAGACCAATGGAATAGAATTGAGAACTCAGAAAAAAACCACATATATATGGAGAGATAATTTTTGACAAGGAAGCCAAAAACATACAATGGAGGAAAGACAGCCTCTTCAATAAATGGTGCTGCAAGAAGTGGAAAGCCATGTGCAAAAGAATGAAACTGGACTGCTATCTGTCACCATGTATCAAAAGTAATTCAAAATGGATCAAAGACCTAAGCTTAAGATCTGAAACAATAAACTGCATAAAAGAAAACATAGGTATTAAACTTATGGACCTCGGGTTCAACGAACATTTTATGAATTTGACTCCAAAGGCAAGGGAAGCAAAAGCTAAAATAAATGAATGAGACTATATCAAACTTAAAAGCTTCTGCAGAGCAAAAGAAACCATCGACAAAATAAAGAGGCAACCAAACTAAAGAGGCAAAGATTTTTGCAAACAATGCATCTGATAAGGGGCTAATATCCAAAATATACAAGGAACTCATACAACTCAACAACAACAAAAAACAAACAACCCAGTTGAAAAATGGGCAGAGGACCTGAAGGGATATTTCTCCAAAGAGGACATACAAATGGCCAATAGACATATGAAAAAATGCCCAACATCACTAATCATCAGAGAAATGCCAATAAAAACCACAATGAGATATCACCTCACCCCAGTCAGAATGGCTATCATCAACAAGACAAATAGTTACAAGTGTTGGAGAGGCTGTGGAGAAAAAGGAACCCTCATACACTGTTGGTGGGAATGCAGACTGGTGTAGCCGCTATGGAAAGCAGTGTGGAGGTTCCTCAAAAAATGAAGAATAGAATTGCCATATGACCCAGAAATCCCTCTCCTGGGTATCTACCCAAAGAAATCTGAAAACGTTTATCCATAAAGGCATGTGTGCTCCAGTGTTCGTTGCAGCTTTATTTACAGTGGCCAAGACATGGAAACAACCGAAATGTCCTCCAATAGATGAATGGATAAAGAAGTTGTGGTATATATACACAATGGACCACTATTCGGTGGCAAGAAAAGATGAAATAGTACCATTTATGACAACATGGATGGATCTTGAGATTATAATGCTCAGCGAAATAAGTCAGAAAAAATAGAGAACCATATGATTTCACTGATGTGTGGTATACAAAACTGAAAACAATAAAAGAACAGGACAAACAAATGAAGAAACCAAAACACATAAATGTAGACAATAGTTCAAGTGTTACAAGGGGTAAGGGGGGGCGAGGGGTTCTAGGAAAGGGTAAATGGTGTCTAATATATGATGATAGAAAGAGAACTGACTCTGGATGGTGAACACACAATGTAAGATATAGATAATGTTTTATATAATTGTACACTTGAAATCTATGTAATGTTACCAACAATTATCACCCAGAGCAGAAGAGCTACCCAGCAGCTGACTTAAAGCATCAGAAGAAATACTATTTGTTGTTTTAATACACTAAATTTTATGATTGACTTGTTACCCAGCAAAAGCTAACTGATAGATAATATATTTTATTTCTTTAAATCTACTTAGAAGCTGATATAAGGCTATACGTAGGTGCTCCGTATACATTTGAACCAAATGATGTCAGAATTTTGTTAGGGGGTTCTGACTGATTACTTACCTCTTCAGGTGATAAGTTGCACTGAGATGCCACAGCAGTTATATAAGCTTCAACTACCACTGTACTCTGGGGAAAGCCAAATCCTCGAAAGGCAGTGTTGGATGGCAAATTGGTTTTGCAAGCCCTGCCCCGGCACCGGAAATTAGGAATATAATATGCATTTTCAGATTTCAGCACAATGAGCTCTATCACCTGAATTAAAGCAAACAAAACAAAACTTCTTATTTATCAAATATTCAAAACCACTTATTCACATTTTATCTCTAACTTGAATCTTTCACAGAATCTATCTAATTTATAAGACAAATATTCCTGCAGATAAAGGGTGGCACATACAGCTAAGAGATAACCTACAGAAAGGTGTATTTCTCATTTACCAACTCAGATTCATCAGGAGTGCATCCACCATTGATATAATATTCAACATCAGCAGATTTGATCACACCATTGTTCATGAATCCAATCTGAAAAGTGATATAATAAGTAAAAACAATTTTTTTAACCATCCTTTAAAAGCTGACCATGTTGTACACAAACACGTCTGATCACAGTTCCCAATCCTCACCCAACTTCTGCACATAATTGATGTGACAGTCACCAGAGGAATACTGAAGATGGTGACTAAGTTGACCATGATTCCAACAGCAAGTTCTGATTAGTTTTAGGTAGCATCCAAATATCCCTTTCGATTGGTGTGGAAGTTAGTAATTGTCTTTACTATTGGCTAGGTATCACTGAACAGTGTTTTAGGTAGGTTCCTGAAAATTTTGCTTTCACTCACTTTGTATTTTCCGAGGAGTGGGTGACGGCCAGCAGTTATCAGCATGTCATCACCACGCTCTAGAATAAACCGGATTGGGCGGCCAGTCCTATAGGAAACGACTGTTAATATGCTGGATGCTTCATAAAGTTGTAGAAACATAGAGATGATGAAAGGCGTCTGGAGATAATCTAGGTTAGTGGCTTTCAATGGGGGCAGTAACATAACTTAAACCAATAGTGGTTGCTGTGAGGGCATTAAAATATAAAAACAAAGAAACAAACAAAAACCTATTACTATTATCATTCTAGTTTAGTCATATCTGAGAATTTAATTATTGAAATGATACATTATTTGGTTATAAGTTACCTTCCTTTTATTTGTTTTTTTACATTACATTAAGGCATTGTATGAATATTTTGCAATTATGTGTATCAGGTTATATTATTATCAGTTTATCAATTTGGGTATTCAAGGGGGCATTAAATACTTTCCATAAGGGGAATGTTGAGGCTGAAAGGTTTGCAAACCAATGCCCCATCCAGCTTAACCCCCTGCATTCAGACTCCCTTTCTTAAAGTACCCATTAAAGACTCCTCTGGCTTCTAAGGGAATGCTTCCAGTAACTACACACCTGTACTTTAGGACAATGTTCTTTTATCGTTGGAAGTACCACACAACTAAGATATTCACAGTTTTCTTTTTGCAGCTATAGACTGGGATAAGTTAAGTTTTTCCTGAACATTCTTAATGAACTTTGGTATGTACAGGTTCACAAAAGTCATGGCTATTCTTGTGTCTGGTTATTACATCCGGATGATACAGAGACTAAATGAACATTCCCAGGCACCAGCAGACTCTGGTGTATTTCATGACCAAACGTGTCCCTTGTAAGTTTGGGGCTTTGACCATCCCTCCACTCAGCCATCTCATGCTTGATTTATTCTAATGATTTAAAACAAGCATTTTAAAGAGTGAAAGTCAATGCAGTTCACGAAAAAGTAATACATAGTTATGTCTGTGCAATGAGTCAAAATTTACAACGATTGCATTCATTCCACACAGCTTTCTTGTGAAACAGGTAGATATTATTTTCCCCACTTTACGGGTGAGGAAACTGAGGCGACTTGCTAACGTGACCTTGTGAACGAGTGGGGAGAGCAGGACTTGAACACAGATCCTCTGGCTCCAGGTCCAATGTCATTTCACCCACATGCTGACCATACATATCCTTTGAAAATGAAAGGCTATGGCCTATGGAATGAAAGCTGGGATGCAAGGCTGGAAGGGTGTGGGTGGCATCTGCCCTGCTAGGACTTCTGACATCAATAGCTGTTGCTGCGACTCTTACTTGTTGGCGGCCACAGCAGTGATAGCAGCTAGCAATGCGGGCTTGGTTACTTTCCCCCCAAATGCTCCTCCAGCTCGTCTCATGTGGCAGGCGATTCTACTTCTTGGGACGTTTAGTGCTGTAGCCACAAATTCCTGCAAGAGGTAAGTCCCCGAAGCCACATAAGTGCAATTTAATAGTATATTTCTTCACTCATGTACTTCCCCTCTGCTTAACAAAAGAAATTCAGTAATTCAACAAATACAACATTTACAGAACGACACAACCCTCATCACAATCTAATTTTAGAACGTTTTAAGCATCCTCAAAGAAACCTTAGATCTGTTAAGCAGTCACTCCTAATCTCTCCCAACCTCAACTCCCCCTAACACCCTCACTACGAGGCAACCACTAATCTGCTTTCCTATCGATTAGCCTGTTCTAAACATTTTATGTAAGTGAATAATACCATATGTGGTCTTTTGTGACTGGCTTCTTTCACTCAGCATTGTGTTTTCAAAGTTCATCTATGTTGTAGCATATATCAGTACTCCATTTTTTAATGGCTGAATAATATTCCATTGTATAGCATTATCAGTTTCTAAACAACCCATTTATTAGTTGATGAACATTTGCATTGTTCCCAATTTTGGATATTGTGAACAGTGCTGCTATGAGCACTTGTGTAGAAGTTTTTGTGTGGTCAGATGTTTTCATTTCTCTTGGGTAGATAGATACCTAGTCATGGGATTGCTGGGTTATGTGGTCACTCTATTTTTAACATCCTGAGAAATGTCAAACTGTTTTCCAAAGTGACTGTGCCATTTTTCATCCCCATCACCAATGTATGGCAGTTCTAGTTTCTCCACATCCTTGCCAACACTAGTTATTGTCTGTCATTTGATTATATATTCTAGTGTAGATGGAGTGGTATTTTTGTAGTTTTGATTTGCATTTCCCTAGTGACTAATGATGCTGGACATCTTTTCATGTGCATATTAGTCATTCACAGACCGTTGGAGAAATGTCTATTCAAATCCTTACTGGGCCTGCTTTTGATACTGCCTCAGGTTCCTGTGGGCTATGAGTACCCAGTGTCCTAGTTACCCCTGGGAAATGCCTTCTGTCATGGAGCTGACTGGTTGTACCCTAAGAGGTATTGATGGTAGACAGCAAGGATGACATTGACACATACACGTTATCCCTTTGGAGCCCAGAGCCAGATACTGTCTACTAAAAGAGACCTCAGAGGTGATATTTGTCACCTTCTTCAATTTACAGAAAAAGATATTGCTGCCCAATGACTAGTAGAAGACCATGTAGCTGCTTGGGGACAAAGCCCATATCGCCTCACTCCTTTGTCCACTTCAAAACTTGCAACTGTGGAGGCCGCAGCCAAATCCCAGATCGACATCAGTCCCCTACCCTTTCATTTTGCCTTGAATGGCAGCTGGTAGCTTCATCCTCCCATCAAACCTGTCCACTGTCTTAGGACCGTAAGGTACCAACTCACTGTGCTCCACCAGGAAGCCCCAGCTTTTCCCGCAGTGATGCTGTCATTACGCCTCCTCCCAGTATAAGTTTTTAAGTATTCCCCTGTGTCTGGTACTCTTCTAGGACCTACAACTCCACATTTCAGAAGAAAGGAATGTCAGAGGATTTTCTTTACTTGCCTGGGGATGGCAATGCCTTACATCCCAACCACTGGAACAGGACTGTAACTCACATGCTACTGTGCCGGGCTGAAATGTCTTGGAAATGCAATCGCTTTACATATGCACAACCAATACACGAAAACATTCATATAGAGAAGCAACACAAATGAACCACAAAGAGAAATTTAAATATACGTGTACCAACAATACATGAATTGGTGTACCACCAATACAACATTCGTACCAAAAAGCAATTCACGGGATATAGAGTACAGCATAGGGAACAGTCAATGAAACTGTACCAGCCATATACGATGTCAGAGAGGTAATAGATTGGGGGAGGAGGGTTATCACTTTGTGAGGGGTGTAAATATCTAACGATTACATAGCTTTATACACCTGAAACTAATTAAAAAAAAGAAAGAAAGAAAAAGAAAAGCAATGCAGATGAATGAACCACAAAGGGAAATGTAAATGTAATATAATACTAAGGTTTTGACCTCCCCTGAGATTAAGTTTTACACTATTAATTGTTATAACTTTGCCCCGTATTTTATAAGGCAGCAAAAATTTCAGATCTCTTTGAAAGGTCTAGCTTCTTAGGGAAACGTTTACCCCATTTCTTCATTCCAAACTTTAGCTAATGTCAAGTGGGCAGCAAGTTTGAGGCGTGGGAGTGTGAGGAGTCAAAAGGCCCCTAGAGCAGAATGCCTGGTTGTAAGGGCCTCACGTCACATAGTCATCTGGAGTCTCATTTTCCAAAAATACCTTGTTACCTGTACATGAGTTGGATACTGCATTCCAAGGTGTAACACCATTTCTTTATCTTCTGTTTTGGGGATAGCCAAGATAGTTTGCGTTTCCATGTAAAAATGTTCCTGTCCTTCCACGTGGACCTCACCTGTAAAGCATAAACACAGGACAATGTTTACTTGAAAATCCCAATTTTGGGGCTCTCAGTGGTGTTTGGTATATCAAAAGTGAGTTGCTTCAGCTTATGGAGAACTGAACTTTGTACCATTTGGTTAAAACACGTTTTCTAATTAATCCTCACTGTGCCCAACCAGCTACATGACCCTGGGTAATTCACTCCCCTTTTCTTGGCCTCAGTATCCTCATCTGTCTAGTGGGGTGGTGAGATCTCCGGTGTGTTGGATTTGAGCGCACAGATTACCCTGACCACATATCCATGCTGTCATCTCCTTGCTCAGTAAATTTGGCCAATTTATTAAACCCTCATTTCCTCATCTATAAAATGGTGGGTAATAATAACATGTACCTCAATTAGGTGGCATTAGGATTATTGAATCACAGAAAGGATAAGTAGCTTGCTAAAGGACACAAAGGTTTAAAATGGCAGAACTCCTCCCTACACTAAAACTAGCCTGTTCTTACTGTTTTGTCTGAGATTTTTTGGCCTATTTAATATATCCTTATCATTTTGTAGGCTGTAACAAGAGAGGTGTTTGGCCTTAGTTTAAATATTTCAAAGGCAGTATTTTAACTTTAAAACTTGCCAAAAGACTCCTGTGTTGTTAAAATACGTGAATTGTTTTGCCAGGGGTCAAAGGATTTCTTGAAACTATTTCTTGGTATAACAGAATATGAGCCATGCAAAAAGCCCTCTAAAAAAAAAACTTCGCATGTATAGACTGAATTTAATCTACACCCAAATTTATTTAACAATTACAATTTTTACAATATGCTATGCATTGCTCTTTGCAGATAATGAATTCATTTAATCCCCATACCAACTTTATGAAGCAAGTATTACTAGGAAACTGACATGGTAAAGTTAAGTAAGCTAAGCTGTTCAATGCCACACAGCCAGTAAATAACAGAGCTGGGATTCAAACCCAGGCAACCTGAGTCCAGGATCCATGCTCTTAACTACACTGTTTTTCTATGTTGGCATACTCTACCTAAACTCCAAATTTCCTTTGTATTTCAAATCTCCCACTTGTGCCAAAATTTTGAATTCCCACAATGGTCAAAATCCTGAATGACAAAGAGCTAGCACCTTGTCACTCTGATGCTCCTAGGGTAAGTATAAAAATTAAAAGAAAATATACGATTGTGGTTAAGAGCAAGGACCTTTGGGTCTTCAAGTCCTGGGCTCCAGTCCTGGTTCTATTGCTAATCAGATATGAGACCTCAACCAATTACCTAAGTTTTCTGAGCCTCAGTTTCCTCATCTGTAAAATAGAGCTACCAATATGCTTCTTTTCAGAGTTGTTCTGCTTGCATATTAAATAGTAAGCAGTAAACACTAAGAAGCTTAATATAGGTTTAATAATACTCATTTCTTAGGGTTGATGTCAGGATTAAATAATATAATACATATAAAAGACTTAGCATGGTGTCTGGCACAGTAAGTACTTGATAAATGCCATCTGATATTATTATTGTTACTAACTAACCTTTAAGTTTATAGGCTTTGTAAAATCTCATTTAGTTTTATAAAATCCATTACGAAGTAATGAATGTTTGGCACAAGTAGTAGATACTGTCAAAACTCTGAGCATCGCTCATGACTTTCCTCGTTGTATCTAACTATTCTAAGGCAGTGAATACTTTTTATAATTGGAAGAGAGCCTACATTTTCTGCTTAAACAAAATGATGTTGGGAAACAAGTATTCTAAAGGTATTTCTGATGTTTTAGTAAAAGATAAGAGCTTATAGCACTTGCCATTCCAGTTATTTAGAAGTCGGTAATAGATCCTGTGAAAATCATTATTTTTCTCTTACCTAAGACCAGTAGTGATACTCTTAGTAGAGATAGCTGTGGTTCTCAACTCTGGCCACACCTTGAAATCACCCACCTAGGGAGCTTTAAAGAAAATACTGATACTCTGACCCTGTACTACAAGGTTCTGATTTCATTGGGATCTGGATATTGGTATTTAAAAAATCATACTAACTAGGTCTAGCCTGTGCAGTAAGACAAAACAAACAAACAAACAAACAAACAAACAAATAATACTATCAAGATTAGAAAAGATAAATAAAACTGTTATGATATGATTTGTATATATAGAAAATACAAGAGACTCTATAAGACTGTTAAGTAGTAAGTAAATTCAGCAAAGTTCCTGGATATATAATAAATATACAAAAACTAATTGTGTTTTTATATATTAGACACAAATAAGTAGAAAATTAAATAAAAATATCGTTTATAGTAGCATCAAAAACATCAAATACTAGGAATGAACATTAGGGAGCATGTGCAAGGTAACTATAGTGAAAACTACAAATTTACTAAGAGGAATTAAAGTAAACCTAAGTAAAAGGCAGGGTCTACCATGTTCATGGATTGGAACTTAATGTTGTTAAGATTTCAATTCTCTCAAATTGATATTGTTTCAGTGCAATCCCCCTCAAAGTCCCAGCAAATTATTATTAGTGGATATTAATGAACTGATGATAAATGTATACAGAAATGCCAAGAACCCATAATAATGAAAGTCATATTGAAGAAGACGTAGCAAAAGGGCCTTACATGATCAGATTTCAAGAGTTACAGCAAGTAAGATAGTGTGATATTAGCACAAAGACAGATAAGCAGATGAGTAGAATATAATAAAGAGTTCAGAAATAGAACAATATATATAATATGTAGACACCTGGAAAACTAGAAAAGCTGCACTGCAATTCAATACGGGAAAAAACAGTCTTTAATAAATAGTACTAGGTCAATTGGATATCCACTTGAAAAAAATTGAAACTTGACCCCTGTCTCACACCATACAGAGAAATTAATTTGAGATGGATCATAGATGTAAATGTCAAAGCTAAACATTTTATCAAGCTTCTAGGAGAAACCATAGGAAAACATCTTCATGATCTGTGAATAGGCAAAAATTTCTTCATGGCACCAAATCACGAACCATAAAAAGACTCATAAATTGGACTTCATTAAAATCATAAAGTTTTGTTCATGAAAAGAAACCACGAAGGCAATGAAAATGCAATTTGCAGGCTGAGAAAAGAAATGTGCAATACCCATAACCAACAAAGAATTCATATCAAAAACATAAAATCTTCTATAAATCTGTAAGTAAATAAACTATTATATTATAGATTATATCAAAATCAATAACATATAATCATAATTAATGATCATTTTAAATTTAATTAATTAAAAAACAGGCAATAGCCTTGAACAACCATTCACCAAAGAACACATTAAAAAAGCTAATGTACATATGAAAAAGTTTCATCATTAGTCGTTAAAGAAATTCAGTTAAATCCACAATGAGATACTACTATACACCCATCAATTACATAAAATTAAAAAGACTAACAATAACAACTGAACAATGAAACTTTCATAATTGTTAATAGGAGTAAAATTGAAATGATTCTTTAAATGTTTGGCATTAACTTATAAAGGTAAACATATAAAAACACTATTATTTGACAATTTTACTCCTGGGTATGTTCCATTGGAAACGAGTGCCCATGTTCACCAAATACGTGTGTAATAGTGTCGATATGAAAACGTCCAAACCTATGGAGAATTTTTATGAGTTTTTTAAGTCAAACTGACAACATTGATGGGAAACAAGATCTTAAATGCTTCAGAGAATAACAGTTTTATAATTTCTTTTATACATTTGGAATTAAGAAGAAAACCTAAGGAAGAGTACATGAAGGTGGGAGGATTGGATTACAGGATAGTTAACAGATTATGTATTTCCTTGAGGGTGGTTTGAAAAAAAAAGGCATTTCAAAGGTGTACTTATCACTTTGTGAGGGGGTTATCACTTTGTGAGGAGTATAAATGATAAATGTCTAACTAGTACAGTGTTTTGTACACATGAAACTAAGAAAAAAAGGTGTATTAATCTAGATGCACAGAAACAATGGACAGGGCTTGCTTAAGGCAAAGAGAAACCTTTTACTAAAGGAGTTACTGTATTTTGCCGTGTATAATGCACTCCCATGTTTAATGTGCACCCACATTTTTGGCCTAAACTTTCATGGGACCAAAATCTTTTGTTTTAATTTTTAATTCAAATTTTTATTTGTTTACATTTAGGTACTTGTTTTTTTTGTATTATAAAGGAATTTTAGCATTTATTTCTTAACATATTATGGTAAAAGAAATGTTATGTAACAAATAATTACAAAACACAACAGATACAAGGTACAAGAAATTTTACGTACTGGTAACAAATTTATGATATTTATGCATCATAGAAGGCCAAGAATTCTTTGTCATTGTGAGTTTGTCGTAAGTTCAACAAAACCGATTATCGTATTCCAGGGTATTATTTTGCATACAGATATCGTATTGATTTCTAGAGTTACACTTTTAACTCATAAGCATAAAATAATTAAAAACATTTATATGGATACAGAATTAGTACTACCTATGTATAATGTGCATCCTTATTTTTCCCTCACAAATTTGGGCAAAAAGTGCACATAATATACAGCAAAATACGGTAAACGCCTGGGGTGTGACTACGCATCATGACCTACCCAGGCAGGAATTTATGATCAGTTTACCTTGAGGGATTACTTTCAATTACATCTATTATGGCCCCCATTTTTCATCCACAGTAGTGTTTTAGAAACTTTATTCATAATAGTCCCAAGTTGAAACCAACCTCAAATGTCCATCAACAGAAGAATAGATAAATTGTGTTATATTTATACAATGGAATACTCCTGTACAATGAAAAAAACAAACAAAAAACTACTGATCTATGCAACAACATGGACAAATTTTTCCATACATAAAACTGAATAAAAGTAGCAGGCACAAAAGAAGTTACACTCTAGCTTCCATTTATATGAAATTCAAAACAGGTAAAACTAATCTATAGTGACAAAAGTTAGACTAAGACCTTTTGGAAGGTTACTGACCTAAAGGGGGCACAAGGAAACTTTCTGGGGTGCTGGAAATGTTCTTTATTTTGATGTGGATTTCTACCTATGTAAAATTTCATCAAGCTGTAAATTTATTATTTGCTCATTTAAATTATGATTTAAAAATCACACTAGAGTTGAGAAGTTCTGACTCAGAGTTTCAGTATTTCTCAAACCAACTGATTGAATTTAGAGTTTTCAACTTCAGAGGCTTCATTTTTCTGGCCCAAGACCACTTACCTTCAATGATTTGATCAACATGTTTAAAGGCTTGCTCTACATTTCCTTGCTCAATTTTTCTCTCAGCAGTAAGAAATGAATTGTGCTCTAGGGCTTGCTGCAGAAAAACAAACAAATAAAAAACGTTTTTTCCCCCCATTCTGATAAGCCAGTCATCTTCCATCAAATTCCCAGGCTCCTGCTCTATCAGACCTTTACCTACCAACACTATCTGAGCAGTGTGGAGTCAGCAGAAATGAAGTTAAAATGGATTACAGGCACTGGTGACGGCTTAGTTTTGTTCAGGGTTCTGAGGAAAAGCTTAGGGGAGATGAGGATATATAAAACATGGTCCTAGCCTCACTTTGAGGTAGAATTTGAAGAGTAAGCTGATGATGAGGGTTCGCCTATATTCTACCATGCCACCCTCAGCTGCTGGTGGAATGTAGATCTCATCCAGGACCAATCGGCATGCATCGCTCAGCATTTGATCATCCCATCGTCTAGTAGAAAAGAATGTGAACATTTCACAGAAGAGGCAAAGACAGACTAAACAGATAGGGCAAGGGAAGACGGAGAGCCATCTGTAGCCATCTTTGAGGTTTACACAAAATAACCTCACGTATTTCACTGGCTTTCTTTAGAATCTGATGCAGTGGTTCCCAAATTATCCGTACCAAGTCCTCCTTTATTATTATTTAAAATCTTTTTATTATTTTTACTTTTTCATTGAGATATAATTGGCATGTAACATATTAATTTCAGCTGTACAATATAATGATCCAATATTTGAATACTATACTGTGAAATGATCACCACAATAAGTCTAGCTAACATGCATCCCCAGAGTTAGAAAATTTCTTTTCTTGTGATGAGAACTTTTAAGATCTACTCTCTTGGGGGCAGCTGGATGGTTCAGTTGGTTAGAGGGCACGAGCTCTTAACAAGGTTGCCAGTTTGATTCCCACATGGGCCAGTGAACTGAGCCCTCTACAACTGGATTGAGAACAATGGCTTGAGCTTGGAGCTGAGCCACCAATGGATGGCCAGTTTGCTGAGTGGTTGGAGCACAGTGCTCATAACACCAAGGTCGCCTGTTTGAGTGCCACATGGACCAGTGAGCTGTGCCCTCCACAACTAAGTTGAAAAACAACGACTTGACATCCTGGAAAAACACACTGTTCCTTAATATTCTCCAATAAATGAAAAAAAATCTACTCTCTTGACAGCTTTCAAATATATAATACAGTATTATTAACTATAGTCACCATGTTGTACAAACTCCCATGCATTATTTATTTTACAGCTGGAAGTTTGTACTTTTTAACTCCCTTCATCCTCTATCCCTCCCCCACTGGAACCACCAATCTGTTCTCTGTATCCATGGCTTGGTTTTTGTTTTCTATTTCACATATAAGTGACATCATATGGTATCTGTCCTTCTCTGTCTGACTTATTTCACTTAGTATAATTCCCTCAGGGTCCATCCATGTTATTGCAAATGGCAAGATTTCCTTACTTTTCATTGCTGAATAATATTCTATTGTGTGTGTGTGTGTGTGAGTCACAATACATATATCACTATATATATTATATATCACATTTTCTTTATCCATCCATCCATCAATGGACACAGGTTCCTTCCATATTTTGGATATTCTACATAATGATGCTATGAACATGAGGGTGCATGTATCTTTTTGAGTTGGTTTTTCATTTTCTTTGGATAAATACCTAAAAGTGGACTTGCTGGATCATATGTTAGTACTATTTTTAATTTTTTGAGGCGCCTCCATACTGTTTTCCACAGTGGCTGTACCAATTTACAATTTCACCAACAGTGCACGAGGGTTCCTTGTTTTCCACATCCTTGACAACGCTGGTTATTTCTTGTCTTTTTGATAATAGCCATTCTAACAGGTATGAGGTGATAATCTCATTATGGTTTTGATTTGCATTGTCCTGATAATTAGTGATATTGAGCACATTTTCATGTACCTATTGGCCATCTGTGTGTCACCTTTGGAAAAATGTCTATTCAGATCCACTGCCAATTTTAAAATTGGACTGTTTGTTTTTATTATTTTTAACTTCATGGCCTGGGAATGTTGATTTACCTCAAATAGCTTGGGTAACAAAAGCATGAAAAGCAAGTTTCCTGAGATCCAGGACTTCATCTTGTTCAATGCTGTATCTCTAGCAACTAGACCACAGCTGACACATATGCTCCACAGGTAATGACTGGTAAATGACCAAATTATTGATGATGGTTATAAAATATTTCACAAATGAAAGTTTCTACATAAAAGCTGTGAAAGCATCAAATTATTTTAGTATCTGAGAAAAAAACTTGCATTAAGTTCTACTTGTTGATAATGAGTACGATGGGTGGATAAAAATTATTATAAAAGCACTAATTGGAAGAATTTTAAACACTTAACCTTCCAAATGCTGGAAATAATGAGAGTGACAAGAGGAAGGCCATTTAACCTTTTGGAACATTTCATCTACTTTATGTGGTTTAAGGACATTTTCAGATGTCTTAGGACACAGTACTGGAATCATTTACTTATTTTGCAGGTTAACTAAAAGTGAAATGTTGAAAATATCTACTTAGATTAATTTGTGCATTAATGTTATTATAGAAACTATAATAAAAGAATTTTTGAATCTTGAAGGAGATTGGCTTTTGAGTGACTTTCATTTTTTTTTTTTTACACTTTTCTACACTGCATCGCTTTTTAAAATTTAAAAATGAACATACATATATTGTAATCAGAAAAAAATTTCCAAGTTCTATTTTCATTAAAGTAGTAAAATAGAAATGTTTGAGTTTCTCGTTCTGGATGTGCTATGACATACCTCCCAATGAGCTGTTTGCAGGTTTGGCTTGCAGAGACCACGGTGGGGCCAACACTTCCATAGAACATTTGAAGATCCTTGATCGTGTCTGTGCCATCTTCAAACTTCACACTCATCCCGGCATTGACAATGGCAAAGGAATTCTCCTGACATTTGGCCAGCCGCATTCCTGACACAAAGTGCCACTGGAAATAGAAACACATTCAGAATCTTTAGTGTTTATCTCCACTGTCTGATGAAGAAATAACTTAGATGATTATTCATGATAAAAGGATCCTGTGAGTGGACAGGAGTTCTCACGTAGGTACTGTTATTGACTACAGTGGGGACTGTATGTGAGTCCTGGGCTATGTGCTTTAGACGTGTTAATATTTAATCCTCACAACAACTCTATTCATTTCCAATTTACTGACAAGGGAACTGAGAAATTAAGTAACTTGCACAAGGTCACACAGTAAGTGGTAGAGCTGGAGTTCAAATCCAAGCAGTCTGGCTCCAGAGTCTATGCTTTTTTATTTTCATCTCAGATTCACTGCACATGGCCTCGGGCAAGTGACTTAAACTGTTCCAGAGGTGGCTGTTTGCTAGAACACATACAAACTCCTTGATGGAACAATGGCTATGGAGCCCCAGCCTCGTGGCCTCTCCAACCACCTTTCCCGGCTGCCTAGCCTTCAACCTGCCATTCTCCCACGACCTCCCACCTTCACGCTGTTCTCCCATCTGGAATGACCACCCCCTTCTCTCCACTGATCTACGCTTGATCTCAACTGCTTGCCTTGCCCTTTGAACAACACTGGGGAGGGCTCTCCCCATCACCAGAACTACTTCCGCTATTCGTCCACTCATTTCCTGTCTAAGATGATTAGCTGTTTCCTATTTAAGCCCTTTTTCTTAGATTTAGAGACCTTTGAGGACAGGACACCATGTCTTAAAAATCTGTGTAGTGTCTTCTGGGTTTAGGACCGTATCTGTCATGTAGAGTGGTAGGCAGGTAATAAAGAAATTATTTTGTTTTAAAACTTTGGTTATGTATACCAACTACACTTAAATAGAAAAATAAACAATTAACAGAAAAAAAGTATTTGGTTAATAAATGTTGGTTGAGTTGGAAGTATTTTTATGATAATGAACTGTGAGTTTACCAGGAACTTGCTGTAGATGATGTTGATGATAGTTGTACTCAGTCTTGGCTAAGATGCATATTTATCTGAAACCAAAATTGAACAGTACACAATGAAGTTGCAGGGGGAAGTTCAGGGTACAATAGCAACGATTCCTCAAGCACAGGGAAAAACTACAAAGACCTCATAACTGAATCGGGCAACATTCTGTGTCGGTGTTCTGACTCTTGGCCATAGATTCTTTCGTAACTATTCTTAAAAAAGGACTGATTCCCATCCAGAAGAGGAAACAAATAATATTAATTGGCTTCATTATATAATAATCTCTCAATTTGAATATGAAATTGTTAATGCAGTTCAGTAATGTATAGGAACATCTTTTATTTCCTTACATGATTTTTGCGTGAGCTCTGGTGCTGGTGACTGGAGCCAGGAAGAGTTCTTGGGCGATGGGGGGCATGTCATCTACATACACAGCTTCCCCTGTGGCGTGTTTAATGGCTGACTCGTGCATGACTGGGTGGCCAACAGGATCTTGTGGGGGTTGGCGGGGATCCACACACTGTTAATGAACAAAGCACATTATTTTACTGCCAGACATTCTCAGGCACTGAGAATTGGGTCTGATATATCTGATTTACCCACAAATCAAGGAAAACTAGAGGCAATTGGGTATCCGTACCCATGAGTCAAAGTTAAAAATATTCATTGAGTATTATTAGGGTAAAGAATATATGTTGGTTATAGCACTGCCCCCCTCCACCCCAACGAAAAAAAGAGAAGACGTTGTTTCTGTCCTCAAGATTCTACAACCTTGTTTAGGAACCAGAACATATACAAACACACATTACAATAATGTGATCAAATTCATAGAGCAATAAAGAATCATTTGCACAGCCAATATGGTACAAGGAAAATACACGGTTTCCTGGGAGATTCGGGGTGGCTGTAATAAAGTAGGGAAGGCTTTCCAGAAGCAGTAAATGTTGAGTGAGGTTTTAATGTTAAGGACTGACATTGGCCAAGAAAAGGAGGAAATTTTAAGCTACAAAACTGAAAACAGTGAAAGAAGGGAGATTCAAAATTGAATTTCTTGTGTGGTCTTTGGTAAAAGCATAGAAGCTAAACCAAACAAGTAGTATGTGGGTGACAATGGCTTTAGCAGACTTTATCTTTACAAGCAATACAAAATATAGCTGTTGACGGGAGGGAGATAAAGTCATAACACATATATCCGAATGAATAAACAGATTAAAAAACAAAAACCCTACCCACCAACCTGAAACATCTGAATTCCTTGGGGTGTTTCTATGGGGAAATCTTCCAGGGCGCTCATGAACTTTTCTGGGATATCAGGAAATTTCTGGGGATCCTGAAAATATTATTTCACATTTAATTTTACAATCTGAGTGACTAGCTTGGAATAACATATGTAGAAATACAATTACCCAATATATTCTCCCAGATATTAGATGTCAGTTCTGTTGGGAAAAAGCCCTGGGCTTCAAGTTTCCTGGACTAGTAGCAGTTGTTTGAGGAATAACTACGTCTACTTATGTATACAGAAAAGTGAATGTTATTTCCAGGAAGTGGAGACTTCCCTTCACAGCAAGGTCTCCTTTTGAATGAATGGAAATATGTACACTTGTAAATGGGCTCTGTGCTTTCAAACCCAGACCAATCTTTTGGGCATGTATCTCAAAGAAACGATTGAAGGAATGGACTTGTGAGTCATCTACCAGGATGTCCAATTACAGATTATTTGTAATTGATAGTGAAGAAACTAGAATTAAACTAAATATCCAACAACAAGGAAATGGCAAAACAAGTTATAGTATATCCACAAGCTACAATATTCTGCAGTCACTAAAAATAATGTAGTTATTGACATTGAAAAATGCTCATGAAATACAGTTAAGTGAAAAAAATGGATTACAAAACTTTGTGTACAGTATGGTCCTATTCTTTATCTAAAAATATAAATGTATTCAAATGTTAACAGTAGGATTACTGGATTAGAGTTGATTTTTAAAAATTTTGCTTCTCTGTATTTTGAATTCTTCTATAATGATAGTATACATAACATAATAGAATATGTAATATGTGAAAGAATATATAAGGTATAAAAAGCATATTTAATAGATTTTCTTAGATCTACACTAATTACATATTAATATACTGAAAATGTTATGTAATACATAATGGAGTAAACAATAAAATAGAATACGATAATACTAACAATAAATAATGTTAATAAAGTAATAAAAAAGGACTGGTTGAACTAAGAGAGTAAAGATCTCAGCCATAAAATGTGGTATAGTCATTGTCTGCTGTTTTTGAGACAGCTCGTGATTTATCAAGGGGACACTCAAAGTCATGGGCCATATTTTGAGAAACACTGCTGTGGAAGTCATTTAAAACTAGGCTATATAAGAAAGAAATACTTAACAAAAACCAGAAACAATCTAAATGTCTAAAAATGAAGAATAGATCAAATAATAGTACATCTTCCCATAAACATGCCACACAATCATTATGTCATGAGGTCACTGACGACACTGAAAGATGTTTGTTACTAAGTGAAATAAGCAAACTATACTAAACAGTTCTATAGACGTATGTGTGTGACAAATATACATACACATCCATAAAGAAGGGTTTAGAAGGATACAAACTAAAGTACTAATAGTGACTAACCATGCTGATGGGATTACAAATGCTTTTCTTTTCCTTTTTGGCTTATTCACATTTTCTAAGTATTAAAGAAGGTATTATATTGACAAGAAAATTTTCTTTAAAATAGGAAAAAATGTTATAATTTACTTATTGAAGGATTTTTGCAACTATAGGTCAATTTTATATTGCATATTAGTATTTGTCACACAAATTATAGGGCAAATGGAATAACAAGGTCGTCCCCTTCTTAGCCCAGGGATGAAGGAAAAGGGCGAGGGAAGGAGAGGAACAAAGAAGGGCCAGGAGGAAGCTGCTGGAGCACCACATGGAGGGCTCCATCCCTGGTACCCTTGATGCATTATCAAAACCAAGCAAGTCTTTCATGTGCAGACACATGCTCCGAATATCAACGCACCCAGAGACAGAGAGGTCATTTACCATTTTATTCAGTCCTCGCCTCACTTTGAGGTAGAATTTGAAGAGTAAGCTGATGATGAGGGTTCGCCTATATTCTACCATGCCACCCTCAGCTGCTGGTGGAATGTAGATCTCATCCAGGACCAATCGGCATGCATCGCTCAGCATTTGGTCATCCCATCGTCTAGTAGAAAAGAATGTGAACATTTCACAGAAGAGGCAAAGACAGACTAAACAGATAGGGCAAGGGAAGACGGAGAGCCATCCGTAGCCATCTTTGAAGTCTACACAAAATAACCTCACGTATTTCACTGGCTTTCTTTAGAATCTGATGCAGTGGTTCCCAAATTATCCGTACCAAGTCCTCCTTTATTATTATTTAAAATCTTTTTATTATTTTTACTTTTTCATTGAGATGTAATTGGCATGTAACATATTAATTTCAGGTGTACAATATAATGATCCAATATTTGAATACTATACTGTGAAATGATCACCACAATAAGACTAGTTAACATGCATCCCCAGAGTTAGAAAATTTCTTTTCTTACGATGAGAACTTGTAAGATTTACTCTCTTGGGGGCAGCTGGATGGTTCAGTTGGTTAGAGGGCACGAGCTCTTAACAACAAGGTTGCCGGCTTGCGTCACACATGGGCCAGTGAACTGAGCCCTCTACAACTAGGTTGAAAACAGTGGCTTGAGCTTGGAGCTGAGCCACCAATGGATGGCCGGTTTGCTGAGTGGTTGGAGCACAGTGCTCATAACACCAAGGTCACCTGTTTGAGTGCCACATGGACCAGTGAGCTGTGCCTTCCACAACTAAGTTGTAAAACAACAACTTGACATCTTGGAAAAACACACTTCTTCAATATTCCCCAATTTAAAAAAAATGTACTCTCTTGACAACTTTCAAATATATAATACAGTATTATTAACTATAGTCACCATGTTGTACCAATTCCCATGCAGTATGTATTTTATAGCTGGAAGTTTGTACTTTTTAACCCCCTTCATCCTCTATCCCTCCCCTGCTGGAACCACCAATCTGTTCTCTGTATCCATGGCTTGGTTTTTGTTTTGTATTTCACATATAAGTGACATCATATGGTATCTGTCCTTGTCTTTCTGACTTATTTCATTTAGTATAATTCCCTTAGGGTCCATCCATGTTGTTGCAAATGGCAAGATTTCCTTCTTTTTCATTGCTGAATAATATTCCATTGTGTGTGTGAGTGTGTGTGTGTGAGTGACAATACATATATCACTATATATATTATATATCACATTTTCTTTATCCATCCATCCATCAATGGACACTTAGGTTGCTTCCATATTTTGGATATTCTACATAAAGATTGCTATGAACATGAGGGTGCATGTATCTTTTTGAGTTGGTATTTTCATTTTATTTGGATAAATACCCAGAAGTGGACTTGCTGCATCATATGCTAGTACTATTTTTAATTTTTTGAGGCGCCTCCATACTGTTTTCCACAGTGGCTGTACCAATTTACAATTTCACCAACAGTGCACGAGGGTTCCTTGTTTTCCACATCCTTGACGACACTGATTATTTCTTGTCTTTTTGATAATAGCCATTCTAACAGGTATGAGGTGATAATCTCATTATGATTTTGATTTGCATTGTCCTGATAATTAGTGATATTCAGCACATTTTCATGTACCTTTTAGCCATCTGTGTGTCACCTTTGGAAAAATGTCTATTCAGATCCACTGCTAATTTTAAAATTGGACTGTTTGTTTTTATTATTTTTAACTTCATGGCCTGAGAATGTTGATTTACCTCAAATAGCTTGGGTAACAAAAGTATGAAAAGCAAGTTTCCTGAGATCCGGGACTTCATCTTGTTCAATGCTGTATCTCTAGCAACTAGACCACAGCTGACACATACGCTCCACAGGTAATGACTGGTAAATGACCAAATTTATGATGATGGTTGTAAAATATTTCACAAATGAAAGTTTCTACGTAAAAGCTGTGGAAGCATCAAGTTATTTTAGTGTCTGAGAAAAAAACTTGCATTAAGTTCTAATTGTTGACAATCAGTTCGATGGGTGGATAAAAATTATTATAAAAGCACTAATTGGAAGAATTTTAAAAACTTAACCTTACAAATGCTAGAAATAATGAGAGTGACAAGAGGAAGGCCATTTAACCTTTTGGAACATTTCATCTACTTTATGTGGTTTAAGGACATTTTCAGATGTCTTAGGACACAGTATTGGAATCATTCACTTATTTTGCAGGTTAACTTAAAGTGAAATGTTGAAAACATCTACTTAGATTAATTTGTGCATTAATGTTATTATAGAAACTGCAATAAAAGAATTTTTGTATCTTGAAGGAGATTGGCTTTTGGGTGACTTTCGTTTTCTTTTTTTATACTTTTCTACAGTGCTTAAATTTTAAAAATGAACATACATATATTATAATCAGAAAAAAGTTTCCAGGTTTTATTTTCATTAAAATAGTAAAATAGAAATGTCTGAGTTTCTCGTTCCGGATGTGCTATGACATACCTCCCAATGAGCTGCTTGCAGGTTTGGCTTGCAGAGACCACGGTGGGGCCAACACTTCCATAGAACATTTGAAGATCCTTGATCGTGTCTGTGCCATCTTCAAACTTCACACTCATCCCGGCATTGACAATGGCAAAGGCATTCTCCTGACATTGGGCCAGCCGCATTCCTGACACAAAGTGCCACTGGAAATAGAAACACATTCAGAATCTTTAGTGTTTATCTCCACTGTCTGATGAACAGAAATAACTTAGATGATTATAAATGATAAAAGGATCCTGTGAGTGGACAGGAGTTCTCACGTAGGTACTGTTATTGATTACAGTGGGGATTGTTTGTGAGTCCTGGGCTATGTGCTTTAGACGTGTTAATATTTAATCCTCACAACAACTCTATTCATTTCCAATTTACTGACAAGGGAACTGAGAAATTAAGTAACTTGCACAAGGTCACACAGTAAGTAGTAGAGCTGGGGTTCAAATCCAAGCAGTCTGGCTCCAGAGTCTATGCTTTTTTATTTTCAACTCAGATTCACTGCACATGGCTTCGGGCAAGTGACTTAAACTGTTCCAGAGGTGGCTGTTTGCTAGAACACATACAAACTCCTTGATGGAACAATGGCTATGGAGCCCCAGCCTCGTGGCCTCTCCAACCACCTTTCCCGGCTGCCTAGCCTTCAACCTGCCATTCTCCCACGACCTCCCACCTTCACGCTGGTCTCCCATCTGGAATAACCACCCCCTTCTCTCCACTGATCTGCGCTTGATCTCAACTGCTTGCCTTGCCCTTTGAACAACACTGGGGAGGGCTCTCCCTACCACCAGAACTACTCCCGCTATTTGTCCATTCATTTCCTGTCTAAGATGATTAGCTGTTTCCTATTTAAGCCCTTTTTCTTAGATTTAGAGACCTTTGAGGACAGGACACCATGTCTTAAAAATCTGTGTAGTGTCTTCTGGGTTTAGGACCATATCTGGCATGTAGAGTGGTAGGCAGGTAATAAAGAAATTATTTTGTTTTAAAACTTTGGTTATGTATACCAACTACACTTAAATAGAAAAATAAACAATTAACAGAAAAAAAGTATTTGGTTAATAAATGTTGGTTGAGTTGGAAGTATTTTTATGATAATGAACTGTGAGTTTACCAGGAACTTGCTGTAGATGATGTTGATGATAGTTGTACTCAGTCTTGGCTAAGATGCATATTTTCTGAAACCAAAAATTCAACTCCTCACACAAAAGGCTCTCCTTTTACAGAGAGATAGGGCTCAAAGATATGCTTTTCTTTCAATTTCTTTTAAAAACAAAATTTTAAAAAAATGAATACAATAATGAATATATAACATTAATGCAGTCTGTATTGTATTCATCTTTATACTGACACAGTCATTTATTTTGTTCTATTATTTATGGAGAAAGGGACCCATGAAGGCAAAAGTGCAGATATAAAAGCAAATCAAATGGTCATCTGGAAGTTTGCTCCTTCCAGAGAGCAGCCCCAATAGTGTCCTTGCAGCAGGTGGTTGGAAATAGAGAGGACACCATCCCCTTGAAGCCTCTCTGGGGGTCCTGCATAGGACACAGGATGAGTGGGGCTCCCTCGGGGCGGGTGGCGAGTCAGGGAGTCCTTACCTTAGAAGAATGGGGAATAGAAACAGATAACACAATCTCTTCCGATTTAAGGTTGGCTTCAGGTGCTCTCTCAAGGAACTTGCTGTCTAAAGGAATCTGCCGCTCTCCGTCTATTAGAGGAAATGACTTTGATTAGAATGAATTTATCTAATTGGAGACCATGCATCAAGGGACAAATGTGATGTATGTGGTGGAAAGAGGGAGCACAGACTGGGAGCCAGAAGATGTGGCTTCTAGTTCCAGCTCCCAAGCTGAGTCACCCTAGGAAAGTCACAGAAGCTTTGGGGTTCCTGGTCCCTCATCTGCAGAATGACAGGGTTGGACCAGAGAAGCTGAAGAGTCTTTTCTGGTTCTTAGAGCCCATTATATGCTACTCACAAATGTTGGCCTTGAAGAACTTTAAAGCTATGTGGGAACAACTTAGTACAACATAGGTTCACAAATGGAAAATGGGTACAAAGTAGTTCACAAATGGGAAAATTGAGGTCCAGATGTCCAAGGAGGTTAAGTGACCTATCCGAAGTGCTAGAGGTGGGACTAGTGGCATTTGTGGGGTGCCTGATATACAGCTTTTTTTCTTTAAGCAGTTTACCATACTCTTTTATTTTATCCACCATATTTTTAAAAATGTGATTTCAATCAAAGTGAGGGTATCTCACATCAACAGCCCTATAAATAATATGCATTGTTTTTGTTTCCTGAAGTTTAAATTGTTTTCCGTGGGAAAGCTCAAACTGTCTTTGAATAAAGAGAGAAGTCATGAGTAATATGCCTCACAAACTTGATTTTGTTTAAAATGAAAAGTCCTAGAAGAAAAATTTCCACCTTTATGAAACTCTGAAATATAATGTGCCGTAAATTTTAAAACCACAGAGATACATCTCATTAAGTTTTTGGTTAACTGCTTTGACATGATTTGGACTGTGCAAAAATGTGGCCAAATAGTTAAGAAAAATTGTCAGGTGCAGTAACTATCTGATCTACAAAACAGAGAGCATCTAGAGAACAAAATAATTGATGTGTTTCATCCTTACATTTGAGGTAGTGCAGGTATAGCTGATGTGTATTTTGTAAGTCTAAGTTAGATGTACTTGGGTTCCTAGTTCATGGTTTATAGAAGGAACTACCTAACTGACAGTGATAACTAGAAAATAGAATGCCTAAAGCTTCATCTCTTACCTTTAGATATGAGATTGATGATAGCATTTCCTGCTGCTAAAATGGGATTTAGGTCAGAATAATTAGGCCTGCTCACCACATGTCCTCCTAAAGTCTAAATAAAAACAGAGATGACATTTTTTTTTAAACATATACTTAGTTCTTCAACAAATAAGCAATTATATACACAGGGATGTTGTATAAGCTTTTAATCCTCTTTGCTTCAGGGAAAGATCTGGCAGAGTTTCAGGGCTACTAAATAGATTTAAACAACATATTGTGCAAGACTCCCACTCTGACTTCAGTTCAAACTTACTGCTTGAGAAAATATTTCTTTTCCAGGTACAATGAGGAGGTACATTTCCTTGAGAACTGACCCTAGTATGAGTGTTCAGTAGCACAGGGGAAGGTGGAGACTGGAGCCTGAGTGCACTCCAGAGAACCCGGATGTGTAGCCTTCACGTTCAAAATGTTTGCTGCGCTGCTGTGCCATAGAATTCTTCTCTATTGCGCCAAACCGTCAATAAAGCTGCTTCAGACATAGCCTTGAATGAAGACTTTTGTTGGGAGTCAAGGGGGCAAGATGGTGTTGAGAGGAAGAACATGGTCCAGAAAAAGGGACAGAAGATGCAGAAGGTGAAAACATATGGCGGATTTTGAGAGTCAGCAGAAATAGGGCCAGAGTCAATGAGGAGAAATATCCTCCACCCTGACCCTGCTGAACTACACCCATCATGTGTGGAATGGGCCAGTGGTTGGACCCAATTTCTCAGGAAATCTTAAATAATAAGGAAACCTCATTAAGCTAGATAACGAGGACATCCAAGAATAGACACATGGGATACACATGTTTAGAAACTGACTTTAGTACGAAGGTCTAAGAGGAGAACCAGACATAAAAGAGCATTTTGGAAATGTAGGCTCTTGTTTACTAATCTTTGGGTAAGACATATTTCACACACTGTTAGAGCTGGACAGGATTTTAGAGATAATCCATTTGATTGAGCCTTAATGTTTAAAATGAAGAAAACAGAGGCTTAAAGAGGTCAAGTGGTTTCTCCAGGATCACACCACTCACAGGCGACAGGCTGGGATTGGAATTTGGGCATCTTCAGACTCCAGGACCATCATCGTGCAATAGAATATGATGCTTCTCACTTTGGGCAAACGCATACACACAGTGTGATGCCTCTCACTCTGGGCTCATACACCACACTCACACTCATGTTGCAGAGACTCATCCGACAGCGACTTGGGATTCCTCTTCAGAGTAATGTTTGCTAAACTGAACAGAACTGTATGACTGTCTATAACTGCAGCTCATTTCCCATAATGCTAGAGAAAGTGAGGTAGATAAAAAGCAGGACTTGTTGCAGAAGATGAAAGGCAGGACCAACTGCAGAATAAGAAATCTCAGCCCATTTTGAAACTTGTGCTTGAAACTTATCACCAGACCAGCTGCAGAAAAAAAGAAAAAATCTCTGCCCTTTCCCACAAAGTTCCTGAATATTCCTCTTACAAATTTGAATGTGCAGTTCCTAATTCAGCCCTTAATTAAAGGGACATCAATAATAGGCTCAAACCCCAGCAGGAGTGCTGCCTATGGAGTAGCCTACTTTTCCTTTTTCTCTGCTTGAAACACTGATCCTTGCTTTGCTTTTATTTTGACTCGTGCTTGAATTGTTTCCTGTGTGCGGCCAAGAACCCACGGGTCGTGGACCCACCTCCCGGCCTCCCTGGGCGAAGGCATTGACCAGCCTCCTGCAACAAACATACCGCCATATTCCTAATCTGGGGTCCGGCAAGTGTCCTCAGATGCTTCAGGAGGGCACGGTAGGTCTTAGTCTTCTCCTTCGGTTGCTCCGAAACAATATTACTTAAGGCATCATTCAGCTGGGCCAGGCTGTAGCCTGCACCTATGGTCACCCCTAAAAATAAGATAGTGGAATAAAAACTTAAAGTCAACTGTAACAAGACGCACGGGTGGCATGGAAACAATCTTTCAAATATGTCTTCTCTTTTCGTGTTAATTTAGAATGACAAAAACTAAAGATAAAGATATTTCTGGCCATTTGTGTTATTCCCAAATATCTTCTTCTCAGTCATGTATACAGTCAAATATGCCATACATTTTAGGAACACCAATCACAGATATCTAAAATTGATTGCTTTCTTTATTCCTAACTTAGTGTTTTCCTGAATAAATTGATCAAAGGTGAAAATTCCAGCCAAGATCCTATAAGATGTTTAAAAGATCATTAAGCCTTAGTGGGAATTGATGTGCAAATCCGCATTGCCCATTTGCCTTTCTTTCACAGCCATCTGTTCCCATTGTTCCCTCATCAGAACAATAAGAATTGACACCTGCCTGTACCTTGGGTCAGTTTCATTTGCAGGAAATGTTTTGAGTAGCTATGATAGCATCTAGTTCATGCATTCTCAAGGGGGCAGTGCTACCCCTGTGGGGGTAAAAACCTCTTATTCTTTTTATGTGTAAAGCTCTGATATACATCCTATATATCATAAACAGATGTATGGTCTATCTGTGGTGTTAAAATTTCATGGGGGGATGATTAGAGGAAACATCTGTCGTTTCTTAGAGAAGCAACCAATCAACAAAAAAGACTGAGAAACACTGATTTAGTTCTACAAGCGCTATCTACTAGCTCAGCTCCTCCACACCCACCCAACCCTAACTAAGTACCTCCACACCTTCCTTCCAACCCTCTATTGTACCAGCATGGCCTCCCCTGGCTCCATCTCTTCCTGTGAGTCCTTTGATAGGGACTTTCCAACAGGGGAAAAAAGAATAATGGGCAGACTGGTTTAATATTGGCAGGTCAGAAGGGAAAGCAGACAATTTTCCATTTGATTTCTGCTTACTCACTGGGCTAAACCTTATTTTATGTAGGATTTTTAGCTCCTACATCCTGTTATCTATGCAAATGTTGAGTTTGGGTAGTGGACGGTGGGATATATTTCTCAGACAGCCTGATTTGGTGCATGATGTGGAAGGAGTACTTGGCTAGGAGTAAGAAGACCTAGGATCTAGTCCTGACTTGACCATGTGTTAGCTCTGTGAACTTGGGGACGTTACTTAAGCCCTTTGCTTCTATATCTTCTTCAGGAGAATGGAGATACCAAAGCTACCTGCTAGGTCTACCTCCCAGGGTTGTTACGAGGGTCAAAAAAAAAAAGAAAAAAAAAAAAAGAGGGAGAAGAAGATATGAAAGCACTTGGTAAATTGTGAAAAGAGTATAAAATAAATAGCATTGTTGACAGTTAAAATTTCAAATGTGTGGCCCAGATATTTTTTTCTTTCTTTCTGACTGTGTGGGGGTATAGATGAGCCTTGAGCAAATTTGTGAATCACGGAGTAATGTCTGGCAAGACCTTTTCCTACTGTTTTGCTAATGTCTTGTCTTTCTATTTATTCAGTCATTCTCTCCATACCTGGCAGCCACATGGTATCTTCCCACTATTAGGGCTCTTATGAGAATGTAGTACTCAGTGACACAACTGAGAGGGTCAGTTTGAAAAAGCTCATGGAAAACACGTAGTAGATGCTCAATAAATATTTTTGAATGAATAAATGAGGTCAGATCTTCTATGAAGTGCTTAAATCAGCCCAGGGAATATAATTAACAGCTTACCAACAGCCAATCATTGCATCTTATTTGAAAAGGAAGGCACGTACCATTATCTGTGCTGTCCACAAAATATAGTTCTGGAATCCCAAGTGGAGTTATGAAAACTGGGTAGAATTTGTCTTCGAATTTAATTCTGGTTCCTTCAGGGGAAAAGCATTAGAGGTAATTAGAACAGGAAGGCAATGGCTGCTAATAGATGTCACTTACTGACATCAAATGATTGATGTGACACAAATGATTTATTTGCAAAAGAAAACAGCAAAGCATTTTAAAGATCATAGGTATCCATGAATAAAAATGAATTGTATTTATGCAGAGTTTAAAAAGAGACACAGATGTTGGGTTACCTAAAGAACATACTTAAAAACCACCCACCCACTTCAGTGTTCCCCATGACAAGGGGGGCTTGGGGGAAATTGACTTTCAGCTCCAGAAGGTCACTGAGGGTCACGGAGGTTATCCAGGTAGTCCTCTTCCCTTGGAACGTCAGCCGTCTCTTGTTTGGATCTTCTGCCATTCTCTGCACAGAAGCAAAACCAACAGGCTTTCAAGTAAGGCTGCTGAACTACATAGTATGAATATATCCACCGTTCTGGGAGTCCAAATGGCCTGCTGGTCATCTTAGCTTTCTGAGGCGACCTCACTGATAGCGAGTAGGAAAGGGTGGCCTTGTTTGAAAATAGACTGATAATTTTCGTGTGGGCACCATTGAATAAACATCACAATAGGTGTTTGTCCGTTAACACCTGCTAGCTGGGTTGAGTTTGTTACAGAATAGAGCAAACTCTATCTGCATTTGTGAACTATATGAAGAGGAGGCAGCAGGGTATAGTGAAAGTGTCTCAGCCTGGAGCAAAATGGCCAGGTGTCTTGTTCTAGTTCTGCTCTAACAGTGACTCACAGGGGCCTCATCTTTGGGGATTAGGTTTTTCAGTAGGACAGAAAGTGCGTAAAGGCAAAATGATTCTTGAAAAAAAAAATTCTTAAATCATTCACCAGGTATAGTATAAATAGATTTTTTTTACAACTCTGTAGACACACACGTATGTCGTTATATCTATATCTCTATGCATACATATAATCTTTAAATACTAGGTATGTCCAAGTTCTCACACTCTGAGGGGTGTGTGGAGTCTGAGACCCTCTGAGAAGCCAGTAGAATCATATCCCTCATCTCAGGCTCTCTTCAGAGCAGAGTCATGGAATAGAATGATGGGCATATCACACTATATTATAGTCTCCCTACTGAGTTGAAAATCACAGAGGTTAATAATAAGAGTAATATAATTCCATTATAATAAGTATCATTTAATTTTCACTTTACCAGTTTTTCAAAATGCCTTAAACATATCTCACAGTGTAGCTGTGTGACCTTGGGTAAGTTGCCTGTATTCTCTGAGCTTAGCATCTCTAACGAGGGGATGAATCAAAGAATCTTTGAGGTCCTGGCAGCACCACTCTTCTAGGCTGTCTTTTTCTAATTATTTATAGTGGAATCGAACTAGTGCCTGTAAACGGGTTATCATATTGGACATAATCCCAGTTTTAATGTCTAAAACTCAGTAATTCCAGTGTAATACAAAAAAGCTTATACCACATCATGTTATGAAACAACAAAATTAAAGTATCTTACTATCAGTTCAGGAGGAAATATAGGTTCCTGGGATGGATCGAAGGGCTGGAATTCGTCTTCATTATAAAGTTTGGTACATATCTCAACAAAACAAAACAAAACAAAATACAAATCAACTTCAGAGTTTCTGAGAGATGTACAGGAATCTCTACTTCAGAGACTCCCGAGTCAGGGCCTAAACCTCGGACACCCCTGACACAAGATGGAGGTACCAGAGCCACAGGGCATCCCTGAGTGGAATTCTTCTCCCCTCAGAGACAGTGGGTTTCCCTGGCAGAGTTACTGGACACTGGGCTTCCTCTTTTGGCATCAGGAATTGGGTTTCAATTTTCTGTACTGGGTGTCAGATACTATTTGCAGATAATTATTTGCCATGAGCATGAATATGCACCATTGCTAATGTCTCTTGAAGTTCTTGATTAAGGGGTGGGTAGGGGGTGGATGGGTAGGTAACCTGGAAAGACAGAGAAAGTTGTAACGTTTCTGAAGGAAAACAGACTTCTGTGGTGACTGGCCTCATGAAAGTCAAGGGCTTGCTAATTTTGGAACTTTTAAAGGCTGTTTATGCCCTGAATTCACTAACTTTGTACTTGACTCACTGAAAAGTATAGAAAGCTTGAAGAAATTTGGATCTTTGTAGGTATTTTCCAGTCAATCCCCAACTGAAGTGGAACACCAGATACTTACTTTTTCCTCTCTGTTCACAAAAGACTTCTCTTCTTGATCCATGCAACATTTTCCTGATCCTTTCATTTGACACGCAGTTGATTCCTTAGAAAGCAATGCCATTTAAAACAAATTCACTGGTTGATTTTTAAAATACTAACTTGAGTACCTGGCAGTGCCCAGACCCCAGAGGAGTTATGGAAGAAGTAATCGAGTGTGTCCTGACCTCAAAAACTCTGTGGTAGGGTGGGATGGAGACGAGCTATTCCATCACTGAACAATTAGGGAAAATTACAAGGAGTGTGCACTCTGCTCATGATAGGGACTTTTTGATGGTGCCACTCAAGTAACAGGGGAGGACCAAGTGGTTAGAAGGAGGGATGGGGTCAGCAGCTAAGGCTTCCTACTTAAAGTGAAATAAATGGAGTATAGTTGGTAATTAAAAAACCAAAAAAGATGGCTCTTCTTTACTGTAAGGATGAAACAGCATGTATCTGTAATGAAGTCCTGGGAAGACAAACAGCCTTTAAGACTTTCTACACACAAATATAAATACACTGAAAACTTGAATTTATTTGGATGTTATTGGAGCTAGTCTGAATTATTTGGATAATTCAAATCCCAAACCATTTTACCTTAATTTTCAGAACATTTCATTCAGACCCAAAATAGTGTATTTGGCCTGAATTCACTAGTTAGTTATTACAACTCTGAAATTATTTCATTCTTGTTTGCCCTTTTCACGTGCAGACACAGCCTAAGAGTCTGTGGCTATTTGCACACCTATAGTTTGACTTCATACTTGGAGCCAAGGAGACCTGAAGGACACCTGGGTTCCAGGTCTTACTGTAACACATACTAGCTGGGTTGAGTTTGTTAAATTAGAAACATAAAACAAATTTCTTAGATTTAAATATGCAATAGACATGTATAGTATCTGACATATTGGAAGTTCTGAAGTGGTGGCTGATATTTTTACTTCTAAGGTAATTTTTTACAGAGTAAGAAGGGATTTGGATTTTATGACAATGCTATGCACTATACTGGAACTAACTGCAAGTGGCTGAATGTGGGGACCCAGAGTGAATGAGACAAAAATATCTATCTTTGCGTAGATTGTTGTCTCCAGAAAAATGATTACATAGTACTAGGTTGAATCATATGAAGTTGCTGTTTTTCTGTGTCAAAAATAGTGGAATATTGGCCATTCATATGGTTCAACTGATATAGTATCTTACTCAGGATTTAAAATAAACTAGTGTAGTTTGTAAGAGCTTTTTGAATTCTTCGTTATTGGTCTAAAAGTAGTGGGTTTTTTTTCCTTCAAAAAATTAGTATTTGGAATTAACTTGTGCACCTTGAATTGTTTTTTTCAACCAAAATTATACACAATTTATTTTTTCCATAAAAAATAGTGCCGAGAAAACACCCTAACTGAAACTGTGTCAAAAGTGTGTCTCCTCTTAACATTTAACTTTCTGAAAACTTAATATATCTCCAAACTATCCCCCCGTCCATACACTAAATCATTCTTTTCCAAACTCCTTCATCTATCTGACTCCCAGATCTCTCAACTTTGAAGGTGATTTGGATTTTTTTATTATTGCATCTTTATACCTGGAGGTCATGATTTGGGCAATCTCCTTCCTGCAAGTATTCTTTCTGGGCTCATACTCTCACATTGGTTAGGTCCTCATTCTCTTATGTATTGGATACTGCACTGGTCCATGCCCTCATCCCCACCATGTCTCTCCCGGCTTATCCTTCCTACAGGCATGTACCAAGAATTTTTCTTTTGAAATACTATTCTCGTGTTACTCCTAGCTTGAGAACAGATGATGATGACTATACATTGGTTAAGTCTAAATTCCTTAGCCCCAAATATTACCTTTTTACTCTTTAATGCTTCAGCCACATCAATGTCTTAGCTGAACCTTGGACATCTTTCTTTTTCCTACATCCATGTATTGTCTTACTTGGAATTTTCTAGTGCCTTCTCTTCACCTATCCACTTCTATCACTTGCTTTACTATCTGGTTCAACACTCCCTTTTTCCAATAAGTTTCCTTTGTGTCTTCTCTTCCTGCTCATTAATTCTCTTTAATCTACAATCTTTCAAAACTTATACACATGGTATGGAGGATATATTGAGCTTTTAATTATTTTGCCTTTCAATTATGGTTTAATTTCACTTACTTTAATAGAGTTTGCATCTTTTGAAGTCATGGACCATATACTTACCTCTTACATAACTCCCTAATTTAAGGCTATAATCAAAACTGATGCTAAATGTTTATTAAAAACAATATCAACAGTGGCATTTAACTTTCAGTGATTAAAAAGGTCAACATGGGGTTATTTTAGAGATAATTAAATGCAATAGATGATTATGCATAGGTTTATTAATGTATTAAAGGAGCTAAAAATTTATATATGTATTTTTCATTTTAACTTACCTCACAGAAAGTTTTTCCACTTTCTACAATTAGTCGGTATCCAGTACAGCGGCACAAATTTCCTGATTGAGAAGAGATCAGTTTTTGATGGATGATATAGAAATATATTGCACATTTGTGCTTCATGTTTTCAGTGGATGGCCATATTAGTAATTAGATTCTTTTTTGTTTCCCAAACCAGCAAAATGGCTCTTTGGAACAGAGATACTCTTCAAAAATAGATCTTGTGATTACATTTTCTTTCTGAAATAGCACAAAGATCTCTACAATTTTTCCCAACCAACTCTTCATGCCTTAATCCCACCCCGTCCTAACTCATATAACCTGTCGCCCCCAAAACATCTCAGATGTAGTCCTTTGTTAAGCTTTTCTCATGTAGTCTCTTCTCCCTCAATGTCTTCTTAGGCAAAGTGTATCCGTTTGTCAGCGCCCCAGCCCCTCTTCTCCATGGCGTCTGCTCCAACGTCCCAGTCAGAGCTGTACCACTCACTGCCTGGATCCTTCTGCAGGCCTATCATTGACTATGCTGGAGCAGGGTCGTTTATGTACATGACTTACCTCCCTCATTGGATCTTAAGCTCCCAGGGAAGGCAAGGATTGTCTTAGATGCTATTGAACTCTCTCAGGACAGCATACTAGGTGTTCAGTAACTACCTGGTATTATTTTAATCAGTCAGCATTTCCAAAGCATGGTGGAAAGGTGAGGAAACCACTATCTTTTTAAAAAGTATACTCAAATTTTGCAGCCAGTATAATATTTATGAAGATGTTTTACTAACATGGGAACATTCTTATGTCATACTGTTAAAATTGTGTTTATAATATAAAATTACATACTGGCGGTGCCCAAAAAGTGTCTATACATTTTAAGAGTCTATGCTCAAGCAGTAATTCACCATAATCAGAAGTGTCTGCCTGCTGATGGTAACCACTTTGAGCACCTCTTGTAATTGCAGAGGTCAACCGTGACTCGTATTCATCTTTTGTTATTGGCATATATTGAGTATTACACTTAATGCAGTTTTTTTTTCCTTTCTTAAAATGTGTATACATTTTTTGGCACCCTCTGTATATAATAGTCACAAGTATTTAAAGAAAGCAAACAAAAACTAAGCATAAAAAGGCTGAAAGAAAATAGAAGTATTTGATTGTGGTTGTCTCCTGGGGGCAGACATATGAATGAGTTTTTTCCTCGTGTTTTAATTTTTTAATAGGAAAGTGTTATTTTTACACCCCAAATAAATTTCAAATTATTACGTTGAAATACAATTTAAACATTTCAGAAGCAACGTATATGTGTCAAGTGGGCAGGTTTAAACGCCTAGAAAGAAATTGTTGTGTGGAAACTTGATGGTAGTGAGTCATGTGGAAACTTGGTTAATAGTTATATTCCTTTTTGTCATAGAATGGGAATAGTTTAGGAAGATACTGCATGCACAAGACGGATTCAGATTCATAATCTGCCTTTCCTTTTGCTAGGAAGAAAGAATATACAAGATGTATGAATTAAGAATATCTCTTTGGAGTAAAGGAAAGGAGCTGAAATATCTGGAACATAACTACGTGGCATGAAATAGCGTATTTAAATGGCAATGGACACTTTCTGATAAACTGTAAGCAAACAGTAAAGCATAGAAAGAGCTAATGTCAGAGTTTTCTATTTTGTTTTTGTTCTTGGCCACATAATCAGTGCTAAGCCCTACTAAAGGCCCACCAAGGGAGTGCTAATAACACCCATTGCAAAAATTCTTCTGATTCTAAGGAAAAGGATAAAACCTCAAAAAATTTACTTCCTTAGTCTTGAAGGGAAAGACAAGATGAAATGAATGGTGATTTATATCAGTTGACCATTTTAAAAGGTACATGCCATACCTAATAGCATTATTGAATTTTATTTTATATTGTTGTTTTTCTTAATATATGAACATAAAGGTTGTCAGTGTGTCGAGCATTATGATTTTAGAAAGAGCTCAAGTAAATGGATTGCGAACTAAAATATACTCCTTAAGTTATCCAGTCCTAGTAGAATAAGGTTATCTACTTCATTACTTTATCCAACCTTTACAACACCATCACCTGGTGGTCATTATGTGAATTACAGGCATCGAATCGGGGATTCGAAATGATCCATCTCTATAAGACTGTGCATATTCAAAGAGACAAACAACAAAGCAATATACAGATTTAATGCAATCCCCATCGTAATTCCAATGGCATTTTTAAAAGAAATATAACAAAAAATCATCAGATTTGTGTGGAATCACAAAAGACCTCGAATAGCCAAAGCGATCCTAAGAAAAAGAATAATGCTGGACATATCACACTCTCTGACTTCAGTTGTACTACAGAGCAACAATAATCAGAGCAGTATGGTATTGGCAGAAAAATAGACACACAGACCAACGGAATAGAATTGAAAACACAGAAATAAACCCACATAAATATGGACAGATAATTTTCAATAAAGGAGCCAAAAACATACAATGGAGAAAAGACAGCCTCTTCAATAAATGGTGCTGGGAGAATTGGAAAGCCATGTGCAAAAGAACTGCTATCTGTCATTGTGTACCAAAATTAACTCAAAACGGACCAAAGACCTTAACACAAGACCTGAAATAACAAACTGCATAGACAAAAAATCATAGGTAGTAAACTTATGGACCTTGGGTTTAAAAATCATTTTATGAATTTGACCTCAAAGGCAAAGGAAATAAAAGCTAAAAAACAAATGAATGGGATCTATATCAAACATCCATATGAAACCTTCTGCACAGCAAAAGAAACCATTGACAAAATAAGGAGGCAGCCAACTGAATGGGAGAAGATATTTGCAAATACCTCCAATAAAGGGCTAATATCCAAAATATATAAGGAACTCATACAACTAAACAATAAAAAACAAACAATCCAATTTAAAAAATGGGCAGAGGACCTGAATAGACATTTCTCCAAAGAGATGGCCAATAGACATACGAAAAGATGCTCAATGTCACTAATCATCAGAGAAATGCAAATAAAAGCCACAATGAGATATCATCTCACACCAGTTAGAATGGCTATCATCAACAAGGCAAATAATAACACGCTCTCTCTTAAGAACTAGTGACCAGTTACCTTGAAACTATATATGTCTGTTACATAAAATGACATTTGCTAACATGCTTTTTTGGGTAGAAAATTGTGTTTGTTCATTTAAATTTGATAGCTGTTTGCCATAGTATACTAAATTGTTCACCAGGCTTATTTGTGATAACTAATTGCTGTTTATGATCTTCTTGATTGTATAATGAACCCAACCAGAATATAAACATGTAAAGTATCTGAAAGTTTATCCTCTATGTAAAATTAATTTTAATAAGCAGAGTTAATAAATAATTCTAACAGATTAATTAAAAAAACACCAGGGTCTCGTTTTTCCATACTACCCACATTTCCACAGTTGGAAAAGATTATAGTGAAAGTATTAGAAACAGCCCATTTGAATGCCTTTACAGAGTGACAATGGGCCCCATTAAGGAAGAAAGGTTTGTAATGAAACCAGTATTGCCCCAATTTTTGTCATCACTGCTGACAAAATGAAGGCATCACATCCTGGAAAACTTTTGGCTAAAGACAGGTACCAAGGAGGAAACTCAAAGCTGTGCCATGACTTCTGTCCATGGGTTGGGACCTCCTTCCCTAGTTGCTTGGGTAGTTTCCTGCCTGCAATGGGGGAAGACGGCTCACCTCCAAGAGCTTTGGTTATCTGGTCAGGGGTCGGCTCTGGGTGGTTCCTCAGCAGTGTGTAGATAGACATCACCATCCCTGGGCTGCAGAAGCCACACTGAGTGCCATGACACTTGGCAAGTCTTTCCTGGGAGAAAATGGTACATTATTTATGCTTTAAGCCTCTTGTTTCCCTACCTTCGACACTGGATAGGCGAGAAGCTTATATATTTGGCTTTCCACAAATAACTTCAGGGAAAAAATGTCACTCTGGAAGAAACATGTTTCTATTTTTCGAAATCATATGCTTGTTTTTCCCCCTCAAGAAAAGCCTAGTGACAGATATTAATTAAGTCACTTTGCTTTCTAGATTCTGTTTCCTTTATCTGTGAAATAGGCAGTGTAGTTTAGGGAACAGATAAAATACTATGCAATCGCGCTCATGTGACTTTCAGTGCTTACTGTACCTCATTAATTGTGCGACCTTAGGTGATTTACTTGACTTTTGTTCATCTTTAAAATTAGGATAATAATGGTATCTACTTTACAGGATGGTTGTGAGAATAAATGAATGAACGTATGCAAATCATTTAACAGTTTCTGACAAGTCATTTTCATCCTCTGCCTCATCTGTATTATAGAATTTTTGATGAATTAAATGACAAAATCGGTACAAATGCTTTGAAAATCGTGAAGTGTTATTTAGTATTGCTCCATTCACATATTTAATTTACGCACATTCAACTTTACGCATTTAAGTACAACAACAAGCCTTTCTGTTAGTGGATGCCGCTAAGTGTCTTAAAGTCTCCCCTCCTGCAATCTGTTGTTTTACCTAAGTCAGTCTCCCAAAGAGCCTGAACAGCTGTGGAAGCTCTTCATGGGAGGTCTGAGCTTTGAAATGACTGATGAGAGTCTGAGGAGCCATTCTGAGCAATGGAGAATGCCCACAGAGTGTGTGGTGATGAGAGACCCAAACACTGAATGCTCCAGAGGCTTTGGGTTCGTTACCTGTTGCCACCATGGAGGAGGTGGGTGCAGCCACGAAGGCAAGGCCACACAAGGTGGATGAAGAATTGTGGAACCAAAGAGGGCTGTCTCAAGAGAGGATTCTCAAACACCTGCTGCTCACTTAACTGGGAAAAAGATTTTTGTGGGTGGTATTAAAGAAGACACTGAAGACTATCCCCTAAGAGAAGATTTTGAAGAGTGTGGGAAAACTGAAGTGATTGAAATCATGACTGACTGAGGTGGTGGCAAGCAGAGAGGCTTTGCTTTTCTGACCTTTGATGATCATGACTCTATAGACAAGACTGTCATTCAGAAATACCATGCTGTGAATGGCCACAACTGTGAAGTAAGGAAAGCCCTGTCTAAGCAAGAGATGGCCAGTGCTTCATCCAGCCAAAGGGGTCGGTTCTGGAAACTTCACTGGTGGTCAAGGAGGCGGTTTTGGTGGGAATGACAACTTTGGTCCTGGAGGAAAGCTCTGTGGTTGAGGTGGCTTTGGTGGCAATCGTGGTGGTGGAGGATATGGTAGCAGTGGGAATGGCTATAATGGATTTGATAATTATAGAAGCAATTTGGAGGGCTGAAGGTAAAATGATTTTGGCAATTAAAACAACAATCAATCTTCAAATTGTGGACCCATGAAAGGAGCAAACTTTGAAGGCAGAAGCTCTGGCCCCTATGGTGGTGGAGACCAATCCTTTGCCAAGCCATGAAACCAAGGTGGCTGTGGCAGTTCCAGCAGCAGCAGTAGCTATGGCAACAGCAGATGATTTTACTTGCAGTCAGGAAACAAAGCTTAGCAGGAGAGGAGAGCCAGAGAAGTGACAGGGAAGCTCCAGGTTACAACAGACTTGTGAACTCAGCTGAGCACAGTGGTGGCAAGGCCTACCTGCTATAAAAAAGACATGTTTTAGACAATACTCATGTATGGGCAAAGAACTCGAGGACTGTATTTGTGACTAATTGTATAACAGGTTATTTTAGTTTCTGTTCTGTTCTGTGGGAAGTGTAAAGCCTTCCCAACAAAGGGTTTTAATGTAGAATTTTTTTTGTACCCATGTTGTACATTTAGTTAAATGTACTAGTCTGATCATGACGCTTAATAAATGTGTCTTTTTAAAAAAGTGCTGTGTAAAGTTAGTCTACTCTGAAGCCTTCTTGGTAAATTAACCCTAACAGTGTGAAGTTAGAATTCCTTCAGGGTGAAGGCAGGTTCCATTTGAAATTTATTTTCAACCTGCTTGGGTGTAGAAGCCATTGTCTTCAGAAACCTTGGTGTAGTTGAATTGACAGTTACTGTCACCGTTAAAAGGGTCAGTCACCCAAGCAAAGTCATGGAATTTATTTCGTTATTAATGATTATTGGCACATTTTATGTAATATAACTAAATTGAAATATGGTACCAGATAAAATTATAGATGATAATGAAGCTTGTGTATTATCCATTACCATGTGTAATGAATAAATGATTTAAAAATACAACAATAAAAAGAGAGGGAGAATTGACAATGTACTTTGTCCACTCTATACAAGACCCTGTGCCATGAAGATCTAGAAGGGAGACATGACCCTGTGGGTTCCTCTGTGTGCATTTGTCCCATGTGTCCTTAGATGTGTGCTCAACTGGTTGGCAACAACATTTTTCAAACAGCTTGACTCCTAAGATGAAAGCCAAATACTTCCTTCATCTGTGGCTCAACTGAAAGGACAGACATTCAATAATACTGTAATAACTGTGTATGGTGTCAGATGGGTACTACACTTATCGGGGGGTTCTCTTCATAAGTTATATAAGTGTCTAACCACAATGCTGTAAACCTGAAGCTAATATAATACTGGATGTCAGCTGTAATTGAAAATTTAAAAAATTAAAAAAGAATTAATTATGTTAATTCAACAATGACATATGTAACCATAAAAAATAATGTAGATTAAAAAAAAAAGAAAGGACAGACACTCTTCTAATGTTACAGGGAAATATGGTTGTGTTGGATTTATCTAGCAGATGGCAAGTTGTTTGAGATGTGGCATTTAAACCTCGCTATAAATGTGCTGGTAAATATTTAACAACTGGATATCTGAGGGGAAAGCCCTGATTTATAATTTCTAACATTTTTATTTGTACAACTATTTCCACCATTGCTGATGTAAGCTTCCAACATGAGGTCACAATGTGGATTAGGGAGGAAATGCACAGGGGAATACCATTCTATGGCATTTCCACCACATGGACACAATAGACAAATAATCTCAAAAGCATAGATAGTAAAATGTATTAAAATAATTAGGAGATGATGAATGTTGATATTTATTACCTTTTTTGAATATTACTTATTAATTTTAAGTTTGTATAGTTTAATTGTTAATACTGGCTGTGTTTAAAGACTGGCTCACAAAATTCCTGAAAATTTAGCAATTAGCACACTGTCAGAGAAAGCTCTTAGCCTCCACTTTCTAAACACAATCTTCTATGAAAAGGAATTTCAAGGGAAACGATGGCTCTTCATAGTTTTCTTTCTACGCATTGCTTTTAAAACTTAACCTCTGCAGAAGTTCCTATTCTAGTATATAAAAATAACATTCCCATTTCTCTAAAAAGTCCTCTAAACTTGAGTAAACGCTGTCATGTTAGCTGTGTTTTATTGTAGCGTGGTGTTCAGTTACTAGCGAGACATCTGGGGAGCATCTGGAGAGTGTGTGAACCCATAATTGCCTCCTAGTAAGAGTTCAGGAACTTTGAAATAGACAGCTACTATATTCTATAAACTTTTGGTTTCCCATCTAATTTTCTTTTCTTGTCACACTGGGGTGTCCGTGTTTTAGTTTCGGGCAAGGATAGGGTTGAGAAGTTAAGATATATTAAAATCAGTGAAGGAATCTTGGTTTATATACCAATGTCTGAGAAGATCCCTAGGTATGAAGCACTGAATCTCATAAAATGAGAATTTATAATCACAAAGGATTTCACGATGGGTAGCCTATTTGGGGTACATTAGACTATGTGGGATACCATGTGGGATGCCAATCACAGCACACTCTTACCTGCACCGGGTGAATCCTGGTCTTGATGCTTCCTACACCTTCTACTGTGGTGACAGCAGCTCCATACAGAGAGCAGATGGGCACCAGGCACGCAGTAACTGGATAATGGCTATGATGGATTAAAGAGAACACACCGGAATCATAGGGAGTGGGTAACATAATTCAGGGAGTAATCTCAGTCCAGGAGAGTCATGAGACTGTATTTCTTTGAGAATACAGAGAACACAGATATAAAACCATAAAGTTCTGGAAGAGTCCAAGAAAGGACTTACATATGGCTGGTGTAGGATGGTAGAGAGAAATGGAAAAAAAAATAACAAAGAGTTTTGTGTAGGATCACCAAGAGACCCTCATTCTCCTTTTTTCCTTCCTCATTGTAGGGAAAGGAAGCTTTATACTCATAAAATGATATATTGACTTATGTTAAGCACCATGAGGTAGTTAATCCCAGTGATTCTCAACCATGTGAAGCTTTTAAAAGTACAGGTACTCTGTTTGCACATTAGGCCAGTTAAATATATTCTGATGGTTAGAAAGTCAGTGGGAAAGCTCTGGAGCTTGGGAAGCTGCAGAGAGAGTTGGCCTGGACGCAACAAGAGAGTGACAGACACCTGGAGAGAGGGGAGGAGCGCATGGGGACAGAGAAGTGGGAGGCTTCGCATCCTTCCCAGATGTGCCCGAGCAGGGCCCTGGCCAATGCAAAGGATACTGGATCTTCTTGTTCTTGGGGTTGTATCTTGACACCATGACGGTGCAGGAGCCACAGCCTCCTTCCCCACAGCTGTACTTAGTGCCTGTGAGGTGGACTGGAAGGAAGAGAGTCAAGGAAAACGGGCTCGGGCCCCTCTGCTTCTCACACTTTTCTGCCTCGGATGCTGATAACAAGTAACACGTTCTCTAGGGTTGAAGGTACCAAGGTTTCTTGCTCAGAGAGTTCCACTTTTTGCATGTAAATGCCAAGGTGAGAAGAAATCCTTACAGACCCACACTGCCTGATCTGAAACCCTCAGAGCCAGAGGCATTTCTAAATGTAAAAATTTCCATATTTTTGTCCCCAAGCAGGGCTAGAGAAACACCTTGTAACCCAACACATTACTATTTCTATAGTGCACCATCTGCATATTCACACTGCACGGGATACTTTAAGACTACAGAGAATGTCCTGCTACTTAGATCAGGATTTATATCCAAATGAGTGGAAAAAGCCTGTTGAATTCAGAGATGTGGAAATGGATTCTGGATTCGTGTTACCTTATAGTTGTGGAGGTGGAGCATGTACAAACTTAGAAAAATCCCTGTAATGCAGGGTCTCAGCTCCCGCTTCCTGCACAAGCACGCAGGACATGGTGAGGTCAAAAAGGAACACCATCAGAGCCATAGATAGGGAAGTCATACCACTATATTCTCTATGGCGGCTGGTCGAGACACAAAAGACAAACATCTGCCAGTACCCCAATGAGGGGTCTTCCTGCACCCCAGTCTCGCTGGCGGCTGGGCGAGACACAGGAAGTAGGATCCACATGATCCGCAATCTGCCATGTGTGCTTGCTTACCCCACTTGCTAGCCGCAATCCACTGTCCGCTTCTCTGCCAACCAACCAACCCCCTAGCGTAGCCCCGGCAGTTATATCAGCGGCTAATTGGCTAACTGGTTACAGCTGATGGCCAACTAGTTACCGCTGATGGCCATCTACTACCCGAGCCAGCACCTTTCCACATGAGGCCTAGAGCCTGGAAACTGCTGTCTGGGACTCTGTCCCCACAATCCCCTTAGGAGGTTTACCTTTCCCTGATTCAGCAATGTAATGTTTTTACCTTCTTATGGAATTAGAGGATATTGATTTAATAACCATGGTTCCTGAGCCAGTAATGTCAACAACTGTTGCATAATTTCCCCCTGTAAGACGCTTGCATATTTTCACAAAGGGAGAACAAATAATATATATAAATCCTCTCCTGCTTTATGTTCTATAAGAATATGAAATTTGCTCGAGGCCTTTTCTGAGTGAGGTTTAAAAAGGATTTCATGCGTGGTAATAATTGGCTTTGGTGGAGGTTAAAACTAACTTCACCTTAGAAATTGCTGACACGGAGATGTAATACTGGGTCAGGACTCCCCTGGAGTAAAGAGCTGAGAGAGTCTCTGCAGAGGTCCAGAGGGGTTCACACCCCCTTCTCTGTTCTTTAGTCCCCTGTCTGAGATAGTTATTCCTGCTTACGCAGGTCAAGTTTCCCACTTGTAAGGCAGAGGGCCTAAAGTCATGTGGGTAATACCTTAATTAGAGTGCCCCATTGAACAGGGCAGAAAAAGCAAAGAAACTGTCATGCAGGGTCTCTGGTGCTGCTCCCCACATTAGAATGCAGGATATAGTGAGGCCAAAAAGGAACACCAACGGAGCCATAGATAGGGGAGTCATACCACTATATTGGCTGGGCGAGACACAGGAAGTAAACATCCGCCTGAGCCCCAACAAGGGGTCTTATTGTACCCTAGTCTCGCTGGCAGCCAGGCGAGACACAGGAAGAAGGATACACATGATCCACTATCCACTGTCCGCTTCTCTGTCAACCAACCAACCAACCAACCAACCAACCAACCAACCAACCAATGTAACCACGGCAGTTATATCAGTGGCTAATGGCTAAGCGGTAACTGCTGATGGCCAACTAGTCACAGCTGATGGCCATGTACTACCCGAGCCAGCACCTTTCCACGTGAGGTCGAGAGCCTGGAAACTGCTCTCTGGGATTCTGTCCCCACAGAAACCCTTCCTCCTGCTTTTGGTGTCCTAAAATTTCCAAGTAAAGGAATCCAGAGCTTTCTGGTTCAAAGGTGAATAGAGGCCACTTTTCACTTTTCACTTTGTCAGACAGCTTTGTGATGCACATTTATACGAGGTTGTGGGGACAGAGCCAGAAGAGCACTTTCCAGGCCCTTGGCCTCACGTGGAAAGGTGCTGGCTTGGACAGTAGATGGCCATCAGTTAGCCATTGGCCACTGATATAACTGCCGTAACTAAGCTAGCAAGTGGATTGCAGTTAGCAAGTGGGGTTTGTTGGTTGGTTGGCAGAGAAGCAGGAGGTGGATTACGCATTGATTGACTCCTGCTTCCTGTGTCTGCAACCCAGACACCAGTGAGAATATAGTGGCATGATTTCCCTATCTATGGCTCCATTGGTGTTCCTTTTTGGCCTCTGTGGGGACAGAGCCCCAAAGAGCAGTTTCCAGGCTCTTGGCCTCACTGTGATTGCATGGCCATCAACTGTGGCTAGTTGGCCGTCAGCTGTAACCAGTGAGCCATTGGCCACTAATATAACTTCTGTGGCTACGCTAGGAAAAATTGGGGGCTAGCAAGAAGATGGTGGCTGAGCTAGCAAGAGCGTATTGCAGAGAGGCGGATGCTGCCAGCGAGAATATAGTGATATGACTCCCCTACTTATGGCTCCTTGGGGGTTCCTTTTTGGCCTCACCATATCCTGCGTTCTTATGTGGGGAGTGGGAGCAGAGACCCTGCATGACAGTGGCCTTGGGTGAAAAATTCAACTAACTGTTTTGCCCTCTGATCACCAAACAACTAGTTTAATGTTTCCTTCCTCCACTCCCACCAGAACTGCCTGACTCAGTTACTTCCATATTTGTTGGCTCATCCTAAAGATCATCATTACGTAGGATTGCCAGATAAAATCTAGGACGCCAGATAAAATAAATTCAGATTTAATTCAGTTAAATCTGAATTTCAGGTAATGAATACTATTTTAAGATAAGTATATCCCATGCATTCAAATTTAGCTGAATGTACTGTATTTTTATATGTTAAAGCTGGCAACCCTACTTAGGTCAAATGCAAATGGTAATATATTAATATCAAAGTTTACTATTTGGTCTTTAAAGAGAAGAGCTTTCTCAGTTTCCCCAAGATACACAGCCTTAAAGCATATCCAGAAGTGAACCTGAGACTAAGTGCTGGCAGCCAATGTATGCAGTTGACCCTAGAATTTCCAATGGGATCTGGTCATTCAAAAGTGAGTTATCGTGTCCCACCATGCCAGGCAGGGAATGTGACATTGGGGTCAAACTTGATCTTTTGCCTCAAGGATCTCACTCCTCCTTCATCTCTTGCCTCAACCTCCTACTGACAACTCTTTACATTCATTAGAATAAATTTTTTTCAGTTCTTCAAAAGCACTGTATTCTCTTGCCTCTGCCTCCACGCCCACCTTCACCCCCTGCACTGCTGACTGGAATATCCTTGCCCCCAAGCCTTCCATTTATCCAGCAAACTCCTAGTCAAACTCCTTCGTTTCCTCCCCAAACCCGGTGTGAGTGCCCTGCCTGTGTCCCCACATCATAGCACTCATCACACTTGCTGTTGCCTCTTCACTGACTGTCTCCCTCCCTAGACTGAGGGCAGAGGTTGTGTCTTCTAGCTTACATCTGAACACTAGGTGCTTAGCATAATTTGTTAGCTGAATGAGGACTTGTTCTGAGAACTGCAAGACGTGTTAGGGCTTCAGTGGCAGGCATGAGAAGGGTGTGGGAAACAAGCACACATGTTTAGGGAGCCTCTGAGACATCCTGTTTCCCAGTTCTATCCTAGAGCCAGGATCTCACGGAGATTTAGCAGCTTTCAAATGACATACCCTCTTTGCCCCTAGTACTAGCTGTGGACCATTCACTCTTAGCAGTGTATTACCTGGTTCCACAGGTTAGATTGCTTCAAACCAGGCCCGGAGGTAGGGAGGGAGAAGAGGGAAAAGTGATACAGGATCTCTCCCCAGCAGGTCTGGGCTGGGCAGCTGGGATAGGTGGGGTGACTCTGTGGGAGGCCATGACCTTGGGAAAGAGTGGAATGGTAAAAGGGAGTGGGGAGACCCTTAAATAAATTTGGCTCCTTGTGTAACTGTGTCCCATTTTGGGAATGACATCCAAGCCAGGCTCCAAGTCAGTAGCCAATTGGGGTTTTCTTGGTGCCTAAAGTTTTTATAGTATTGGAGACCTGCTGTGGGGACAGAGCCTCAGAAAGTAGTTTACAGGCTCTCGGCCTCACGTGGAGGAGTGCTGGCTCGGGTAGTAGATGTCCGTCAGCTGTGGCTGATTGGCCATCAGCTGTAGCCAGTTAGCCAATTAGCCGCCAATATAACTGCTGTGGCTACGCTAGCAGAGAGAAGGAGAAGAGAGAGAGAATGGGGCTAGCAAGAAGATGGCGGCTGGGCTGGCAAGTGTGGATGGCAGTTTGCGGACAGTGTGGATCCAGCCTCCAGTGAGAGTATAGTGCCGCCAGAGAGAATATAGTGGTATGACTCCCCCATCTATGGCTCCGTGGGTGTTCCTTTTTGGCCTCACCATATCCTGCGTTCTTGTATGGGGAGCGGGAGCAGAGACCCCACAGGCCGCCCCGCACAACAAATGGCGCAGCGAGCAGGGTCTCCCGCACGACACCTGCCTTTAGGAAAAAATTTAAAAATTATGAATATAAATTAGGTACAGGGCCTTGGAGTCCCATGAAAAGTGAAGTAGGCTGGTGCTTGTATGTGCACAAGAGGGGCTGACTCTGGCAGAAAATCTGTGTGGTTGTTCACAAATGTTCATGAGAATCACCTGCTTGAGGAACACGTTAACAATAAAGCCTCTGATGCCATCTCATAACTGTTGACTCTGTAATCAGAGGGTGGGTCCTAGAAGTCTCAGGTGAGTCCTATTTACTCAGAGCAAGTTGTTTATGATGATAGGCACCAGAAAGGAATGAACAGAGGAGGATACTGGGGAGATGGGGAATTAGGAGTGTAGGGTGGTTCTGCCTAGAGCTGCTTTTGGCCATGTTTACTTGGCAGCCCATGAATTTTCAGCTTGCTCCTAATATAGATGAATTTCTTTATTTTAGGGTGTGCAGAGAAAGCATGGTGAAGTGTGTGGTGGATTTAGAAGCGGAATAAAAGGGAAGTGATAGGGTGTACTGACTAACAGTGAGATTTTGAAGCTGGGTAAGTGGGAGATGGTGGAATCAGTGAGGGAGGATTTGGCCTGTGTTCTGGTTTTCTTTGTTTTCTAGCTATAAGCCCAGTTCCTGAAATAGTGAGTGGAATAAGGACAGTAGGGATATTATTGGCTAGAGTAGTAAAATGATTGAGTAGGAAACCAGATTGAAATGGCTTAAATAGAAAATGAGGCATCAGGCACACATAATATGTTAGGTACTTTTGGCAAGGAAAAACAGGGAGAAATGAAGTAGTGTTTTGGGGTGTGTATGTTTGGAGGCAAAAAGACAGAGTGGGGAAGAAAGTGAAGATCCTGGAGAAAGGGGGGTGATATTGTCTTGTATATCACTGAATCCCTAGAGCCCCACACAGTGCCTGGCTCCTAACAGGTACTCAATAAATATACATTTTTTTAACTTATGTAACAAACATACATTTTTTAAACTTATATAATAAATATATACTAAATGCACATTTTTTATACATTATATATTTTGAAATACTTATCGTCTCACAGAAAGTTACAAAAATAGTACAGACAGTAGTCCCATGTGCCTGTGTCACAGCTTCCCTCAATGAGGACATCCCACATAGCTCTAGTACAACATCAAAACTGGGAAATGCGTCAGCACTACACTGATAACCACACAACAGAGCTTACTCAGGTTTTACCACTTATCAGTGCACTCACACCATGTGTGCAATTTTATCTCATAAATAGATCTGTGTAATCACCGCCACAATCACTCCTTCGTGCTACGTCTTTATGGTCGCACCCAAACCCAAGAAGTTCTTTTTGAGGTCCTGATCCGAGATGGAGATCTGGGAGTGCATTCACTCTACTTTGCAATTCTGAAATATTTTTCTAAAACTTTGTTTTCTGTAATAAGGATTATGAAAGGAATAGGCGACAAGTCAATGAAATGCCCTTGTGGGAAACTCTTGTCAATGATATATGCACCCTCGAGCAATTGACTGGACAATTTTACATTCACACTCCTGAATATGAAACCATCACCAGGGTGACTACGGGGCTCAAAAGTCTAAAGTTATTTCTCAAGTTGTCACACTCGTGGTTCACTGGAGGGGGTTTTTTGGTTTTGCTTAGGTGAAAACCACAACAACGAAAGTACAAATCTATCACTTTTAGATGCAATTAGACTCTATAAATTGAACACAAGGTTATTTACCCAGAGCCAATACCAAGTGACTTTCTTCAGAAGCCTTAGCATGTTCACTTTTTACCACCCAATCCAGACTGACGACAGTAAAACGTAAGGATATGGACTTTCCTCAGGTAGAACAGTAGATTTTGTTCCGGATCAGCACTCTTCTCTATGACCTAGATTGTGAAATGAGAGAAGTAATTTAGGGAGATAATAGCAACATGTTATGACAATCCATTGTTTGGGGGCATGTTTCTGATAGGTGGAGGCTTCACAGGGAGAAAAAAACAACAAAATAAATCTTTTTTAACACCTGGAACCAGAATTTTGAAGAAATTATGGAGCATTATTTCAGTGTCTCTGAATTTTCTAATATGTATGACAATTATAAATTCTGGGTTGTTTTATCCTTGGAGTTACCTGGAAAGAACCCAGATGGGGAAATGGATGCAAAGATTCCAAAATTGATTCAAGGTAACTCGTGGCCATAGAAAGTCATAAAAAAAGGTTAGCCAGAGATGATTTCTTAAGGTCATAAGGGAGTATATTATAGGGGATCCACTCCTGTGTCCCCAACTTGTCCTCCCCAATGAACTAGAGGTGCCAGTAGGTGAAGGAAGTGCAGAAGGGAGCATGAGTCTCCACTGTGTCTCTCATGTTGTACTTTAGGCTGCAGCTGCCAATAGATCAAGCTGGCACATGAGATGAAAGCTACCTGCCCTCCCTGGCCCAAGCAGTTCCTCTGCTGGGTATAGTTAAGCAAGATTAGAGAGGAGAACGGAGAGAAACTTACCTGGAAGGGTAACACTGAACCCAAAAAAAGAGGGTATCATTCTACTAAAACTGTTTTTATTGTTATTACCCCTGAAAAAGCAAAAAATGACTTTATTTTCCATAACTGCCTCCTATTTCTAAGCCTCCTTCCGAGCCCTCAGAGGATCTGAGTAGCCAGAGATAGCACAGCACCCATTATGGAATTGAAGAATCAATGCTGAACATGGAGAAAGCTAGATTAGACTCTGAGAAATTAATTAAAAGCTGCTAACTGCAATTCTGACGTATCAAATACATAGTATTCCCAGCCATTTAAAATAAATCTTTAAGGAATCATATGAAATGCTGGTCATAACATTAGTTGCACTCACAAAATTGTACTGGTACCATCTGTTTTTTCCAATAATTGCAGACACTTAGGAAATAAATCCTTGTTTAGTAAGTACATGAAAGCAGGAGCAACCTCACTGGTAACCAGAGATATGCAAATGAAACCCACAATGAGATAACACTTTACACTCATCAGATTAGCAAATCTCAGGAAATCTGTTCATATGAAGTATTGGTACATCACAGATTGGCAAATTATATATTGGCCAAGAAGTGGCACCCATCATGCAGTGTGAACTGTGGGAAATGTAACTTGTGCAGGATTCTGGATAGCCCCCTGGCAGGACCTATGAAATCAGCATGCTACAATTTCACTTAGAGAGTCTCTTGCCAGTGTCGGTAAGGAGACACATGGTAGGATGTTCACTGTGGCATTTCTTGGGATGGTGGGGAACTGGAAGCATCCCGTGTGTCTATCACTAGAGGACTGGATAAGTGGAATGAAAGATGTTCACAGGCTGGAGAACTATGCATGCAGAACCAATGAGCCAGGTGTTCAAGGAGCAACATGGATTTCAGGTGTACAATTCTGTATTACATCATCTATAAATCCCATTGTGTGTTCATCACCCAGAGTCAGTTCTCCTTCCATCACCATATATTTGATCCCCCTTACCCTCATATCCCACCCCCCACCCCCCTTACCCTCTGGTAACCACTAAACTATTGCCTGTGTCTATGAGTTTTTGTTTCTCATTTGTTTGTCTTATTCTTTTGTTGTTTTTGGTTTATGTAACACATATCAGTGAAATAATATGGTTCTCTGCTTTTTCTGTCTGACTTATTTCGCTTGGCATTATACTGTCAAGATCCATCCATGTTGTCACAAATATTCCTATATCATCTTTTCTTACCGCCGAATAGTATTCCATTGTGTATATATACCACAACTTCTTTATCCATTCATCCATCGAAGGACATTTTGGTTGATTCCATGTCTTGGCCACCGTAAACAAAGCTGCAATGAACATTGGAGCACACGTGTCTTCATGTATAAATGTTTTCAGATTTTTTGGGTAGATACCCAGGAGAGGGATTGCTGGGTCATATGGTAATTCTATTCGTAATTTTTTGAGGAACTTCCACACTGCCTTCCATAACGGCTGCACCAATCTTCATTCCCACCAACAGTGTATGAGGGTTCCTTTTTTTCCACAGCCTCTCCAACACTTGTTACTATTTGTCTTGTTGATGATAGCCATTCTGACTGGGGTGAGGTGAGATATCATTGTGGTTTTGATTTGCATTTCTCTGATGATTAGAGATGTTGAGCATTTTTTCATATGTCTATTGGCCACCTATATGTCCTCTTTGGAGAAATGTCTCTTCAGGTCCTCTGCCCATTTTTCAATTGGGTTGTTTGTTTTTTTTTGTTGTTGAGTTTCATGAGTTCCTTGTATATTTTGCATAAGAGCCCCTTATCGGAGGCACTGTTTGCAAAAATCTTCTCCCATTTAGTTGGCTGCCTCTTTATTTTGTTGATGGTTTCTTTTGCTGTGCAGAAGCTTCTAAGTTTCATATAGTTCCATTCATTTATTTTAGCTTTTACTTCCATTGCCTTTGGAGTCAAATTCATAAAATGCTCTTTGAAACCAAGGTCCGTAAGTTTAGTACCTATGTTTTCTTCTATGCAGTTTATTGTGTCAGGTCTTATGCTTAAGTCTCTGATCCATTTTGAATTAATTTTGGTACATGGTGACAAATAGCAGTCCAGTTTCATTCTTTTGCACGTGGCTATCCAATTCTCCCAGCACCATTTATTGAAGAGGCTGTCTTTCCTCCATTGTATGTTTTTAGCTTCTTTGTCAAAAACTATCTGTCCATATTTATGTGGTTTTATTTCTGGGTTCTCAATTCTATTCCATTGGTCTACGTGTCTGTTTTTCTGCCAATACCATGCTGTTTTGATTATTGTAGCCCTGTAGTACAACCTAAAGTCAGGGAGTGTGATACCTCCAGTATGGTCCTTTTTTCTCAAGATTGCTTTGGTTATTCAGAGTCTTTTGTGGTTCCAAACAAATCTGATGATTTTTTGTTCTATTTCTTTAAAAAATGCCATTGGGATTTTGATGGGGATTGCATGAAATCTGTATATTGCTTTGGGTAATATGGCCATTTTAACTATGATGATTCTTCCAATCCATGAGCACGGAATGTCTTTCCATTTCTTTGTGTCTTCTTCAATTTCTTTCAAAAATGTCTTATAATTTTCAGCATATAGGTCCTTCACATCCTTGGTTAAGTTTATTCCTAGGTACTTTATTCTTTTTGCTGCAATTGCAAAAGGAATTGTTTTTCGTATTTCTTTTTCTGAGATTTCATTGTTAGTATATAGGAATGCAATGGACTTTTGTACGTTGATTTTGTAGCCAGCAACTTTACTGTATTCGTTGATTGTTTCTAATAGCTTTTTGGTGGAGTCTTTAGGGTTTCCTATATATAGCATCATGTCATCTGCAAAGAGTGATAATTTAACTTCCTCATTCCCAATTTGGATGCCTTTTATTTCTTTCTGTTGCCTGACTGCTCTGGCAAGGACTTCCAACACTATGTTGAAAAGCAGAGGTGATAGGGGACAGCCCTGTTGTGTTTCTGAACGTAGAGCAAAGGGCTTCCGTTTTTCACCATTAATTATGAGATTAGCTGAGGGTTTGTCATATATGGCCTTTATTATGTTAAGGTATTTTCCTTCTATACCTATTTTATTAAGTGTTTTAATCATAAATGGATGTTGTATCTTGTCAAATGCTTTTTCTGCATCAATTGATATAATCATATGATTTTTGTCCTTTATTTTGTTTATGTGATGTATCACATTGATGGATTTGTGGATGTTGAACCATCCTTGTGCCCCGGGGATGAACCCCACTTGGTCGTGATGAATAATCTTTTTAATGCATTGTTGTATTCGATTTGCTAGAATTTTGTTTAGGATTTTTGCATCTGTATTCATCAGAGATATTGGTCTGTAGTTTTTTTTGTGTGTTGTCCTTACCAGGTTTTGGTATCAGGGTAATGTTGGCCTCATAAAATGAGT